>NC_090021.1:149457619-149805744 GCF_037176765.1 Anolis sagrei
AGCTGATAGAGGGAGCTCATCCACCTCTCCCCGGATTCAAATATGCAACCTGTGGGTCTTCAGTCCTGCCGGCACAGGGGTTTAATCCACTGCGCCACCGGGGGCTCCTAGGAGTTGTGGTGGAAGTGGAGAAGTGTATAGAATAAATGGGAAAGGGCAGTTGGCTCCATACAATAGATCATTAGCACACCACACTGAGAATTCTTTCAAAACTGCCCCAATTCTATTTGGCATGGAATCAAATGTATGCCATGGTGTAGTATATGCAGAGGCGGCCCTAGGTAATTTTCAATGGTAAGCAAACAGTATTTTGGCACCCCCCCCCCCAACCAATCACTGATAAATATTTTCTGTTCATTGTGGGAGTTCTGTGTGCCATATTTGGTTCAATTCCATCATTGGTGGAGTTCAGAATGCTCTTTGATTGTAGGTGAACTATACATCCCAGTAACTACAACTCGCATATGTCACGGTCTATTTTCCCCCAAGAGCACCTCAAGAGCGCCCCTGGGCAAAATCAACTATACTGCAAATGCTTACTTTGTGTAATGGGTTGAGCCGCCCCTGAGTATATGAAGTTAACTTGCTATTAATTTGTATCAATTTCCTCTTATTTTAGCTTTGCCTCATTCCAGTTCATATAGTCCCATGATGGGAGGATTTGGTGGTGCCAATATTCAGAAGACACAGTCCTTGATCGATTTAGGATCCAGTAGGTATGGATATTCAGGCACAAGATATTGCTTAGTTATAGACTTATATTTTTTCAATAGAACCACCATTCTGTTAATCTTTGTAATCTAAGTAGTTTCACTGAAAAGAGTATGCTTGGAAATGCAGAAGCTATTATATATATGTATTGAACATGTTAATGTGCAAAATAATCATGTCCAATTTGTTGCCTTTTTGCATATTGCAGTTCAAATTCTTCTTCAACTACCTCACTAACTGGGAATTCACCGAAGACTGGATCTTCAGATTGGGCAGTTCCTCAGGCTTCCCGGCTAAAATACAGGCAAAAATTTAATAGCCTTGATAAAGGAATGAGTGGATATTTGTCAGGTAAGTATTCACATACACATTCATTGTCATGCCGACTAGTAAGGCAAATTAGTATTTGTGGAATGCATGAATTGCTTATGTCTACATTTCTGATTGCATGAGGTAGGATACGACTGCAAGACACTATTTGTCTGTTCAGGCTTATTCACTGTCACCAAAAGAAATTATCAAGTCTAGAGTCTTCTTGTGGTAAGATTATAATTTCCCTCTTGTTGAGATAGAGAAGTTTATGTTCTAGAGCAGTGGTTCTCAACCTGTGGGTCCCCAGATGTTTTGGCCTTCAACCCCCAGAAATCCTAACAGATGGTAAACTTGCTGGGATTTCTGGGACTTGTAGGCCAAAACACCTGGAGATCCACAGGTTGAGAACCACTCATCTAGATTATCAAATATCATAATCCAGATTAAGTGCTTTGAACTAGATTATATGAGTCTACACTGCCATATAATCCAGTTCAAAGGAGATTATCTGGATTTTATATGGCAATGTAGAAGGGGTCTGAGAACAATATAAAAATTAGAGATGGTGGGCTACTTGCAATATAAAATTAAATGTACAGTTAACTAATAAAATCCTTAAAAACTGAAACATAAATCCCAATAATTGATTACCAGGTAACTTGAAGGCACCACTCTTGACTCTTTTTGAGCTGTTTCATAAAACATTTCCATGCTTTCCTAATAACAAGAAACTCTAATGCCTTTTCTACCCAGCTGAATAAAATCCCACATTATCTGCTTTGAACTGGCAGAAAATCCCACAATATATGCTTTGAACTGGGAGCCTTTCCAGACAGCTCTTATATCCCAGGATGTGATCCAATGTTTTCTGTTTATCCCAGATTATCTGGCAGTGCGCACTCATATAATTCAGTTTAAAGCAGAAAATCTGGGATCAAATCCTTGGATATAGGACCTGTCTGGAAGCCGCCGCCCCCCCCCCCCATTCAAAGTATATATTGTGGGATTTTCCGCCTTGATATTCTGAGTTATGTGGTCATATGGAAGGGCCCTAAGAGGGTCATAATTTTAAAGAAAAGAAATTGCTTATAGAATCCCTTTGTTATATGTTGTGTAATTTTCTCAAATGAACTTTTAATTCGTCAACCTAAAATAAGGAAGTGGAATTCCATTTTAGATATACGATTGAAATTATGTTTATGTCTGTGGGTGTTCATTACAGTAAATTGGGCTGCTATCCTCTACTCATTTATTTGGGAATGTGTCCTACTGATTGAAGTGGAACTTGAATTCAGAGAATAGGATTGTATCTGATCTATACAGAATTGTGCAGGAAATATATCCTGGAGGGCTTGTTTTTGAGATTTGAACGAATGAGTTTCTTGCTTTATTTTCTATAGTTCGCATCACTTCTAATATGAAATAGATTTTCATGTTAACATACATAATACAATTTAATATTTGATTTTCTAAGGATTCCAGGCAAAAAGTGCCCTACTGCAATCAAACCTATCCCAGACCCAGTTAGCTACTATTTGGTAAGTTGACATGTGTATTGATACGACCCTTATACTTTTGTAGTATTTGTAATAGAATTAAAATGTTACCAAACATAGGGTAGGTTCTAAAGAGATATAAATAAAATACTGTAAGTATCCACATTATCATTTTCGGCAAGAGCTGAAAAACTATGTGCGTAGAAGTCAGCAATCCTCTTTTGCTTGGCTGTTGGAGGAGATGTTGGGAGAGTGTTAGCCTCCACATCTCGCATGCGTTTCTTTCGCCCCATGTTCAACTAGCAAAGGAGCTCTTATCAGCAACTTGAAAGTTTCCTACACTCTTAATATCTATAATGGGACAGCTGAGAAAATACTTTCATGGAATACGTTAAATGTCTATTAAAAGTCTTATCTGTTAGCAAGCAACATATGGAGCTCCTCCCAACGTGTGTTTTAAGCAGTTTTTTACTGTTGTAAATTTTACCTATTTGTGTGTTTAATCAACTGGATGTTGTTAATCCCAGTAAACTGCATACCTTGTATACCTACGGTGCAATAAGGCTCTTTGGACCTTAATAAAATGTTGTTTTTGTTGTACTGCAAATAAAGATATCCATATTGTGTAATCAGTAATGTAGTATTTTTAATTTTATATTTATATCCTTAGAAAGCAGATTTGTGGCAAAAGGATATTATATTTATTTCATTTCTTTTCAAATTTTTGCTGTTTCAGTTATTTCAAATACTTTTACTCTGTCCTTCTCAACCCCCCCCCCCCCCCGGGGGGACGACCCAGAGCAGCTTCCAATTGGCAACAATTCGGTGCCACATAATAAAAATACAAATCTCCAATAATTATAAAAATAATTAATTTTTAGAATAAAGAATATCTGATAAAGTAAATAGGTGAAAGATTTCCTATTCTCAAGGGAAACCCTAAGAACATTTTGCCATTCAAGAAGCATGGGTTTAATTCTCCAGTTAAAATGAGCAAAATGTAAGAGGACATAGCATGGTTAATGTTCTCACTTCCTCCAAGTATCACATACAAGGTTTAAAGCAGTGGTTTCTATCCTGTGGTCCATGGACCACCATGGTCCGCAAGAACGAAAATATGGTCTGCGGCCTCACCCTTACTACACCATTACTTCGAAACCACGTAGCAACAAGAGCAACTGGTCTCGCGAAACCCTCTTATAGTGCTGAGGCAGCAGGGATTTCGGGAGGGGAGAAGCTGACTACTCACAAAAGATGACTAGAAATGGCACTAGCCTCGGCCCGGCCTTTTTAAATTGCCTTGAAATGCAGGATTATTTTAAATATATATGTGCTGTTGTGATTTTTTATGCTTATATTGCTTTGTTAATTTTATGTTTATGTTGTTTACTCTGTATGTATTGATGATGTTATTTGGAAACTGCTCTGAGTCCCCTCCGGGAGATAGAGCGGTATATAAATAAAGTTCTGTTGTTGTTGTTGTTGTACTATTACCATATAAGCTCTAGATTTTTAAATATGGTTTTCTTTGGGCGAGCAGATGGTGACTACTGGATGGCATATGTTATGTATTAGAAACTAGAGTTGATGGGGTCTGTCCAATGCTATTGCTCCCTCAATGTTCTTGTCCCAGGAGGTTTGTTTATCTTCCTGTCTCTATGTGAGTTATCCCTTAGGTTAGTTCTGCCCCCTTATCTCACCCGGAGTTTTTAAAATCATTTTATGTACATGCAGCCCGCTCTCTGTCATTATGTTTGGTTCTTATGTTCTGTGTATATTGTTTTTTATGTTTTGATGTTTTAAACCTTTTGTTATGTTGTTTATTATACTGCAATTTGTATTTTTATATTGTGGCTTGTTGTTTGGGCTTGGCCCCATGTAAGCCGCTCCGAGTCCCCGTCGGGGAGATGGTGGCAGGGTATAAATAAATAAATAAATAAATAAATTATTATTATTATTATTAATGCAACTTTCTGAATCAACACACCAAATAAGCAAACTGAATCTAAAGTTGACAAAAAACTGATTCATAACCCTTTTGGTATTAATGTTGGAGGGTGGTCCCTAGTCAAAAAAAGGTTGGGAACCACTGGTTTAAACCCTTCCTATATTGATTTGCAAAATTGACTTTTTCAAAATTGGTCCATTTGATTGTGTCTCTTGGATGATATTGCACCAAGCAGGTATTGCTGCCTCTTGATCTCTTAGCTTTATTAATGCAGCACATTGTTCTATCTTTCCTAGGTCACTTGCTGACATTGATGGTAATGGACAGCTGAAAGCAGAAGAGTTCATATTAGCCATGCACCTAACTGATGTGGCCAAAGCTGGGCAACCTCTCCCATTAACTCTCCCTCCCGAATTAGTGCCACCTTCTTTGAGGTGCATAACACAAGGTGACATGTTATTAAAATTCTATTATGAATGCTAAATGATCTAAAATGTAAAAAACAAATACACTGTTTCTTCCCTCCAGAAGTGAAAAAAGTGTTGAAAAAATTAATTGTGTTCTGCCAACATACCAGAAAGTGCAAGAAGAAGAACCTCCCCAAAAAGCTCCAGGTAACTGTGGGGTTATATGTTAAGAGTAAAAAGTAACGTTCACTTTTAAATGTGGCTAAGGGTGCAGGTATCACTGTCTTCCTTCCCTGTATTGCCCCTCTGCCTTAACTCACTTCTCTGTCTTGCTTGGCCTGGCTCCACTCCAATGGAGATTGTCTCACTTTGCATATGCCATTTTTCTCATGTAAATTTGCAGTTTGCTGAAAAAACAGAGTCCCAAACTTGAAGCCATGATTGATAACTGCTGTTCAGTGCTTTACAAACGAGTTTTCTTTAGAGAAAAATGTTTAAATGATGCCCATATTTAATTGTGTGAATGTAGTATATATTCAGTTGACGTATCTCTGACTGAGCTTTGTTTTAACGATTATTTCTAGAAGAGAGTCAAGAGAGAAATATAGTTGATCACATTCCCATATCATATGATTAAACACCCTTCTTTGTTCACAGCCATGCCAACACCTATCCTTTATCCCTGGTACAAAGAGTGAAAGTTGTGCAGGAGTTCAGTACCATTTCTGTAACATTTTCCTTCTTGCTTCCCTTAATACCTTAAACTTTTCTTCTGCTATATTATTTATTTCCCTTTGGATGTCTTCCCTCTCAATTTCCATGTCCATTCTCCATGTTTGGGAAATTTCCTCTATTGTCTCTTCTTTTACTGTTATGATTTGGTCGTACAGATCTCCTGCCACGTTCTTCTCCCCTCTCAAACATTTCCTAATCACCTTCTCAAATGGACTATCCTGTTCTCTAATGTGATCAAGTGCAAGAATACTGGAAAATGATTGAAGGGGAAATCAATAGAATGTTAAATTTACAAATAGTAATAGTTAATAGAAATGTACTACATGCACGGATAACAGGAGTAAAGAATATACAAAAGGAAAAATTGGTTGACAAATTAATAGCGTGTGCACAAATTGTTTTAGTGAGGGGTTGGGAAGATAAAACAAAACGGACACTGATTAATTGGTATAACTATATAGTTCAGATGTTAAATGTGGAAATAACAAATTGCAAATGGAATCATATAGATGAAATTGAAAAGGTTACAATAAACAAGAGGATGTGGGAACCAGTTAGTAATTATTTAGAGAATGTGCTAAGATGTGGAGTAGAAACATTAAGACTGAGACTGATATTTCAAATGTAACTTCTGTAGTTTGATGCATAAATTGCATGTACAAGGAGGGGGGGAGGGGGGAAAACCAACAAAACAATTTTTAAAAGAGATAAATATAGTAGTTTATTCATGATTTAAAAAACAAAAATCCCAATTTAAATTTTTAAATGCCTATTATTGATTTTAAAAAACAGCATCAGGTTTTACACATCTTGCCTTCTTTGGTTGGTCATCTTTCATGAATGTTACCATATATACTCATGTATAAGTTGATCTCATTTATAAGTCAAGGACAAGTTTTGGAGCCAAAATTCTCAATTTTGATATGACCCATTGATAAATTCAGAGTCATTCTGTGAAGACAGGAAATAAGCAGCACCACTTCTGGCAGGCCAGCCATCCTTGACCAGCAGAGGCATTCAGAGGCATTCAGAAAAGCAAAAGCAGTGCCAGGCCAGACAGAGTAGAGGGAGAAACAGTGCTTCTTTTAGTTCTCCCATGAGATAATAAACTCCCACTTTTCTCAACTTTACTCAAAGAAGGGGATAATTGTTTTTTTTAAATAATGTTTTTATTGAACATTTCTCATTTTGTGTTGTCGAAGGTTTTCATGGCTGGAATCACTGGGTTGCTGTGAGCTTTCCAGGCTGTATGGCCATGTTCCTGAAGCGTTCTCTCCTGAAGTTTCCCTCCACATCTATGGCAGGCATCCTCAGAGGTTGTGAGGTCTGTTGGAAACTAGGCAAGGGAGGTTTATATATCTGTGGAATGCCCAGTGTGGGAGAAAGAACTCTTGTCTGCTGGAGGCATGTGTGACTGTTGCAATTGGCTACCTTGATTAGCATTGAATAGCCTTTCAACTTCAAGGTCTGGCTGCTTACTACCTTTGTTAGGAGGTGTTAGCTGGCCCTGATTGATTCATGTCTGGAATTCCTCTGTTTTCTGAGTGGTGTTCTTTATTTACTGGCCTGATTTTAGAGTTTTTTAATACTGGTAATCAGATTTTGTTCACTTTCATGGTTTCCTCCTTTCTGTTGAAATTGCCCACATGCTTGTGGATTTCAATGGTTTCTCTAAATAAAGAAGACCACTCAGAAAACAGAGGGATTCACAACAACCCACTGATTCTGGCCATGAAAGCCTTTGACAACACAATACAAATCTACTTGGGAGGTGCTAAGACATCAATTGTCTAAAATCTCTTAAATGTCGGGTAACTGTATATGTGTGTGTGTGTGTGTGTGTATAATACACACACATACATACATAGGGATAGTTCCTTTTTGGTGAGAGTTATGGTACAGTATTCCCATTGACCCATAGATAAGTTGCCCAAGGTATTTGAGGCAATGTTTAATTAAAATGTCTCCATTTATGCATGGGTATATACAGTAGCTATTTTAAGCAAACAGCCATGTTCTGTACATCGTTGTGTTTCTAAGGAGAACCTGTGTTTGACCTGTTTTTGTGGATGCCATTTGCTTTTTCAAAATTCAGCTACATTTGAGGATAAGAGAAAAGCAAACTATGAGAGAGGGAACATGGAGCTTGAGAAACGACGGCAAGTACTTCTGGAGCAGCAGCAACGAGAGTTGGAGCGTAAAGCTCAGAAGGAAAGAGAAGAGAGGGAGCGGAGGGAGAGGGAGAAACAGGAGCAGGAGCGAAAAAAGCAACTAGAACTGGAAAGGCACTTGGAAAAACAGCGTGAGCTGGAAAGGCAAAGAGAAGAAGAAAGAAGGAAAGAAATTGAAAGACGGGAGGTTGGTCTGCTCAGTGTTTGTCCTTTCTTTAAATTGGGCAAGTCTGTATCCAGTTTGCTATGTGATGATGCTGTTGGCTCAGATATGCTGGGGCCCTGGCAAATACATGCTTTCAGATAAGATATGCTCACTGCTCCAATTGTTTGAATTGTAACGGAGAAATTGGGATTTGTGGATGTTTTTTAGCTTTGATTTCATTTTGAGCAATTCAGGAACAATACTGCATCATCTTAATATCAATAATAATCTGGCCCGGAGGAAATAATTGTGGTTTCATTCATCTTGATTTTTGAAATAGAATGTAAAATTATATTTAAAGTTCAAAAAATGTAAAATAAAGTGTGTATGAAAATAAATTCATTTTTAATTTTTAAAAATTTAATATAGAAGGATGTTTTTTGTTTGTTTGCATCTGGAGCTCATAGCAAACAGAATGCAAAAGCCCCCCCCCCCCCCCCTATAAAAATTTCGTAAATATTTTGCTACCTCATATTTAACATGTAAATTATAGTGGTCCCCAACCTTTGGGCCTCCATGTGTTTTGGACTTCAACTCCCAGAAATCCCAGCCAGCTTATCAACTGTTAGGAACTGTGGGATCTGAAGTCCAAAACACCTGGAGGCCCAAAGGTTGGAAACTACTGAGTAAAAGTATAAATCCAAGAGATTTTCCAAGAGACATTGGCTTGGCACTTGCGATTCTGCTTTTTAACACCAAGGGTGCTTTTAAGCTGAAGAATTAATGCGGTTTGACCTGACTTGAACTGCCATGGCTCAGTGCTGTGGAATCATGGGAGTTGAATTTTGATGAGCCAATAGGACAGTTTGGCAAAGAAGGCCTTGTAAAACTACAACTTCCATGATTCCATAGCATTCAGCCATGGCAGTTCAAGTGGGGTCAAACTGCATTCATTCTACATTTTGTTTAATTTTTTATCTTTATGTTTTACGTTGCATGAGTTTTATGCTTTTATATTAACTTCTTAATGGTCATATTTGTACTTATTATTCTTTAGGCAGCAAAGCAGGAACTTGAACGCCAGCGGCGTCTGGAATGGGAAAGGATTCGCCGTCAAGATCTTCTTAATCAACGTAACAGAGAACAAGAAGAAATTGTGAAACTGACCTCAAAGAAGAAAAGTCTTAATCTTGATTTAGATGCATTGGTAAGTCATAAAGAACATAAAGAACCACAGTTCTGAACTGTGGTTTCACACAGCTAGAATATCTTCCTCTGTGTTCAAAGTTTCCATGTGACGGCATAATTGAACTTAAAAATGTATTATTTTGCTCATCCTTTTGCAGGCCAAAAAAAAAAAACAACTAAATATTCTTGTACATCTATTTTTATACTTCTTCTAATTGGGTCATCACTTCCTCCGTTTTTTGTAGTTCAGACTGTAAGTTCTTTTGTAGCTAACAGAAGGCACAAATAAATTCAAGATGTCTTTGATTGGAGAAATGATACAGCACAAACTATACATTTCAGTAAGGATAGATGTAAAGTATTGTTTAGTCAGGAGAATAACAGCTGTGCGTATATAAGATGAGTGCCACATGCTTTGCCTGCAGTGTGTGTCCAAGGGATCTCGGGCCCTTAGTAAACCAAAGACTAACCATTTCTCTATTCTGCTCTGGTTAGGCCTCACCAGGACATTGTGCCCATTTCTGGGCACCAGAGTTTCAGAAAGACCTTAATAAGCTCAAATTGTACCCAGAAAAGAGAGACAAACGAAACTGAAGCCTATGAAAATCATGCCTTATGAAAATTGAAAAAGTAGGGGTAGTTTGATAAAAAAAGTTATGAGATATGATTATACATTAACTATTCACTAAGTATTTGAAGGATAGGAAACATATCAATTTAAGCCAAGTGTGGGAATAAGTGCAAGGTTATCCTTTCCTTTTTCCTCAGCCAAAACACTTCCAAATACTTCCAGAAACTTGCTTTTATTGACATCTGCAGGATATAAGTGTTTTAAAAGGATAAATAGATGTACACAACACACAACTACAGCAAGATTGTTCCAGACATCACCCTTATTTTCCTGCAGTTATTATGCTGTAACTACTGGGATCTAGTTTCCTTTTGATTCAGAAAAAAATGCTCTCTTTTGAAGCTATAAGTCATGAGTTTTGTCATCTTACCTTTAGAGGTCTCCCCTGAGAGTCAAAACAAGTCACTTTGGAATCATGGGATTTGCAGTTTGCAGATGGGGCTTTCAGAGTCTCACAAAGCTCTTGTGCCTTCCTAAATTATAAATCTTAGAATCCCTCAGGTTGTCACCTTGGCAGTTGCAGTACCATATAGTGCTATAACAAGATGATGTGATAGCTCCCATAGAGAATTACTTTTATGTTATGAGATTAGATGTTTGATATTTCCGATTTTTTTCTCTCGGTAGAGTGATAAACACCAGCAGATCTCTGGGAGACTGAAAGATGTACGAATCAGAAAGCAAAACCATAAAAATGAGCTGGATCTTTTGGATAAGAAATATGATTTGGGAATTATTGAAATCAAAGAACTACAGCAACAACTTCAGGTATGTCATAATTACGTTAGACATCTAGGCAGAGAGTAAAGGACTGTATGGATTTATTTAATATATATAACTAACTGTATGTATTTATTTAATATATAGCTTACTCTTCCGGTTATGATTCCAGGGCAGGGCAGATACGTATCATGAAAACAGGACACAATTAACATTACAGCTTAATTGAGACCACAACTTCATGAGGGGAATTTAACTTTCTTATATTATTAATCAATTTCTGAAAGCTTGTGTAAAAAGATGCATCCTGTCGCAGTAGTGAAATACATGCAATAAAGGTACCAAGTACACGTTCAAAACATTCGTAGGATCTAAAGCCTTTTTAGGTATCACTGGCCCATGAATCAGATCTTTGTGCTGTCTGTGCTATAAAAATATTTTTCAGATTTTTGAAACATTACTTCTGTTAAAACATCCACATAAAAATGTAAATACAGCAGAATACCCAAAGAGAGCACCCAAATTCAGTCTTTTTTGTATATGTGTTGTTTTTCAACTGTAGTATAACTAGTATGTGAGTGTTGTGTTTGAAAGATCTGAAAGTCTATAATTGCTTTTATAAAATTTCTAACATTTGAAAGAAGCATTTTTCATCCTTCATGATGAAAAATGTAAGAGCCCAAACTAAATCATTGGTTCCCAATCTGTGGTCTGTGGACCACCAGTGGAAGAACTAAAATATGGTCCACAGACTCACTGTTACTACACCGTTGCAATGAGAGCAACTGGTCTCGTGAAACCCTCTTATAGTGCCAAGACGTACTAAATATGGTTTTCTGTGGGCTGGTTGGCATATGATCTGTATCAGAAACTAAAGCAGATGTGGTCTATCCAATGCAATTTTATGAATCAGCACCTCAAATAACCAAACCGAATCTAAAGTTGACCAAAAACTGATTCGTAACCCTTTTGGTACTAATGGTGGAGAGTGGTCTCTGGTCAAAGTAGTCTCCAGTCAACTGGTCCCTGGTCAAGTGGACCTGGTAAAAAAAAAAAAAGGTTGGGAACCACTGCTCTAAAGTCTCCCTGCTTAAGCCCCTCCACCATACAAACAGATATATATATACCATTTTTGTTGTTAAGGGAGGAACTGCTGTGCAATTGCGCCTATCCCCACGATCGCATTTCCCCCTATGAACTGGCACGGACTTTTAGATCTTCCGAGGAGGCCCTGCTCTTGCTCCCTCCACCGTCTCAAGTGCAGTTGGTGGGAATGAGGGAAAGGGCTTTCTCGGTGGTGGCCCTCCCCAGAGAGCTAAGGCAAGCTCCGAAAGGACTTAAAGGCCTGGTGGTTCCAGCAGAGTTTTGATAATGATTAGCCCCAGGTCCTACCCTGGCCAACAGTTAGGTTCCCGCTCTGCACTCTATCCAATTCCCTGGCCCTCTGCTATGTCATTGACCTTGACCTGGTCTAGCTCTATTATAGCTATTCAGCAGGCCCTGGAAAAAAATAGCCCCAAGCACTAGCTTGACCATTACTTAAGGTCCTGTTCTGCACTTTACTCACTTCCCCGGCCCTAAGTTTCCTATTGGCCCAGCCCTTTCATATCTGTGCCTCAGGCCTTGGAAATAAATATCTCTAGGTCCCACCCTGACCATCATGCAGGATCATGCTTGCACTTTATCCACTCCCCTGGCCCTAGTTCACTTCGTTATATTAGCCCAGCCCTCCCATAGTTATCGAGGCCCACTCTCAAATCTTGGCCATAGGAAACTGAGCTTGCCCAGTGTAATTAGGACTGAACTGATTTTTAATTTTAAATATGTATGACTGTTTTATAGTATTATGTTTTTGTTTATAATGATTACTTATATATTTTTATGTCTGTAATTGCAATGTTTGACCTATGCTAGAAACCGCCCTGAGTCCCCTTGGGGAGATAGAGTGGTATACAAATAGAAGATGATGATGATGATGATGGGGATGATGATGATGATGATGATTATTATTATTATACTTCAGATTGCATTATACAATTAGTTTAGTGATACCATATACAAATTATGCTCATGTACCTTTTAAATTTATCTTCCAACTCTGCAGGAATATCAGAACAAGTTGATCCTCCTTATTCCTGAAAAACAGCAGCTAAATGAGAAATTAAATCACATGCAACTCGACAACTCCTCTAGTATGTACATATACATTTTTGTTTTGTTTTCCCAAGTTTTCTTCTGTTCACTGGAATGAAACTTAAGCAATCATGAGAGCATAGGAAGGAGAAAAGAAGATAAAAGGTTGAGAAAGAGTAAGGAAGGGTTGGAGTTTACAATTGTGGGAATATCAGAAGAGCAAAGTGGATAACTAGTTTGCTGAACCGTGAAATAGTTATCTGAATATAGAAAAGAAAGCTCTGAGGTTGGACCTTCTCCCATCTAGTCCATCCCTTAGAACAAACTTTTAAAACAGAGGGCCAGGTAACAGTCCCTTGAACTGTTGGAGGGCCGGATTATAATTTGAAAAAAACATGAAAGAATTCCTATGCACACTGCACATATCTTATTTGTAGTGCAAAAACACTTAAAAACAATACAATAATTGAAATGAAGAACAATTCCAACAAATATAAAATTATTAGTATTTCAATGGGGCAATGTGGGCCTACTTTTGGCTGATGAGATAGGATTGTTGTTATTGTTGTGTGCTTTCAAGTCATTTCACACTTAGGTTGACCCTGAGCGAGGGCCGGGTAAATTACCTTGGAGGGCCGCATCCGGCCCCCGGGCCTTAGTTTGAGGACCCCTGCCTTAGAACATGTAGGTCTTATGAGGGGCATTTACTCCAACCAGCCAGAACCTGACTGGCAACCGTCACCCAGAGGACCTTTTCATTGGCTGCCCCAAAACTGTAGAATGACCTCTTGGAAAACAGATTAGGAGGAGGCATTCTTTAAATGCTTGAAGGACCATCGTATAGAAGTGGGGAAAGTCTTGTTCTATGGTGTCCATCTTCCCAAAACAGAGACTGTGATAGAAGATAAGTCTTCACTGACAGGCTTCTGGAAGGAAAAAAATCCCAACAGGAGACTGTGTGTAAAGTCCCACCTGCACTTCCATAATAGTGTAGTTTGACTCATAATGCAGTTTAATTGCAAACCGCAATATATTGCAATTTAGCTGGGGCCTAAGAAAGAGGTATATGTGTGTTATGTGTGCATGTTTGTGTATGTGTGAGCTTGCACATGTGCCTGTGTTAACGTATTCATATGTCCCTTTGCAAATTGGGTCTTGGTAATCTATTTGGAAATATGTTGTCGAAGGCTTTCATGGCTGGAATCACTGGTTGTTGTGAGTTTTCTGGGCTGTATGGCCATGTTCCAGAAGCATTATCTCCTGACGTTTTGCCCACACCTTGGCATGCAGCCTCAGAAGTTGAGGGGTCTGTTGGAGACTAGACAGGTGGGGTTTATTTAACTGTGGAATGTCCAGGGTGGGAGAAAGAACTCTTGTCTGTTTGAGGCAAGTGTGAATGTTGCAGTTGGCTACCTTGATTAGCATTGAATATCCTTGCAGCTTCAAAGCCTTGCTGCTTCCTGCCTGGAAATACATGCTAGCAGTGGGATTGTTCTACTCATTTTGGGATCTAGAAAAAAAAACAGTTCAGTCCTTTTGGTTTGAATACTGTTCCTCACCTCCATGTTTTAGGGTTTGTTCATTTGTATTTAACTATGATCTCTATTAGAATCCCTGTTCACTCTTGGATTAATTGAGTGTATTTAGCCAAATCCCAACTTTTAGTCTAGAGTCCCTGATCAATTATAGTGCTTAGCTGACATGATTGCTTCAGGAATTCATGAGCTGGGATCTAAAACATTGTTATTTTTTGCAAAAGAGCATTGAAGAAAAAATAGATTTGTATGCAAATGTGGTCATTGAACAATGTGTCTTTCATCTTCAGGAACAGATCTTAACTCACTGCACAAGAAGTCTTCAGAGAAAGAAGAATTATGCCAAAGACTTAGGGAGCAACTCGATGCCCTAGAAAAAGAAACGGCTTCCAAGCTCTCCGAAATGGATACTTTTAATAGCCAGCTCAAGGTAAAGTCTTGATTCATATTTCCAACTTATCAAGTTTCAAATTATGAGATCTTTTTCAGTAGCTTCTGCAAGTGAACCTCCATGAAAGAGCATTTCTTGCCTCCCACATCTTTTCATTCATGCTGTTCAGAGGCTAAGCCAATGTTCCCCTTAACTGATGTTTTAAAAAAAGTATAAAGAGTGGTTTCTGTCACTATTTTGCAATTTGAAAGGCAGTGTCTGGGCGACGTTTTATATGTTAAGTAAGTATTAATGTATATTGTGTCTCTGAAGCGAAACGAATTGTGGGATATGCAGAAATAATCCTGGTTATTTATATATATTTAAGCACCTTTATTTCATGAAAGTTAACCACTATAATAGTAATACGTAAAGCAAAGCTATCTATTTCTCTCACCATCTTTACCACTTAACAAAAATCAGGGCAGCTGTGCTTTTTTCTTTATGGCTTACACATTTTGCCCAGGACTATCTCCATCTCTCACACTCTTACTTCCAGTCTAGAGGAAAGAATCCTATCACTTAGGAAGCTGGTCGAAATGTCCTATCCTCTTAATAATTTCTTCCCTCGCTCAGAACAAAAATAGATACATAGAGATAATCTGGTGTGTTTATTAAAAGGACTGCCCAGTCCAAGTGTTTTTCAAAGATTTGTTTTTCGTGTCAGGAGTAACTTGAGAAACTGCAAGTCGCTTCTGGTGTGAGAGAATTGGTCGTCTGCAGAGACGTTGCCCAGGGGATGCCCAGATGCTTAATGTCTTACCATGCTTGTGGGAGGCTTCTCTCATGTCCCTGCATGGGGAGCTGGAGCTGACAGAGGGAGCTCAACCCGCTTTCCCCGGATTTGTACCCCTGACCTGTCAGACAGCAGTTCTGCCTGTGCAAGGGTTTCACCCATTGCGCCACCAGGGGCTACTTTTTCAAAGATGATGAACCATAACAAAAGACAGACAGGGCTTGAAACTGTCCATCAACATGCAATACATGTTGATGGACATGGAGAGCAAACTGAGAAAAAAGCCAATTCTCACAGTCTACTATGGTGAAATGTATTATATTTCACTTTAAACTGTGGTATCTCTAAATTTGCAACTATGAACCTAAATGAGCAAATGTAGGTTTGCCTGCCTGTGTGTTTTTGCCTTGCCTCTCATTCTCTCTTTTGCATCCAAATCACCAACACCTTTTACTAATGTGTAAGTAGCCTCTCAGTGTAGCTGAAAGGGAAGCTCTTTGCTTTGCTCCAAGATCTGAGCACCTTGCAAGGTGACTGGCAGCCTGAGCTAACTGCTTTTCCCCTGATCTTGAAATGCCAGGGGGGCAAGGGGAGCCTAGCCCTTCAAAACACCCATGGATTATCAGCTAGGCAGGCACAGCACCCCTTTCTCTTGAGATCTGCTGCTTTGGGGCAAGTGGGAAAGTGTGCGGTGACTGCTCTTGTCTTTTCTCTGGAGACCAATGAAACTTGAAATGCTGTTTGATGAGAAAGTGATTTTTTGGGCAGTGTTACATAGAGGTTCAATAACACAGTATAAGACAAAATAGCACAAGAGGAATGTTTCAGTAGGCTCAGGTGGCTGGATTTACTTGGAGTCCTGGCCTCTTTCTCCTTCCCCTCCAATTTTCAGGTATTGCAACACTGCCACCCCTTCAATGCATTTTAGGAGAAAGAAGACCTAACCTATAATACGAAGGCCAGTTCTATCTAGAAAAGATATAATTTTTAGCCTATATACCTGATAAAGTAAGATGGAAGATTTGATTGTTCTTTTATTAAAAGTGGGCTAGCATGATTAATATGTGACATGCCAGTTCTTCATTTCAAAATGATCCAGTGCAGTATCATAGATTCCCGACATGTATAACAAATGTAGTACAAAGTTTAACAGCTTTTTGTCTGACTTATCTTACAGTGTGAGACAATGGATGCTTCTGTTCTTCAGTGCCTTTTGTGTCTGCTAAGCTGTCTCAACAACCTCTTCCTCTTACTTAAGGTTATTTTCTAATCTTTGACCTTTTTGCTTCTAATAATTTCATTGTTTTCTCTGAGTCTGTGTTTTTAAACAAAATCTTTGGCGCTTAACTTTAAAACTTCCCTAATGCAATAATCATTACTGAACAGCATGCTCTTTTTTTTTTTTTTTTTTTGCCTTTCTGCTTGCTCTTGAACTCTGTTTGCTTACTGAATGCTTTAAATTCGCTAATGAAGCAGGAATAAAAAGAATAATATAAAAGTTATTAACATTTCTTAGGTATTTAATTGTTATCAGTTTTAGATATTTTTTAAAAATTCCTCATGCTACACAAAGATTTTCATCCATCTTTAACAATTTACTATTTCAACTGAAATCAAGACTGTCGAAGGCTTTCATGGCCGGAATCACTGGATTGTTGTAGGTTTTTTCGGGCTATATGGCCACGTTCTAGAGGCATTCTCACCTGACGTTTTGCCTGCATCTGTGGCCAGCATCCTCAGAGGTAGTGAGGTCTGTTGGAACTAGGAAAAGGGTTTATATATCTGTGGAATGACCAGGGTGGGACAAAAACAAGAGACAAAATGAATTTCAAGAGGGAGAAATGTAGGATACTACACTTAGACAGAAAAAAATGAAATGTACGGTGGAGTCTGTTCTTTGGAGGTTTTTTAAAGAACGGCTGGAGCTTTGACAGTGTGTGTTCTTTGACAGTATGTGTCCTGCATGGTGGGGTTGGACCGGATGGCCCTTGTGATCTCTAGAATTCTATGAATAGTAAGGTTATGGTGCAGATTTTGATCAGATAGTACTGATGTCCTAATGAAAACTTTAGCATTTGTTAAGGAAAGCATTTGTTAACATAATGGGCTTGAAATATTTATCTGGCCTAAGACTAAATATGCCTCTCTATGGACACCCAAGACAATATTTTCTGTGTGCCTGTCAATTGCCAGATCTGTAATATGGTTTTAAATATTTGGAACATCAGCTTGAAGCTATGTTTTTGCCACAATTCGTTTTTGTTGTGCTTTTATTGTTTTAGCCTCAACATATTTCATCTGTGGATAAATCTCTATCGCTACTATTTTTGGCTAGGACAAAGTATATCCAAATCAGTTCATGTGATAAGTTCGACAGGTTGAAAGAAAAACTTTTCACAGAAAGCATGTTGGTGAAATTAAAGGATTAATATTCAGCCAAGAACCTGAATACGGGAAGGTGCATTTGGGCTCTTGGCTGAATATTAGCCAGAAACAAACATTCTTTTGAATCCACATCCCAACTGGAAAACCCATTATTCTTGTCACAAAACACATACATAAGCATCCTACTTTCTTTTCCTATTGAACCACTCTGCTGGTCTCCCCACTTGCTTTCCAGGATGTCCACTCTCCCCAGTGTGGGCCTCCCCATCTGGATCAGGATTTAGCTATGATTCCTGCCTGACATTTTGCTTTGCAGGAGAGGGCTCCATTGAAACAAAATCAGGTTCTGTTTTCCAGTGCCAATTGCAGGTACTGGATCGGGAAGAGGAGGGACAGAATCAAGACTGCAAAGTCGAGACAAAGGGTTTACATTTATATTAGGACCCCTTGTTGACTGTTTGCTTTGGAGCAGGGGTTGCTCTACATGTACACACCCATTGCCCTCTTTCCAGCTTCAGTTCCCACTGTCTTCTTCCCCCACTACCTTTATATATAAATTTCCCCTCTGGGAGGTGGATGCCCAATATTTTCATTTTCCAAGCATATAGGCCCATGTTAATATCCAATGCCAATCTGAATAAATAAACATGGCAATTTTCAGATGATCTGGCTCCTGAATTTGTTTTAAAATGTGAAATAAAACAATTGAAGGAGATTGGACAGCTCTCAAAGGAGGTCCCTATAGGCATAGTGCATTGGAGATCCCTAGACTTGAAACGAAAGGGCAGTTTGTACCTGCTGTGTTTCAGAAGACAAATGTAATGTTATCATGTGAAATTATTGTATAACATGGTTTTGAAAATGTTTCTTGTTGATAATAATATAGTATTTATTACATGATTACTGAAAATGTTTGCAGTATAATAGCATAACATGAACCAGTACATGATAGAGCTATTTTATTATGGAGAAGTGGACCAACTGCTTGCATTCAGGTAATTTCTGTGTTCAGGCAAACTTGAATCAGTTGTTGATTCAGTAGCCAGTTGTTATTTCTTTTGACCATCTACAAAGTCCTGTCCAGTCATGACATGTATTCAAACAATAAAAAGAAGATTGGTTTAGAAAATCCATAAATAGAATAAGTTATGTTGATAAAAGGAGAGCTATTTTAAAGTGTTCAGTTTAATTTTTTTTTGTTTAAATAGCAGTTTCAATCTATTATTATGCACATAAAGACTCCAGGCTCTGCTTTTATAAAGAAAACTACAGCATTTATATCCTAGAAAATAATTCATAAAATTGCATTGGCTAGACCACATCAGGTCTAGTTTCTAATAGAGAACATATACTTGTCCACAGAAAACCATATTTAATAATCTAGAGCTGATGTGGTAGTAGTAATTTTTTGTGGGTAGTCAGCCTATCCCCCCCCCCCCGCCCCGCCCCCCAACATCCTTGTTGCCTCAGCACTATAAGAGGGTTTCGCAAAACCAGTTGCTCTCGCTGCCACATGGTTTTGAGGCAACAATGTAGTAATTATGAGGCCGCAAACCATATTTTCATTCTTATGGACCACTGGCGGTTCACGGACCACAGGTTGGGAACCACTGCTTTAGATAAAGGGGCAAAAACCAAGCAAGCGAGAGAAGAAGAAAAATAAATGAAAGGAAACATTTACAAAGCATTTTTCCAAAATATTCAAGAAAGCAAATTTTTTGAATTCATTCAGTCTAGTAGGAATCAATAGTATCAAGTCTATTCAAATGTTTAAATAGTTTCACTGTGATACTCCCAAAACAATCTTGCTTAATCCAGGACTGATTAAGAAAACCTGCCTCTAGTATTTTTCTTCTTAAATTCTGAAAGTTTACTAATTTATTTCATTATTTACACCATATTTCTTTAGCTTTAGCCACTAAAAGAAAGTAGTTGTAGTTGTACTAGTAGTAATTGTCATGATTAAAAATGGAAATTTTGAAATATCTGAAAATCTTTTATTTTTGAATCCGTTTACCTAAATCATTACATGTCTTACTGTATCATTGACTTGTAGTAAAGCTTGGATTACTAAGCATAATAAAACTTGCTTCTCAGAGCAACAGTCTGCCTTAAACTCACTTTATTTTGTTTTTTGTTTTTTGAAATAAAAAAAGGAGCTGAGAGAAACCTATAACACACAGCAGTTAGCCTTTGAGCAGCTTCACAGGATCAAACAAGAAAAAATCCAAGAGTTAGAAAGAAAGAAAAATGAACTTGCACGGAAAAGAAGAATAGAGGATGAGGCTGCACGGTAATATGCTAAACTATTGTGGGCTTGGAAATGACCCTTTCATTGCACTCTCTGATCCCATTTAAATTCTTGGGAGGATATCCTTAGGTACATGGGATATTACAGACTTTCCACTGTGCTGGGAATCTACAAAATTCAAACTGGGAAATACAAATTAGTGTACCTCAGATGAAGGAAATACATGTCAGATCTTCGATCGAGACTAATAGGGGGATTTCTTCCTTTTACATTACAATGCCAATGGAAAGATAAATAAATGGAACCTCTTCACAGTAAATCTATATAGTACTTATCAAATTTTACTATTCAGCCTTCCTTTTAAGCTTTGATATCATGAAGCTCTGATATACTGAGTGTTTTCTCCATTTTCTTCTTTAAGAAAAGCAAAACGGGACAAGGAGAACTTGTGGCAGGAGAATATCCGGAAAGAAGAAGAAGAAAAAAGAAAGCGATTACAGGAAGAGCGCATCCAAGAAAAACTCCAGGAGGAAAAACAAAAAGCTGAGGATGCAACTGCCCAACAACGAGAGGTCCAGCAGCAAAAACTGGCAGAGGAGAAACCTGAAGTGGGAAGAAGGAACAAAGAAGCCGAAATTCTGAGAGATTCTGAACAGCAAAAGCAGAAACAAAAAGAAGACAAAAGAAGACAGGAAAAGATTGCGAAAGAAGTCGAGGAAAGGCATAAGCACTTTGATGAAGAGAAGAAAAGAAAAGATTCAGCCAATTTGCGAGAGTCGGAAAAGGCTATTTCTCAGTCAAACTTACTTGAAAGAAATACAGACATCCTCACAGAGACTAAGAATCAATTGCTTAAATCACCATTTAAGCATGAAGGTATTGCACCCATGTTTTTGTTTACATATGGTTACTTTTAAATGTCATGCAGAATCCCGGGTTCAGACTCCCTGACAGAGCCTTCATTAAATGGATTTCTGCTCCTGCTATTGGAGTTTCAAAAAGGGAGGAAGCATAGGTATAAATAATATATACCCCTCTCCCTACTACCTTCACCAGTGGGATCCTGCACTGCCTCTTAGTCTTTCTTTTACAGATGCCTGGCTGAGATACATTGCATTGTGTCTATAATGTGTTGCTAGGTGTTTCTAGTTACTCGTATATACTCGGGTATAAGTCATCCTCATATAAATCAGGGTTAGGGGCTAGAATATGGATATAACCACTGGATAAGTTGAGAGTCACTCCATGGAGAGAGGAAAGCACCAATGCTACCCTAAGAGGAGAGGCTACTCCTGACTGCTGCCATTTCCACTCCCAGACATTCAAAAAAGCCTTTTGCCACTACTCAAAGGAGGGAATGGATCCTAAATTCATAAAAATAAAGGTAGAATATTAACTCTTACCAAAAAAAGGAACAATCCCCTTGTCTGAGTACAGTGGCAAAAGGCAAAGCTTTGTCCATCTTGAGAGAATCTAAAAGTAGTACTAATGCCCTATACTCTCTCAGTACTCCTTTTATGGGCTGCTGCCATTTTCCCACCCAAATACTCTAAAAGTCCAGACATGGAATTCAGTGGGTTAGTGGTTCTCGTAGGTTGTCCTGGAATGGATTACATTCTCATCTTTACATAGGGCTCCTTTTTCGAAAAAAAAAAAAGTTTAGATATAGTACTTACATTAATCCATGGATACATTCATCCAAGTTTTCTGGGTCCATCTTCTGATATATTTATTTATCATGTCGGAAACGAATTGGGGGTACAGTTCTAGTGTATTTTAAAACACAAACAAGGTTAAAAGCTTGGCATTATACTAAATGTCCTTTGACCAGTAGCTGGCCACTTGGAGTGCCTCTGGTGTTGCTATAAGAAGTCCTCAATTGTGCATGTAGCAGGGCTCAGACTACATTGTAGTAGGTGGTCTGTGGTTTGCACTTCTCCACAATCACATGTCATGGACTCCACTTTGTGGACCCATTTCTTAAGGTTGGCTCTGCTTCTCATGGTGCCAGAGCGCCTGTTCAGCACCTTCCAAGTTGCCCAGTCTTCTGTGAATCTTCTGATGAAAAATGTTAGACTTTTACAGGAGTTCATACAGTAATTATTACATATGGCCATAAATTGGGCCCCTTCTACTTCCATAAAAATCCAGATTGTCTGCTTTGAACTGGATTATATGGCAGTGTAGACTCATGTAATTCGATTCAAAGCAGATAATGTGCACTGAGTTGATGTATTTGGTCAAGTCAGCCTTTGTATTAACCAGGATTATCCACATGTGCAAATCCTAAATATGTTACTGTTGCTTTATTTCATAATAATAATAATAATAATAATAATAATAATAATAATACAACTTCATTTGTATACCGCCCTGTCTCCCTGAAGGGACTCAGGGCAAACATTCAATTGCCAGAAAGAAAAACAGACAAATTACATCAAGACAAACACATAGACAGTATGGAAAAAGCAACCTAATTTAACTTAATAAACAAAATAACAAAAAATTAAAGCATCATAAAATACAAAAATCTCGCTAACACAAGTAGAATGAATATCTAGCCATTATTCTTCCTCAACCTTACAGGTCATCCTGTTCATGCCTCAGAATCTGGGAAATCGGGTGGCTTTGTGAATTACAGAGCATTGTATCCATTTGAAGCAAGGAATCATGATGAGATCAGTTTCAATACTGGAGATATAATTCAGGTAAGAAACAGGTGATGGGATGATTGTTTCTGAAAAATAAACAGGGTATTTATTTTGAAAAGAAGCTGTGTTTCTTCTCTACAATATACCTGAAGTGACATAGACTAAAATAAAGAATTAGAACAACGATTAATGTAAAAAGAATTGATAACGTTTTGTTTGTTAACAAATCCATGGTTTCTCATTGACTATATGTATATAATGTCTTGCTTTTCCCCAGGTTACTGAGAAAACTGAAGGAGAACCTGGTTGGTTGTATGGGAGTTTCCAGGAGCGTTTTGGCTGGTTTCCCAGTAATTATGTAGAAAAAGTATCTGAAAAAGGAAAAAATGTTTCACCGGCTAAGAAAGCTTTACTTCCTCCAACAGTATCTTTACCTGCTGCCTCAGTTCGCGTGGCGTAAGTAATGCTTAGACCTCCAATACCGTTCTGAACATAAATTATATACAGTTTGGTGTTTTTTTAGAGAATACTTTGTAATAACTATAAGTAAAGGTAAAGGTTTTCCCTGACATTAAGTCTAGCCATGTCCCACTCTGTGGGGTGGTGCTCATCTCCATTTCTAAGCTAAAGACTCAGAGTTGTTTGTAGATGCCTCCAAGGTCATGTGGCCAGCATGACTGCATGGAGCCCTGTTACCTTCCCGCAGAAGCGGTACCTATTGATCTACTCACATTTGCATGTTTTTGAATTGCTAGGTTGACAGAAGCTGGGCCTAACTGCAGAAGATCACCTTGCTCCCCAAATTTGAACCGCCAACCTTTCGGTTAGCAAGTTCAGCAGCTCAGCTGTTTAACCTGCTGCGTCACCAGGGGCCCTGTAATAGCTATACAGCAGCTATGTAATTTTAAAAATGAGGAAGTATTTTAATTGTATTCTAGTTATATTTTGTATACTAAGAAGTAAAATCCATGATTCTCATGACTCACCTGCACATTGATAGAGTTTGTGTTCCTTTCCATATGAAATGATATAATACTGTGGTTAAAAGCCAGGGATTGATCTGAAATTACTCAAAGGGATGGAGAGGCTATAAACTCATGAAGCACAATCATGCCAGCATTTGAGTATCACTGGGATCCCAAAAAGTCAGGTAGTTGAACTCTTGCCAGTGCAGGAATCCACAGATAAGGGATCTCTAATAGATGCACATTCAACCAGTGGTTGAAAACATTCAACAAAGAATCTATCACTTTCTGAAGTAGTCCTGTTCACTTGCTGTTTGGCAGTTCTTCCTAGTGTTTACTCAGAATCTTAAGAAGGTTTCTTGTAGGAAAGTAGGAAACAAGCTTACTTCATCTTCTACACAGCACTCTTTGATATTAGAAGATATAGTTTTACTTCTATGTCTGTTTAACTTGCAGATCGACTTCACCAAGTAAGCCGACAGAAGAAACTGATTATCAAAATATACCTTTCTCAAGTTTAAATGTTAACACATGGCAGAAAAAATCTGCCTTTACTCGCACAGCATCCCCAGGATCTGTTTCTCCCATCCATGGACAGGTATGTTCTACTGAGAGGAAAGCATGTTATGGTTCTGTACCCTTGTAATTTGTTCTTCTTACCTCAAAATGTATTCCATAAGAAATCAATTGTTGAGCTTTCATATAAAGACCTACAGTCTACAGCTCTAAAACTGGCTAACCATTATTAGTGCATGGGAACGATTTTCCCCCTGCTCTTATTCAGACAGATTACAACAGAACTGTACCAGTTTTTCCTTTTATTAGCTGCCAATATTTTATTAGCTTAAACAAATACGCGAAACAGTGGAGAAAACATTACCTTTGAATATAAAATGGAGTTTCTGGAAATTATGTTTTGTTTTTTTAAATAATTTTTATTGATTAATATAAACAGACAAAAATAAAATATAGTTAAGGAGAAAGAAAAAATGTATAGAAGGTTATATGTTTTCACATGGAAAGTGGGAGAACAGTGCACAGATAGTACACTGGAAATTCTGTTTTCTAAAGGATATCTAATATTGAAAATAGTTGTCAACTATCCATATTATATGGGGAACTACGGTTCCCATGTTCGTAAGATAGTGGCAGAAGTGTAGAGACAGCTTGAGATATACGGAGGGAAAGATTGTAGTCTTTTATAGAGAAAATGTGGAGGAGCAGCAACATCATCCTAGCTGAGAAGACAAAGCTGGATGTATTCAGAAAATTGCAGAGATAATGTTTAATGTTTTGTTCATTGGCTGTGTTTTGCTAGGGCCAAGTTGTAGAAAACGTAAAAGCGCAAGCACTTTGTTCCTGGACTGCAAAGAAAGATAACCACTTGAATTTTTCAAAAAATGATATCATAACAGTATTGGAGCAACAAGAAAATTGGTGGTTTGGAGAAGTAAACGAAGGAAGAGGATGGTTTCCCAAATCCTATGTAAAGATCTTGCCTGGAAATGAATGCCAAAGGGAGGAGTAAGTAAGGCTGTGGAAATTTGGTAGTGAATACATTTTTTAAAGTATGTCTGAGAGTGTAGAATATAAATTGAACACTGAGGCTGGTTCAGAGGTGCGGCCATTTATTCTGTCTTTCAGAGGGCATTCCATACTTAGGGGATTAGTCTTGCATTCAAACCAATAAGCTGGGTCTCATAGTTTCTTCCTCTTCAGGGGACTGGAGGAGGAGGAGGAGCTACCCTAATTTCCCAGACTTCCCCAGCCTAATGTCAGTGTTGTAGAGTTGAGTTGAGCTCTCTGGCAGTCAGAGAACTGTCTTGCAAGATTTTTAGCTATGTTCACACCTCCCACCCAACACAACTTAGAGAACAACAGAACATTATAGAAGAAAATATAGGCAGGTTTTTTGGGGCAAAGCCCGACACCCTATCTAAGTATACAATGAAACCTTGACTTACAAGTTAACCAACTTATGCATTTTTGACATACGAGCTGTTGCTTGATCTATGTTTTTTTTTAATTGCAATCCAATGTTTGAGTTAAGAGCTTGCATAAGAGTATGCCACCCACCATCCTCAACAGGGCTTTAAGGGAGCAGCCAGGAAACTTCTTCCTGTTATTTCTGTAACAACAACAACAACAATTATAATAGGTTCTTGTGGGGTTTTTTCGGGCTATAGGGCCATGTTCTAGAGGCATTTCTCCTGACGTTTCGCCTGCATCTATGGCAAGCATCCTCAGAGGTAGTGAGGTCTGTTGAAAATAGGACAATGGGTTTATATATCTGTGGAATGGCTGAGGTGGGGCAAAGAGCTCTTCTCTGCTAGAGCTAGGTGCAGGAGAAACGTCAGGAGAAATGCCTCTAGAACATGGCCCTATAGCCCGAAAAAACCCACAAGAACCTAGTGATTCAAGCCATGAAAGCCTTCGACAAAACAATTATAATCTTTTATTTATACCACACCACCATCTCCCATTGGGACTCAGGGCAACTTACACAAGCACATGATGGTGCCATACAACATATAAAATACAACATAACAACCTTAAAACCAGTAATACTTAAAAACCCAAACATATAAAGGTAACAAGAGCAATAAAATCAATAAAATATGGCAATAGTCAATCATTAAAATATTAATACAATCAATAATTAAAATAATTAAATCAATAATTAAAAGATTAATACAATCAAAAACCGCTTTGAGTCCCCCTCGGGGTGAGAAAAGCGGTATATAAATGCTGTAAATAAATAAAGTTAGCCTTCCTTGCCTAAAAATAGTGGTCTGGCTGCAATCCCAGGGCTTTGGGAGATTGTAGGAAAGCCAAGGGGCCAGGAGTCTGTCATCAGTAAACTTGTATCCTGATTAAAATAGGCAAGTTACACAGATACCTGTCAGTCTAATTGATCATTGCAGGAGAATTTTACTGAAGTTTCCCACTCATAACAGGAAAAGGAAACTTAAGTTATTGGCCTTTATCCTTCCAGTTCTGCCTGCTCCTATCCCGAGAGAGCTTCCCTTACCTTTCCTGAAAATAAATCATGAAGTCAAGACATTGAACCAAGTGCCTGTTAGCATTCAAGCACATCCCATGAAGCTTATTAAAGTGGCACACAAGAAGAAGTTTAAGTGAAGTCTTAATAAATCCAGCTTATTTCTTTACATTCTCTTTTATTATGCATTATTATTAATTTGTATACATTATTTGGTATTTATAAAGTACATTTTTCTTTAAAAATAAATATCAGAAATGTTATGGTTTTTGTGGGGTTGGAATTGAGTAATAGCATTTCAATTGATTTCAATGTCTGCTTTGACATAAGATTAATTTGAGTTGAGAGCTCGGTCACAGAACAAACTAAACTCGTAAGTCAAGGTATCACATCTGTTTGGGTCCAGTAGCTATTACAGCAATAGAAAGATGACTTTCCACTCTAATCTTTATTGTACACTGAGGACTATGAAGACGGGAGGGTAGGACAGCAGTGATCCTGCCCTCCCACTGTTATTGGCAGATAGAGAACTGAGTTCACTGGTACTAACACCAGTATGGGGATGGTAAGAACCCAGGCATCCCACAGTCACCCACCCCCCTCTCTTTTTTGGGGCCCAATATCATTTATATCTTCTTCCTGCAACCAGGGTTCAGGTAGGGGCTGTTTTTCCCCTCATATGTGCTATTCATTCCTTAAGAGGCAGTAGAGGTGACATCTCTGGGAAAATCTAGCTCCACAAGTAAGAGCACACACAGAATTCCTCTCCCTTACTTGACTTTAGCTTTGACAGGAGCATATAGTATTCCTGTGTTGTCACATAATTTAAGTTGAGATCAAAGAGCATGCGCCCCAGTGTAGAAACACAGCCTATGCTAACTCTCCTTCCGAAATGGAAAAATGCAGCAGCAGTACTCTGGGGTTGTAATAGAAGGAATGGGGTGCTTATATTCCAGTCTCCTAGGTCATCTTCTGAGTCTTTCAAGCATTTCTCTAGCAGGGATCCTTTGGTGTGTCTTGAGGCAAGGCCAAGTGAGGCACATAGTGGCCTCCCTTGTTTTTTCTTCTCCTGACAGGTCTACAGTATCAGCAGATGCTTCTTTAGACTATTTCCTCCTTCATGAGTGTTTTTGCCACTTCTATCAATATTGATGCTTGTGACATGCATACTGGCACTTGAGTAGAACATACTATTTAAAAAGTAATGCAAGACCTCTTTGGTTTCCCTTTTCCTCTTCTATTGATCCCCAGAGTCATCCAGAAGGTCAAGAATGTCGAAACAGGAGCCCCCCACTAGTTCCAGATTGGCTCGCTACTCATGGCCTCTCATTCCAGCCATGTTGCAGACTGCTTAATTCAGTGGTCTTCAACCTGTGGGTCCCCAGATGTTTTGGCCTTCAACTCCCAGAAATCCTAACAGCTGGCAAACTGGCTGGGATTTCTGAGAATCATAGGCCAAAACACCTGGGGACCCACAGGTTGAGAACCACTGGCTTAGTTCATTCTAGACTAGAGGTCTTCTAGCTAATAGTTTGGAAGCTGAATAACAGTGGATTTGATAACTGAGATATTAGAGGACATTTGGAAGATCCTCTTATCTTTTAGGAAGAATTCAGCTAACAAAATAGTGTCTATAGGAGCCACTGGAGAGGGAGGAGAGTTTACAAACTAAGCACCCTCATGTGAAATTCTTTTTCAGTGGAACCAGTGCGGAATCCCCCTACTATAGTCTTCAGTTGATCTTAATTCTGATTTTCTTGGGCTATAAAACTAGCTTGTTTCAACAAACCAAGATTAATCATAGATTGGGTTTTGAATAACATACTAAACTGTGGCTCATGTTAATTAGAAGTGGGAAATTTCAGTATCCTACATATATGCACATCAGGAGAAGAATTAGCAGATGAGTGTGGGAAGACACTAGGGTTGATTGTTGATAGCCATAAACCGCAAATTGTGTTGGTTTTGTTTTGTTATTGTTTCTGTGGATTGATTGTGTTTTGTAAGTTTTGAATCACATATCACTGAATAGCAAACACTGTATCTTGCAATGGCCAAAATAACTTTTTTTTTAATCTGCAGGCCAGAAGCTGTTTATGCAGCTATAAATAAGAAACTTACAAAGCCATCATATACTTTAGGAGAAGGTAAGAATTATATTTATAGAATCTTTGCCCTAACCTTTGCATTGTTTGGAGTTTTTCCCCTAAGTTTTTAATAAAATAGAGTCCTTCCAGATAGGCACTCTGTCCCAGGATATGATCCCAGATTATCTCTTTATCCCAGATTATCTGGCAGTGTGGATTCATATAATCCAGTTCAAACAGAAAACCTGGGATCATATAATAATAATCATCATCATCATCATCTTTATTTATACCCCATCACCATCTCTCTGATGGGGACTCAGGGCGGCTTACATGAAGCCAAGCCCAAACAACAAATTACAACAGAGTAAAACCAAAAACGCGAACCGAAAACGCAAACAATAAACGACAACATCATAATTACATAAAACATGTGAATGCATAACAATATAAAATTACAATAAGCACAAACACAGTAACAATGGGCGGGCTACATGTAATAATTAAAAGAAAAACTAATTAAAAACTCGGGTGAGATAAATTAGAAGCAGGTTATTTGCGGAAGAGGGCTCATTATAGCGGGGGTTGTGGAATCAAGCTTTCACACAAAGGGGGGGGGGGGGAGGACATATACTCATATCCTGGGATATAGGGCCTGTCTGGAACGGCCTAGAGTTTGGAGAAGAAATGGTGAAAAAGTATGAATGATTGGAAAATACTGGCCACAGATAGAAGGAATGTGGCATCTCAATCAAGGAAAAGAGAGCAATATATCACATAATCCCAAACTTACCAGTTCTAGTGGAATTCTTTAGTGGCTTTTGACAACCTTAAGGCAGCTTGAGTAGGAAATAAAACTTCTTTAAAAATGTCAGTTTTGTAGGTGTGAAGCATAGTATAGTACACAGAATCTTGCGTATCTTTCTGATAATACCTGCACCAAAAGCCACACGATAGTGCAATTTTGCATGCATTCTTAACACATATCCTGGTTTACATATCTATTAAACTTATTTAAATGTCAGGATCATCCATATCAGCCAGGGATTGGCTGCTTTGATTCTCTGCCATAAAGAAGGGAGGTGGGGGGAGGGAGGCTTGGTACAGTTGGGGAAGGTAGTGTAGATAAGACATCTGTTTTGTGAGAGAAATTGAAACTGCAGTTAATAGAGTATGGGCACAGTGTTTGGCCACTAGGGGGCGGATGGGAGTTGGGGCTGATGCATTCAGGAGGTTTGAGTAGGAAAACTTTAGAACTGTCTTTATAGGATTGTGGAAAGAAGGAATAATCCACATGTGTCCAGTTGTGTGAGTTTGATTTTATTCCAAGATCTTCCAGAGTCTGACTTTAAGTAATTACAAAGGAAAAAATTGTAGATGGCTACAATATTTGACATTGCTTTTATTCAAGATAGTAAAAAATAAAGCAATTCTTTTCATTATTTTTTTCCTGAAAAAACTGATGGGTTTGAGTTTGAGGATTTAAAAGGCACTTCAAGGGTAAAAGCGATCATATATACAGTAGTTCTGCTAGGTGGCTGAAATTGTTTTTACTTTTTTACTTTTTCAGAGTATATAGCACTATATTCATACACAAGTTCTGAACCAGGTGATTTAACATTCGCTGAAGGTGAAGAAATTCTAGTCCTTCAGAAAGATGGAGAATGGTGGACTGGAAGCATTGGTGATAGAACTGGGATCTTTCCTTCAAACTATGTCAAACCAAAGGATCAGGATGTACGTTTTTCCTGCTTTTTGGGGGGGAGGGGGACAGAGAGGGGAGGTGCAGTATCCCAAAACAGAAATGGGCCTCTTTTCTAGATAGACCTGCATGTGACACTAGACTGGAACAGCTTTCCTTTGCTTCAGGTGGTTAGTGCAGTCAGCTCCAATAGGACTGCTAGTCTTGCAGAGAGTGGAACAGGATCTATGCAGGGAAACTCTATCCTCTAAAAAAGGGAAACTCTCTGGGGTAGCACCTTGAAAACAGGAACAAAATTTAAAAGGAAAGTTGCTTTTCCATAATAATAATAATAATAATAATAATAATAATAATATCAAGCTTCGGCATGTGAAAATGTGGTCAGCAAAAAATATATCCAAAGAGTCAAAAAGGTTTTGAAGAGCAAATTTAATGGCGGAAATACGATCAAGGCTATCAGCACTTGGGCCATCCCAGTCATTAGATACACTCCTGGGATTGTGAACAGGACACAAGCAAAGCTGGATGATCTGGACAGAAAACCAGGAAAACCGATGACAATCCACTACTCATTACACCTGCATAGTGATGCCGACAGACTTTACCTGCCCAGAAAATCAGGAGGCAGAGGGCTTGTGCAAGTGAAACAAACGAGAGAAGAAGAGAAACACGCACCAGCAGATTGTGTGAAAGGTAGTCAAGAACCAACATTGAGGGAAGTCAATAGCAGTAAATTGCTTCAAGTGCAAAAGACAAAGAGTGAATGCTGTAAAAACAATCCAGAGCAGAAGAGAAAACTGGCGAAAGAAGGCTCTCCATGGACAGTTCCTGGGAAAAATTGAGAGCCAAATTGACAAAGAAAAAATATGGTTGTGGCTCACAAATGGAACTTTGAAAAAGGAGACGGAGGGCCTGATTCTGGCAGCCCAAGAACAAGCCATTAGAACCAATGCCATCAACGCCAGAATTGAAAAGTCTATGACAGATCCCAAATGAAGACTGCAAGGAAGCAGATGAAACAATAGATCACATCCTGAGCTGTTGCAAGAAGATCACGCAGACAGACTATAAGCAGAGGCACAACACCGTTGCTCAGATGATTCATTGGAACTTGTGCCACAAATACCATCTGCCTGCGACAAAGGACTGGTGGGTTCACAAGTCGGAAAAAGTTACAGAAAATGAACACGTCAAACTCCTCTAGGACTTCCAAATTCAGACTGACAGAGTTTTGGAGCACAACACTCCTAACCTTATGATCGTGTTAAAAAACAAAACATGGATCGTCGATGTTGCCATCCCAGGTGACAGGAGGATTGAAGAGAAACAACTGGAAAAGCTAACACAATATGAGGATTTAAAGATCGAACTGCAAAGACTCTGGCACAAGCCAGTTAAGGTGGCCCCAGTGGTGATCGGCACACTGGGTGCAGTGCCTAAAGGCTTTGGCCTGCACTTAAACACAATTGGCGCTGACAAAATTACCATCTGCCAGCTGCAAAATTACCAAGGCCACCTTACTGAGATCTGCACGCATTATTTGCCGATACATCATACAGTCCTAGACACTTGGGAAGTGTCCGACGTGTGATCCAATACAACAGCCAGCAGAGTGATCTTGTCTGCTGTGGACTCATCTTGTTGTTTCTAATAATAATAATAATAATAATAATAATAATAATAATAATAATAACAACAACAACAACAACAACAACAACACTTTATTTATATTCTTCCCTAGCTCCCCAAGGGGACTCAGGGCGGATCACAGTACACATATACAGCAAACATGCAATGCTGCTTGGACAGACAAGGACAGAACAGACAGAAAGGAGGCATGTTATATAGTGTTGTCATCAGCGCCTTGGAAGGTTGTGCTCAAAATCCAGCCAAAGGGGGTGCTGTCGTTCCATTCTCTATGACAGAGAGCCATCAGGACGTCCTCCTTCCTTTTTGGTCACCAGCATTTTTTGGTCTTTTTTCTTTTTTTATGGTGTAATAAAATATCTCCCCTACTTGTTTTAATGGTACCTATTTTTTCTAATTACAGCACAAGCTGTTTTCGAACTGCTTAGGTCAACAGTAAGCTGGGCTTGATAGTCGGCAGCTCATGCTGACCCAGGGCTTCAAACTAGCACCCTTTCTAATGTCAGGGGAAACCTTTACCTTTACTTTATACCTCTTCTGACATTTCTTTTTGATTTTTCTTTTCCTTGTTGTAGAGTTCTGCTACTGCTAGCAAAACAGGAACGTTAAGTAGAAAACCTGGTGAGTATTGAACATTTCATTGTGTGTATGTATGTATGCTTGTCTTTGGCAATGATTAATTTTTCACTGTTATATGTTTTATTTTAGAAATTGCTCAGGTTACCACAGCCTATACTGCATCAGGAGCAGAGCAACTGAGCCTTGCCCCCGGACAGCTGATACTAATTTTGAAAAAAAACTCTAGTGGGTGGTGGCAAGGAGAATTGCAGGTAACAGAGATCGATTCTTACTTATTGGTAACATATTCATAAACATTTTATATCTCCACATTAACAAAATAATATGTCTTTGTGGCTTTCTGTGGTTGTTTTACTGGGTAAAAACAAGACAGTTTTTAAAAGGAAGTGTTTGTTGGCATTTTGAAATAAAGTTCAAAAATCGTTAATGTTACTCGCAAAAAACAAACATTTTAATCCTTTTACACCTACCTTTCAATATAATAGCTTTCTGCAGACCCACCTCACGATCAGGTTTAGTTAACTGCAGATTTGAAGGATTTATATTTACTAGAACACATTCAAGGTTGGAAAGAATGATCTCTATATATGCTACCATTTTGCAGATGTAGATTTTCTACAACGACATTCAGTATCTTTTGTTGTCCAGTGTCCAATTTCATGATACTATATATAGAAAGTTTGCCTTCAAATGAGTTTGTACATTCTTATTAAATATCTAGTCCTCTCAATGTCACTTACAGTTTGCAGTTCAGGCTATATCCACAGTTTAATGCCAGTTTGATTTCCATAGCTCTGCCCTATTGTTTCCTTGGTTTATTAATTTGGTGAGATACTGAGATGTCTGTAATCCATTCTCACGACAGGGAAAGGAGAACAGAGCTATGGCTGTTGACGTGGAATCAAAGCACTATAATTGTGTTGTGTGGATTATCACCTAATATAATTCAACATAGTAGTAGTAAGGAATGTAAGTTTATTTTAGTGTTTTAATGAGGATTGCTCATTATTTGCATTTTGATTAATGACAGTTTTAAATTCTTTTTGCAGGCTAGAGGGAAAAAAAGACAAAAAGGATGGTTTCCTGCTACTCATGTGAAACTTTTAGGTCCAAGCAGTGAAAAGACTCCTCCTGCTGCTGTCCCAGGTGAGTATCTGAAAGCTTACTTATATTTTCCTTAGATTTAGGGGAAAATACATTATATACATTTGTATACATTATACAAATCTACCCCAATAGCTACTTTTAACAAAAGAAGTAGATTATTTTCAATGTAGAACTTGTAAAAGACCCTTTCCTCTCTGCCTACATATATAGAGTGCTCCATGCAGTCATGCCAACCACATGATCTTTACGAACAGCACTAGCTCTTTGGCTTAGCAATGGAGATTAGCACCCCCCCCCCCCTCCCCCAGAGTCAGACACAACTAGACTTAACATCAAGGGGAAACTTTTACCATGTATATATAAACAATAAGCAGGTTTTCAAAAGGCAATCTCCACCTGGAGCAAGCTAGTCATTCATTACACTATGTAACATGATTTTTGTTCCTGGGGTATAAATGTCATTTTATGATTGTTCTATCATATAAATATGGAAAAAGTATATGGAACTGCAAAAACATTTTGCGGAACATTCTGCAGCACATTTTGGTATTGTTTCTCAATTAATATCTCATCAAATGTCAACCAATTCTACATAGTTTGTGGCAGCCAGAGAAATGAAGTTTCTGCAGTATAACAACTACTTTCAAATTAAGTATCACACAATTATACAAGAAATAACACTTTCAAACCAGGAGCAGAACATTTTTCATATTTTGTTACATAATGTTATATGATTCTAACCAGTTACAGCACTGGAATTGGGAAAGCGATAATTAGAAATGGCACCCATTTTTCCTGAATCAGCTCTAGTTGTGAAGCAATGTTTGGCATGTTGGTGCTACTAAATAATGCAATGTAATGTGACAATTTCCTTATTTTCCAGTATGTCAAGTGATAGCAATGTATGACTACTTGGCAAACAATGAGGATGAGCTCAGCTTCTCCAAGGGACAGCTTATTAATGTCTTAAACAAAGATGATCTGGATTGGTGGCAAGGGGAAATCAATGGCGTTTCTGGCCTCTTTCCTTCCAATTACGTGAAGATGACCACAGACTCTGATCCAAGCCAGCAATGTAAGTGAAAAGGCTTTAAGTCAAATATTAATTAATTTTTTCCTCTTGCACCTTTTGGTTTTGGTATAGTAGAATTCCATCGCTTGAATTTACCCTTTGAATATTTGCAAGTGTCTCAATCCATAGATTTTCCCACTTTTTCAACTAAAAAAGTCAAGGTGGCCACTGGATCACTAAAAATATCTTAACATGTTTCACGTGTTCAGTAAAATGAAATGTATCTGTATTCTAGTTGGACCTTGCAGCTTTCCTTAGATGTTGATAGTATTTCCCAAATTGCAACATGTTTATCACTCTTGAGCAGCACAACCTGGCATAAGGACTTGCAATCTTGTGACATGTTTAACACACTTGAACACTCTAGAACCAGATATATGTGAACATTTTTGAGACAAAAGATTTCTCTTGGCTTTTTTCCATGTCCTTAATTTTCATGACCAAAAGCATACTCCTCTATCCTAATGGTAAGGATTCTTTCCCTTCTGAGAGTTTCCCTGAGTTACAACAGGTCGCAGGCGGAAAGAGAAATCACTATTTGTGTTAAAAAATATTGATTAAGCAGAGATGTAGCACTAAATCCTGATCTGTAGACATGATACTTACCCCTTTGAACATTGGTATTTCTTTAAAAAGTAGCACACAAAGCCTAAATACATCTGATGTTTCCCAGATTGGCTGCTAACTTCTTACTAGAGCTGTACTGTGTTCTTTCTTTTAGAGAAAAGGAATAATAAGAATCAGTCTTCCTTATATAACTCTTTTTATAATCACTGAGGTGTGGAGGAGATATATTGTGTGATTTAAGTGCTTCTTCATGCTGAATCTCATGCTGCTGCCCTGTGCTCTGTTTTTAGTGTTGAGGCAAAAAACACACAATTGAAAAACAATATGTTTTGTACTACAAGCCCACAGAAATTTTCAAATAATCGAACAATTTTAGATACTTTTCAAAAACAAAAACAAAAAATCATTCCTTTAATAAAAGCTGTAACTGTTGCAATGACTAATTGGATGTTTAAACAGTAACTTCCACTAATTACTTTCCTAGTGTTCTCTTTCCATTAAATAAACATTGAAATCATTCGAAACAGTCTTCCCACGGGGTTGTTGTGAGTTTTCTGGGCTGTATGGCCATGTTCCAGTAGCATTCTCTCCTGACGTTTCATCCATACCTATGACAGGCATCCTCAGAGGTTGAGGGGTCTGTTGGAAACTGTCTCCCCACATTTCTGCTTTATGGCCTGTGATCAGTTATTGTATGCCAGCCTTTAAGGCACTGAAAAGCAAATTGCTACTCAGGTAGCAAAGAGCTACAATTAGAATTTTTACTATAAACACTTCAATGTGTCAGGATCCTGAGTGTGCAGGTTCTGCTAGCATATTTGTGATCGGTACATTCTCACTTCCAAGTGGATATTTCCAACAATCTGTACTGGGGGGGAAAACAACAGGTCATACAAGAAAATGTGGAAAGTTCTACTTTGTGTTGGACTACAGCATCGCATTATAAGGAACTCTTCAAGTGCAGGGACCTGCCTTTTTCACAAATAAAGTCAAACACTGAGAAAGAGCAAAGCAACCTTGATAACACACTGAAATGTACCACCCCACTTCTTTTTTTGGCATGCTCAGCCTATTTGCCAACTCCCAATGGAGAGAATACATGTCACAGCAGCCAATGATACAAAAAATTTAAGTCCTCCTTTTGGAACCAGGGATTTTAGAATTTCTCGCATCAAGATTTCTCAAGAAAACCTGTTAATAAGAAGTTTACTGTCTTACATTTCCTCTTTGTGTCGTTTATTCCTAATTTTCTTTGTCTTTTTTCTTTTTCTTTTCTTTTTTTAAGGATCCAATGTTGTCTTCCTGGGTGAAAGCACCTCAGAGACCCACTACCCAAGTTTGACTATAACATGGAGGCAGGGTGGACAGCCTGTTCAGACCTCTCTGAAAAAAATCATTGGCTTCGCTTCAATATTAAATCCACTCAAGACTTCAAATTTGGTTCTGTGCTGTAAATTTACAGTCAATTTCTGCAAACTGCTTAGTGGGTCTTTGTGTGGCTTTCTGCACTTTCCATTACGGTTTCTTCTATTCCCTTTATTAGGAACAGTGATGAATGATTAGTGTCCTTGTCAAGTTATCTCTTGACATGGTGCAACTGTAGACACACAAAGACCTACTATTGGTACTTTTTACATGGACAGTTCTGTTCTCGTGATGTTGCACCATATGTTTATTTTGCTGATTTATTATATATCTATCTCTCACAATGCACTTCATTTATGATTACAACCACAGTGGCAGTAATTGGGCGGGGGGCGGGGGGAGAGGTGTGCAGAGATAAAATCAAATCCTATGTGCTTTTTATGCACTTTATGCTGCCACTGTGTCTTCTGGGTTTTAGATCATCTACAGATGTGTGTTAAAACGGAACAGATGCAAGCCAAATCTGGTTTTGTGGCAAGCTTTTTGTGGTCAAAGCTGTGTATGGAAAAGTCTGAAAGTCCCCTACACCTTGCTGTCCATCTTTCAGATTGTGACAGTTTGATCCCTTCCTCCTCTAATGCCCAGTCCCTTCCCGTGAGCCCTGATCCTTCAGAAAGAGAGGCCTTCCCAACTCATAGAAAGCAGAGTCTAGGCCACACTGTGCTCCCAATGAAACACTTTGTTCAGCCTCTTGCGTCGCATACAATCCCAGGCACAATGTTTCTTCAGTCACATTTTCATGGGGCTTTATCTTCTACCAAATGTGTATAGGACCACAATTCAATCCTATACACGTTACTCGGTGGTAAATCCCACTGTGGTCCTTGGCACTTACCTGCTAGTATTTGAGATTGTCACCTAAATAAGATGGATGTATGTGTATTTGAATGGATTGCTTTATCTAATGGATTGTGCAATACAGAATGATTATGTGCCTACATCATGCTAAGAATGAAGTTTTAAACTTCTTTGTATTTTACTGTGATCATTTCTCAAAAAATAATATATGACCAGTATTAGTGAATAGCTCAACCTTCACCTGACAGTACCGCCCCCCCCCCCCCCCACACTTCTTTTCTTTTTCTTCTTTTTGCACATAATAGGACTTTTAGCTGATGCCAGGATGCTACATCAGTACAAAAACTAGTCTGCTAGTCTGTTGTCATTGACTGCCATTGTGATGTACCATCTTAACAAAAAAAATTGACAATCCAATGTTTGGGACAGTAATGTGAAAACAGAACATTACATGAGTGAGTTGCACATTATTCAAAACTGAAATTAGCCCATTACTAGAGTTTTGGTATTTATTATTATTTTATTCCATATATTTATATTCCACCCTTCTCCCCACAAGGGGGACTCAGTGCGGCCTCACATGAGCATCAGAGGATGCTAACAACATAAATACCATAAATACCATAAAAACTACAACTCACAATCATTTTAAAACATTGTACATCATCAATAACCAGAAAAACTTTACCTAATTTGTTTTTGTTTATTGGTTTATTGGCCTGGATTTGTCGCAACGTATTTCCATTATAACTCAATTTAAAAAAATAATATCATTGCATCCTTTATTCAGTGATCCTTTTAGTGCATTCTTCTCTGAAAAATATTGGATGGAAAACAAAATTTTAAAAATTTCCTCTGAAAAGTTAATATATGCACAAAGTAGCAAATCACATTGTTTGCATTAAACAAGGGCTCCAATGTGGTGAGCAAAATAAGTTTTAGATGTGACATGTAAACTAAATCTTTATGAAATCCCGTAATAATCTAGGTTTGGACAACTACAAAACTCATATAGTTATAATGTGCTGGAAATAAGGATATTAACAAAATATCTTTACTTTTTGTTAATACCGTGGCATCAGTATTGCTTTGCCACTAAAAAAACACCATCTGGGCCCACACCTTTTATTTTTACGTTTTACAATATTGCACAAATAAAATCTGAAATAGTGAGTTGCTGTGAGTTTTCCAGGATATATGGCCATGTTCCAGAAGCATTCTCTCCTGACGTACCACCCATATCTATGGCAGGCACCCTCAGAGTTTGTGAGGTCTGTTGGAGACTAGACAACTGGGCTTAACATATCTGTGGAAAGTCCAGGGTGGGAGAAAGAACTCTTGTCTGCTGGAGGCAAGTATTCATGTTGCAATTGGCCACCTTGATTAGCATTTAATGACCTTGTACCGTCAAGGCCTGGCTGGTTGCTGCCTGGGGGGTCCTTTGTTGGGAGGTGTTAGCTGCCCCTGATTGATTCTTGTCTGGAATTCCCCTGTTTTTGGAGTATTGTTCAGGACCAGCTAACACCTTCCAACAAAGGATCCCCTGGGCAGCAACCAGCTAAACATTTTTAGATGATACACTGGTTGTTGAGAGGGCATGCTTGTTGTATTTCAAGGCAAAATTATAAAAAAAGTTCTGTCCCAACTTAGAGAATATGTTTGTATCATAAGGCAAGTTCCAGAAAAGTGTGCACACAACTAAACCAGCTCCCTGTGGGATATTCCTTCCTTCCCCGCCAAGCCCCAAATCAGAGCATCCCAACAATTGCCTCTATGTATGGCACACATCCCAAGCAGTTCTGCAAGCCCCGAAAATTGTTTCCTGTTTGGCATGAATGTCTGCTTGTCCAAAACAAGAAGCCAAAAGTATATGATCCTAAGACTTCAGGTGTGCATATGTTGCCTCTCTGAATTGTGGTTTTTAGCTTTAAATACGAATGGCTTTGCTCTTGCAGCTTTTTGTGTGCGGTTAAGACTCATTTTCATGCAACTACAGAGAATTACAGTATATAATCGAGGCAATTTAACACAATCATTTGGGGGGAGAAATTGCTCCCCATTCCAGAAATAGGATTATTTTTCTAGAATGATAGTCATGAGACTCTCACAAGAGTAGGGGGAAATTAGGCATTCGGTTCTTTAGATGAACCTAGAAATTAACATCTAATGTGATTAAGCATTCTAAGGAACACATAAGCTTGCTTGGGACTGTGTGATATTTAAGTCATGAAAACAGCAAAAAGAAAATACTAAACTATTTTCTTTACAAGTAGAAATGTAACAATTAAATTTTGTTGATTTTTATAAAAAAAAATATAGTGAATCACACCAACAAATTGTGATTTGCTGATTGCTTTATTATATCACAGTATTTGCCAAACAGTATCTTGTGGCTTATATTACTTTTCTATCCAGTTCAGCTGTGAGCTGCTTTTGATCCATCTGTTACATGAATGCTGACAGACCTCTCGTTGTAGTGGGTGATTTGGGCTGCTACAGCATAATGCTGCTTTAATGTAATTGAAATTTAACTCTTCACATATCATAGTGTTGAATGTTGCCTTAATCTACATTTTGTTTTAGGGCTTTCTCTTATTAAACGTTTGGAAATAATCATCAGTGTTTCGTCATGCAAACACAGCAAATGCTGCGCATGAGGTCATTGTTGTTTTTTAAAAAAACTGGAAATAACTATGCAAACGTATTTTATTAAAAGGTCACACAGAAGAATATATGTGTGTGTGATTTCTTTTCCATCATGATTAGCCTAATTGGGTTTATCTCTGGGAGTAATTTCATACATTCAGATTCAAACAAAGCCCAAAGCTCTTCAAGACAGTTTGAGACCTTCTCGGGAGGAGAAATTATTTTTTTACTTATTTATTTACAGTGCTTATATTTCGCCCTTCTCACCCCGAAGGGACCTTAGGGCACGTCACAGAACACATATATGGCAAACATTCAATGCTGATTTTACACGGTGCAGCAGCATAACTTTCTTTTTTCAAAACTTAATAAAACCCATTTTATGAATCAGATTTTTTTTTTATAATGTAGGCGCATACCTAAAGTTTTGTTTTACGTAGTTTTGAAGATCAAATTAGGTAGGTGACGTCCCCCATTCTCCATACACTGAGTAAACCGATTTCTGGCATTTGTCATGACTCATGCCAGCATAGCAGGCGTTATGTTGGCAATTTCTTCCTGGATGTTGGTATTCAAATCTTGTAGGGAAAAACCCCATAGAAAAAAATCACAAGGGGCCAAATCTTGAGAGCGGGCCGGCCACTCCAAATCGCCCTTAATTGAGATGAGGCGCTCTGGGAAGTGGTCCCTCAAAATAGCCATCAATGCTCTTGAAGTGTGTGCAGTTGCACCATCTTGTTGGAACCAAATGTCCCCTAAGTCCAACCCATCTAGCCATGGGGAAAAAATTCCTGTAACATGTTTACATACCGGTCCGAATTCACTGTCACTGCGACTTCAATTTCCTCAAAGAACCAGGGACCAATAATTCCAGCTGAGGAAATTGCACACCACACTGTGATTTTAGGTGAATGCAAAGGCCTTTGATGCAATTCTCAAGGATTGTTGTCAGCCCAGTAGCGCACGTTTTGTTTGTTGATGGATCCACAGAAATGAAAATGGGCTTCATCACTAAAAAAACAATAGCGTCCTCAGGAACGACTTTGAGAAGAACCTTGAAGTTCCTCCGAGAATTGAAGTCACGTTCGGAAAATTCCTGCACAATTGTCATCTTGTAAGGATGGAAATGAAGATCATAATGAAGAATTCTCCTCACAAAACGATTGGAAAGTCCAAGGGCAGATGCATGTTTGCGCGAAGAACGTCGTGGTGATCGGCAGTTCAAATCTGCGGGGTGGGATGAGCTCCTGTTGTTAGCTCCAGCTTCTGCCAACTTAGCAGTTCAAAAAAATGCTAATGTGAGTAGATCAATAGGTACTGCTTTGACAGGAAGGTAACGGTGCTCCATGCAGTCATGCTAGCCACATGACCTAGGAGGTGTCAATGAACAAAGCCGGCTCTTTGGCTTAGAAATGGAGGATAAGCACCACCCCCAGAGTCAGACTTGACTAGACTTAATGTCAAGGAAAACCTTTACCTTTACTATACTACTGATACATAATATAATCCCTGTTTATGCAGAACGTGGTTTCGCTTCCCTGTGATTTCACTTATTCGCTCAGGGCCTCCTATATAAACTACATCCCCTTCTTGATAACTCTGTTGTTTGTCCCATTGAAAAATAGTAAGGTTTGCTATTATCCATGGTTTCATGTACCCATGCAAAGTTCAGGAACATATCCCCCATGACTATGGAGGTTTACTATTCTAAAAATATTAATTTCAAATGGTATAGCCTAGAACTCTGTCCAGGATCCTATATTACACGTGACTTACATAAAAGCCAACTAAACTCATGCAACTTCCACAGTGTTTGCACAAAGAGGAGTCAGAAATGACAGGAGGAGGGGGCTGCCAGTTCTCAGTCATCCATGGAAGCTGGACATTTGAGAAGTTGGCAGCTATGGCCCTTCTACACTGTCATATAATGCAGTTTGATGCAGTAAAACTGAATTATATGAGTATAAACTGACCATATAATGTAGTGTAGATAGAGCCTATAAGCTCGCACCGCTATGTTTTCTCTCCTGTTACCAAGACACCTGCCTTTCCCCCTTCTTTCTGATCTTTTCCTCCTCTGTCACCCAGAGGAAAGCAGAAAATAACAGTTTCAAACATATTGCTATTTTATTTAATACGCCTCCAGCTGTATTAAATAAAACAGCAATTTTAAGCTCTTTTTGGAAGGTGAAAATAAGAATGGGCAAACCTCTCTGGAGGGGGTATTCCACAGCCATGGTGCCACCACTAAAAAGGCCACTTGTCTTATAGGTGCCTCAGTGAAAGACTGCTCTTCAAATGGGAAAACAAGTCAGTCTTTTGTTGGACTGATAATGTTTATTTATTTATTTATTTATTTGCTACATTTATTTATTTGCCGCAGGCAACTCGAGGCGGTTCACAAGGCAATAATTCAATGCCAGCAGCATCATAAGAAACATTTAAAACATTTAAAAACATTAACATATCAATTAAAACCATAACAATAGTAAAAAAAAAATCATTTCGTCTCCTAGATAAAAATATAATCCGATCTCATAGTCCAATTGTTCCATAATCCTATGTCTGTTACACTACCTTTTCAAACACCTGCTTGAAGAGCCAGGTTTTGACTTTTGTTTGGGAAAAAATCTAATGATCTAATGTCCCTGGGAAGGGTGTTTCATAGGCGAGGGGCCACCACTGAAAAGGCCCTGTCTCTTGTCTCCGCCAAACGTATTTGTGACACAGAGTCGAGAGCAGGGCCTCCCCAGACGATCTTAACGTATAGATGGTTCATAAGGGGAGTTGCGTTCGGACAGGTAAGTTGGGCCAGAACCGTTTAGGGCTTTATAGGCTAACGCCAGCACTTTGAATTGTGCCCGGTAGCAAACTGGCAGCCAGTGGAGTTGGCGCAACAGAGGAGCACCGCTCCCGTTAGCAATCTGGCTGCCACGCATTAGACCATTTGAAGCTTCCAAACAGTCTTCAAAGGCAACCTCACCTAGAGCGCGTTGCAGTAGTCAGTTGACAGTTTATTAAACTAGCATCCTATACTAACATGATATAAAGAAGATTTTAATAAACACTTCCCATAAAGTTCTTGTATCATAGCATTGCACTTATCACACCCACATTTTCTACATTTCTGGTTGCCCTTCCTATGAGCTTCATGAAGTATGTACTCTGTCTGCTGCAAATATGAACAAAGACAATACAAATCAGCGTCTTTCCCGGTATTCATCAAAGGATATGATATCTTTTTAGCCTATATTTTTAGCATTAAGTCAGCAACTCGGTGACATGTTATGACATGTTTTGTTTGTACTGTTTTGTAGGGTGTGCTGATCTCCAAAGCCTCGACACAATGCAACCCATGGAAAGGAAAAGACAGGGTTACATACATGAATTGATCCAAACAGAGGAGAAATACATGGATGACCTTCAACTTGTTGTCGAGGTGAGATTTGAGGGGACAAAAAAGTTATTTATAAAATATGACCTGTCATCCCTTTTTGAGTATTGAAATCTTTTATTCAGAGATAATCTATGCAAGGCAATCTTTTACAAAAATGCATAGAATTTAGAATATTTTTTTAATTCTAAGACTTACCAAATGTCTTAAGCAAAGGACAAATTAGGTCACCACTCACTGATTTTTAAAAACATACAATTGTTAAAGTAACTTTGTAGGAATTCTCATTTGCTGCCACACAGAAAGTAACAAGATGTGGCCAAACAAAAGATACATTTTCGGTTCTGACAATATTTGTGACAAGGAAAAAAATCTTTATAGTATTGACCCTCTGAGCTACTTTTTTTGTTTTTTAAGATCTCCTTCACATTCTTGTTTGATCTTTCCCAGGCGTTTAAGGTATGAAGAATGTTGTTGTTCATTCGTTCAGTCGTTTTCAACTCTTCGTGACTTCATGGGCCAGTCCACGCCACACCTCCCTGTCGGTCGTCACCACCCCCAGCTCCTTCAAGGTCAATCCAGTCACTTCAAAATCTTCCTCACATTGTCTCCAGTTCTCATCTTCATCTGCAGCAGTGATTCTCACCCTGTGGGTCTCCAGGTGTTTTGGCCTACAACTCCCAGAAATCCCAGTCAGTTTTCCACCTGTTTGGATTTCTGGGAGTGGAAGGCCAAAACATCCACAGACCCACAGGTTGAGAATCACTGCCCTAGATGCTTTCTAGTTCATCAAAAATATCTTGTAAATGTCAGTGCTGTGGGTGAGGTAGTGATACAATTGCTGCACATCTGAACACGATTATTTTGCTGCTGCAGGCAGTGTAGAAAGAGAGAGTAGTGGAGAGAGCAATTGGTTTTTCATGATGTATTCTTGAAAAAAATCTATGCATGCCTGGTTGCGCATCATTTCCATTATGGGAGAAAACTGGGTTATGAGTTGGGAGATTCTGCTTTTGTCCGTCTCCTGCTAGGGTTCCATCTCTTCTATGTCTTTCTGCTTTGTAGGTTTTTCAGAAACAAATGACTGAATCAGGCTGTCTCTCAGAAGCTGAAATGGGGTTAATCTTTGTCAACTGGAAGGAGCTCATCATGTCAAATACAAAACTGCTGAAGTAAGTGCTGCCGTTGTTGCATTATATTTTGTCCCATTAGCTCTCTCAATCCAAAAAAGGTTGCACTCCCTGTGAAAGATCAGAAGTAGAATCTGGGAACCTGGACTGACCTGATCTTTTGATATCTCTGGATTCCTGCATGGCAGTGGAGATGACAAGCGCCTCTGCATCAGCTGTTACTTTTCCTAAATCAGCTCGACTTGGAAAAATGTTCTTTATGTGGGACTACACTAGAGATTTCCAGGGCCATACTTGAATAACATCGAGAAATTATAGCTTCTGTGAAATGCAGCCATTAAAATGATTTATTTATTTATTTATTTATTTATTTATTGTGTCAGAAGCAAATTTAAGAACACAAAGAAAGTTATAAACTTGGCATCATCCTAAATGTCCTTTGACCAGTAGCTGGCCACTTGGAGTGCCTCTGGTTTTGCTACAAGAAGGTCCTCCATTGTGCATGTGGCAGCGCTCAGACCGCATTGCAGTAGGTGGTCTGTGGTTTGATCTTCTCTGCACTTGCATGTTGCAAATTCCAGTTTGTAGCTCCATTACTTAAGATTGGCTCTGCAGCTCATAGTCTCAAAGCACAGTCTGTTCAGTGCCTTCCAAGTCGCCCATTCTTCTGTTCCCTGGGGAGAGTTTCTCATCCGGTATCAGCCGTGGATTGAGGTTCTGGATTTTTGCCTGCCACTTTTGGACTCTTGCTTGCTGGGGTATTCCTGCAAGTATCTCTGTAGATCTGAGGAAGCTGTCTGAGACCTCACAACCTCTGAGGATGCTTGCCATAGATGCAGGCGAAATGTCAGGAGAGAATGCCTCTAGAACATGGCCATATAGCCCGAAAAACCTACAACAACCCAGTGATTCTGGCCATGAAAGCCTTTGACAATACATTGTTTCTTTACTGATTCTTTTGAAAGCCCTTGAATTGAGCCACTATGCCTGTATTTGTTTTATTTTACTTGTAGAGCCCTTCGAGTTCGTAAGAAAACAGGAGGGGAAAAGATGCCTGTGCAGATGATTGGGGACATCCTGGCTGCTGAACTGTCCCACATGCAAGCCTATGTCCGCTTCTGCAGCTGCCAGCTTAACGGGGCCACCCTGTTGCAGCAAAAGACAGACGAAGAACCAGAATTCAAAGAGTATATGAAAGTATGCTATTCTGTTCCTTCTTAAACCTTTCTCTTAAAGGGGTGGGTGCAGATATCTCTGTTTTGTTTTTGTTTTTGTTTTCCATGTCAGGAGCGACTTGAGAAACTGCAAGTCGCTTCTTGTGTGAGAGAATTGCCAGTCTGCAAGGACATTCCCTAGGGGACACCCGGATGTTTTAACATCCTGTGGGCTTTGCTCATGTCCCTACATGAGAAGCTGGAGCTGACAGACAGGAGTTCACCCCGCTCCCCAGATTTGAACCGCCGACCTTTCAGTCAGCAGTCCTGCCGGCTCCAATATCTCTGATAATCACCGTTATTAAATTGGAAACCAAGACTTGGGAATATGTGCTCCCATATATTAAAGATGTGCTTGCAATTTTTATTACTGTGTTTTAATTGCTGCGAGTTTATTTTGTTTGATGTGTTATTTGTAATGGTTTTTGTATTGGACTTTTATTTCTTGATATTTTATTGCTGTGTTCTTTGTATATTGATGTATTGTATTGCTTGGCCTCATGTAAGCCGCCCCGAGTCCCCTTGGGGAGATGGTGGTGGGCTATAAATAAAGATTATTATTATTATTATTATTATTAGCTGTACCCGCCACGCGTTGCTGTGGCCAACCTTCCCCCCCTCTTTCTCTCCTTTATTTCTCTCAATCCTTCCCTCTTTCCTTCCTTCCTTCCTTCCCTTTTTTTCTTTCCTTCTCTCCTTCCTTCCTTCCTTCCTTCTCTACCTCTTTCCTTCCTTCCCCTCCCTTTTTCTTTTTCTTCTTTCTTCCTTCTCTACCTATTCTTGGACTGTAACTCCCAGCAGTCCTCCTGATTGATCTATCTACCTACTAACTATATCTATCTAATATATATATATATATCTTATCTATCTGGAGAATTGCTGGGAGTTGCAGTCTAAAAATAGGAAATAGGAAATATGGACAGATTGGGATGTTTTCGTATATGCGCTGTATCGTCATTTATCATTTTTGGATTTTTAGGTACTTTCTGCTGTTTTTTGGGAGAGGTTTATGAGTGATGGTCACTCATTGGTCTGTTGGGGGTGTAGAGTCCAAATTTCATGTCAATTTGCCCAGTAGTTTTTGAGTTATGTTAATCCCACAAACAAACATTACATTTTTATTTATATAGATTAGCCATCCCGTGCCATGCGTTGCTGTGGCCTAGTCTGTGTATATATGTTTTTGTGTGTATATATGTGTGTGTATATTTGTTTATATGTGTGTTTGCGTGTGTGTGTGTGTGTGTGTGTGTGTGTGTATATATATATATATATATATATGTGTGGTTTTGTGCATGCATTGTAATGTATTTTTTTTGTTTTTTAGCTTTTGAAGTCTCTTCTGCTGTGTTTTTATGAGCTATGGTCAACTGTTGGCCTGAGAGGTGTCTTGTGTCCAAATTTGGTGTCAATTCATCCAGTGGTTTTTGAGTTATGTTAATCGCACAAACGAACATTACATTTTTATTTATATAGATTATTATTATTATTATTATTATTATATCACTTCCCTAGCATTTGAATGGTTTTTAAGGAGTCATGTTGGGAAGGAGCTCCTTGTGAGGAATTTCTTTGGTCTGTATTCCAACTGTATGTGTGTGTATAGATCCAGGACGTTCTGGATCTAATGGAGCCTTGCTTCACATCTTGAAAAAACAAAGTGTTTGTTTCATCCATCTAATAATGCACCCTTCTCTCTCAAGTGTCATGTTCCCTATAGATATGACAGGCATCCAATATCCATTCCTTTAAGAATTCGACATCAGTACAAATAATGCCACCGTGTCATTTAAAAATCCTGCTTTAACTTGCAGAAACTGGCATCAGATCCTCGTTGCAAAGGAATGCCACTCTCCAGCTTCTTGTTGAAACCTATGCAGAGAATTACTCGGTATCCACTTCTCATTAAGAGCGTGAGTATCCAGTTGCTTGCTCTTTAAAATGCTAACTGAAATAAGAAACTAAGGTGCGCAGAGAACTGTAATTATACTTAAGAACATTTAAATAGTGGGTTTTCTTTAGAATTATACTATACTAGCCGTCCCCTGACATGCGTTGCTGTGACCCAGTATGGTGATCTGGAAAATAATGGGAAAGTGTTGATTTCTAATATATGTAATGTATGTTTGTGGGTAACATAAAGACGATAAAGTGTTGATGTGGAGATTGTCTGGTTTGCCTACTCTGGAACATGCAATATATTATTGTCCTTCTTTAGGGGTCCCTTTCAAAGCTATAATGCTTCAAAGCTATAATGCTGTGTGTGTATATTTGTTTATATGTGTGTTTGCGTGTGTGTGTGTATGTGTGTATATATATATATATATATTCACATCTGTGTGTGAATCATATCTATTTATATCTGTGATTGGAGGGCTTTGATAACGTTTTCTTGCCCCAGCGAAGGGAGTTGGACTGGATGGCCTTAAGTATTTTCTGTTGGTCAGGGGGGTTCTGTGTGGGAAGTTTTCCCCAGTTCTGTCGTTGGTGGGGTTAGAATGCTCTTTGATTGTAGGTGAACTATAAATCCTAGTAACTACAACTCCCAAATGTCAAGGTCTATTTCCCCCAAACTCCATCTGTGTTCATATTTGGGAATATGGCATATTGGTGGCACGTTTGGTCCAAATCCACAGTGTTTTCTGGATGTAGGTGAACTACAACGCCCAAATTCAAGGTCAGTGCCCACCAAACCCTTCTAGTGTTTTCTGTTGGTTAGGGGAGTTCTGTGTGCCACCTTCAGTTCAATTCCATCATTGGTGGAGTTCAGAATGCTCTTTGATTGTAGGTGTACTATAAATCCCAGCAACTACAACTCCCAAATGACAAAATCAAGTTTTTTGAGTGATGGTCACTCCGTGGGTTAGTAGGTGTCTTGTGGCCAAATTTGGTGTCAATTTGTCCAGTGGTTTTTGAGTTCTGTTAATCCCACAAACGAACATTAAATTTTTATTTATATAGACTTATTACAACCTTCATTTGCTCTTTTTTCCAAACAAGATTCTGGAAAATTCATCTGAAACACATCCAGATCACAATAATCTGAAGCTAGCCCTTGACTGTGCTGAAGAACTTTGCTCTCAGGTTAATGAAGGGGTGCGTGAAAAGGAAAATTCTGACCGACTCGAGTGGCTGCAGTCCCATGTGCAATGTGAAGGCCTTGTGGAGGTAAAGTGTGGCTGGGCACTGGCTGAGACCCTCTCGCTCTATGATCATTCTATGGTTATGGCTTTCATTGCTTTTGTTTTAAAAGCACTAAATGACACCAACACAGTCTGTATATTTTTCCCCAGTTGGTAATTTTAATATGAGAAATGCAATTAATTATAAGGAATAGCTGACGTCTCACAATTTGTTCTAGGCTCACATAGGTATACTGTTTAAATCTGTGTGCCATAACAGCCCAAAGTGTGCCAACAAATCATATTTAAAACTGGGAAAGATTTAGTAATTGTTTTAAGGGGTTGTTTACAATCTTCTGCATATTTTAACTTCTCTCTCAGGCCCCTTCTACACTGCCATATAATCCATATTATCAATGCAGATAGTCCACATTCTCAGCTTTGAACTAGATTATATCAGGGTTCTTCCACACAGCCCAATATCCCAGAATATCAAGGGAGAAAATCCCACATTTTCTGTGTGTGGACTCAGATAACCCAGTTCAAAGCAGATATTGTGGGATTTTCTACCTTGATATTATTGGATATAGGGCTGTGTGGAAAGGCCCTCAGTCTACACTGCCATGTAATCCAGTTCAAAACAGACAATCTGGATTTTACTTGGCAGTGTAGATCCAGTCCCAGACAAACAAAAGTCAGAGGTTCTTCTCTTGCTTCAAAGTATCCGGAAAGGGAACGTGTTGACATCCTACCTCAATTGAGTTTTAATTGTTTTAATGATTATTTAATGATAATTATTTGATGCACCTGCTTATTTTAATCCACTGTGTGACGTATTGTACTGTTTTTCTGTTTAAATTTTTGCTTTTGTTTATATAGACATTGAATGTTTGCTTGTTATCATGTTGGAAGCCTCCCTGAGTCCCCTTGGGGAGATAGGGCAGGTTATACATATATTATTATTATTATTATTATTATTATTATTATTATTATTATTAGCCAGCCGTGAAGCTCAAAGTCTGCCAATAGTGCAAACAACAGCTGGAAGGTTTAACATTTTGATATCAGTAGGAATCTAATTAAAAGAGCTGAATTTTTATAAAGCAATAGAACGGAGAAGTGAAAGGAGGAGTGTTGCCCTACTCACGTGCCTTAGGATCAAAGCCAATAGTTAAATCTGACTAAAAGCTTTAGCCATAGTGAATTAAACTTACTTAAAAGTTGGCTTTTCAATTTCTTGATAATGTGATGCGTCTACTCTAGTTGGGATGAACAATTGCATTTGGGCCTAACTTTGTTTTTGAGTAGAATGGTTTGCAATGGCAAGGTGACACCAGTGTGCTGGTTTTCTCTCCCATTTAGCAACTGGTTTTCAACTCCCTGACCAACTGCTTGGGGCCACGGAAACTGTTGTACAGTGGCAAACTGTATAAGACAAAGAGCAACAAGGAACTCTATGGCTTCCTCTTCAACGACTTCCTGCTACTCACCTATATGGTCAAGCTATTTGTCTCTACTGGATCAGACAAACTTTTCAGCCCAAAATCCAATTCGCAATTCAAAATGTATAAAGGGGTGAGTGAAGTAAACAGTCAAATAAGACTGCCAAGTAATAGACAGCCATTAATCTTTGCTGAGGAAAATGGAAGGAAAAAGGAAGAGGGGCTGACCAAGGGCAAGATGGGTGGATGGCATCTTTGAAGTGACTGGATTGACCTTGAAGGAGCTGGGGGTGGTGACGGCCGACAGGGAGCTCTGGTGTGGGCTGGTCCATGAGGTCACGAAGAGTCGGAAACAACTGAATGAATGAACAACAAAAATCTTTGACAACTAATGTTTAAACGTGACTACTAGTAGTAGTATGTTTTATTGATTAGCCCATCAGCCGTATCAAAACACTTTAACAACTATTTTATGAATAATTTTTGGATTTGATGAGTAATTTTTGGATTTCATCCCCTCTTATTTTTTAAGTTTTGCTTAGAGAATCACCTTAAATCATATAAGTTGTATTGTTTCTGTTGCTTCCTTCACTCTTGCCCCATTCTTGCCCATTTGAGAAACAGTTCATGTAATCATCATTGTGGCTCAGTTTATTCAAATTCTTCTTTGTTTCTTCTAGCCTGTTTTTCTAAATGAAGTCTTAGTAAAACTGCCAACTGACCCTTCTAGTGACGAACCAGTTTTCCACATCTCCCACATTGATAGAGTATACACGCTCAAAACAGACAGCATCAATGAGAGGTGAGCCCAAATATTGTTGTCGAAAAGATGTTTGGGGAGCTTGGGGTGACGGCTTAGAAAAACAGGTGTCTGAGGAACATGGGTTGAAGCCCAGAAGTGTATTTTGGAAGGTTCCTATGCAACCTGGTCATAGAAGTGGCCATCAGAACTCCACATTGTGTCATAATGAGTTTATATTAAAGGACAAAATGGTATTTTCCCATAGATTCCAATTATCATAGAACTGGATTTTATTATAGCTGGGATTCTCAGGGCAGCGTGCCCACAGAAGTCTCCCGTAGTGGCCACCAAGTTGCTAGCTTTTCCAGTATTTAAAAATATGACAAATTGAAATAATCTTATAATCCAGATGAAGGCATGGCACATAGTGGTGTCCAGTGCCATCTAAAATGAGTAAGTCAATAAACTGGGTGGGAGTGCATGTTGTTAGGCAAGAGCACTGCTTCTTAAACTGTGGGTCCCTCCCAGAAAATCAAGAGTGCAACTATTATACGAGGAATCTTTAAATACTGAAAACAGTACAAGTAAAAGAAAGGAAGAGTGAATAAAAAGAAAATATGCAACTGAGAAAAAATAGGGGTGCGACTATTATGAGATGAAATACATCATATATTACAGTGGACCTTTGTTATCTGCTGGGGTTTGGTTCCAGGACTCCCTGTGGAAACCAAAATCCATGGATGCTCAAGTTCTGTTACATATCATTGCGTAGTAAAATGATGTATCTTATTTAAAACTAGCTGTACCTGCCACGCGTTGCTGTGGCCAACCTCCCCTCTTTCTCTCCTTTTTTCCCTCTTTCCTTCATTCCCTCTTTCCTTCCTTCCCATCTTTCCCGTCTTTCCTTCTCTTCTTCCTTCCTTCTCTATCTCTTTCCTTCCTTCCCCTTTTTTCTTTCTCTTCCACTGTCTCTCTTTCCTTTTTCTCTTTCCTTCTTTCCTTCCCTCCCGCTTTCTCTACATCTTCCCCCTTCCTTCGCTCCCTCTTTCCTTCCTTCTTTCCCTTTTTTCTTTCCTCTCGCCTTCCTTCCTTCCTTCCTTCTCTAACTTTCCTTCCTTCCCCCTTTTTCTTTCGCTCCCTCTTACTCTCCTTTCTTCCTTCTCTACCTCTTTCCTTCCTTCTTCTCTCTTTACTTCCATGCTTCTTTCCTTCTTTCTTTCCCTCTTTCTTTTCTTTTCTTTCTTTCTTTCTTTCTTTCTTTCTTTCTTTTTCTCCCCTTTCCTCCCTCTTTCTTCCCTTTTTCTGTATTGTCATTTAGCTTTTCATCATTTAGCTTTTTGGGGCTTTTTAAGTCCCTTCCTTCCTTCCCATCTTTCCTTCTCTTCTTCCTTCCTCCTCTCTTTCCTTCCTTCCCCCCTTTTCTTTCTCTTCTGCTGTCTCTCTTTTCTTCCTTCTCGCTTTCCTTTCCTTCCCTCCCTCTTTCTCTACATCTTCCCCCCTTCCTTCGCTCCCTCTTTCCTTCCTTCTTTCCCTTTTTCCTTTCCTTCTCTTCTTCCTTCCTTCTCTATCTCTTTCCTTCCTTCCCCCCTTTTCTTTCTCTTCCACTGTCTCTCTTTCCTTCCTTCTCTCTTTCCTTCTTTCCTTCCCTCCCTCTTTCTCTACATCTTCCCCTTCCTTCGCTCCCTCTTTCCTTCTTTCCTTTTTCTTTTCTCCTCCCTCCTTTTTTCTCTAACTTTCCTTCCTTCCTCCCTTTTCTTTGCCTCCCTCTTTCCCTCCTTTCTTCCTTCTCTACCTCTTTCCTTCCTTCCTTCTCTCTTTGCTTCCATGCTTCCTTTTACCTTTCCTTCTTTCTTTCCCTCCCTCTTTTCTTTTCTTTTCTTTCTTTCTTTCTTTCTTTCTTTCTTTTCTTTCTCCCTTTCCCTCCGTCTTTCTTCCCTTTTTCTGTATTGTCATTTAGCTTTTCATCATTTTGCTTTTTGGGACTTTTTAAGTCCCTTCTACTGTGCTTTTCAGTGTTTTTATGAGTGTAGGACATACATTGGGTTGTTAGGTGTATTGTGTCCAAATCTGGTGGTTTTTGAGTTCTGTTAATCCCACAAATGAATATTACATTTTTATTAATATAGATGGCCAAATAAAGGTTTGCTCGATCTATGGTAGTTAAAGTGACGTCAAACTGCATTACTTCTACAGTGTAGATGTACCCCTAGTCTCTGGAGAGGCAGAAAACAAGCCAGTTCCATATTTAGTTTGATATTTTTTCCAGATATTTAAACATGGCTTATCATGTTCCCACTTAACCTTCTATTCTGCAAGCTAAACACACCCAGCTTCCTGAGCCACTCATGCATTTCTAAATTGTTTTAAATTGTTACTGGATTTCCTAGTTACCTTTTGCAATTTGCACTTAACGCTGACTCATTGTTCAAAATAGTGTACGGAGTACTTTCCATTGTGTTTTGTATTTATCTTGGGAGCATTCCAATCTTTTTGGCGGCCTTGTCTAATTTAAATGGTTAATTAATGGATATAAATCTGTTGTGTGTGTTGTGTTTTGTTATTAACACGACTCCTGACTTTTGCAGAACTGCCTGGGTCCAGAAAATTAAAGGAGCATCTGAACACTATATTGAAACTGAAAAGAAGAAACATGAAAAGGCTTATCAAGGTGCTGATTTATTATTATTTGCTTGGTATTAAAACTAGATTACCACAAACACTGCTAGAATCCCAGTCTTCATGGAAAGATCCATCAGTGGTTTCTTAGCACTGCTTCTTGTCTGAATCCAAACTGCCAGATACTCTGACTCACAATTACATTTTCTGACTTGTAAAGAAACCCTGGATTCTTGCTGAATTCTTTTTTTCCCACTTAATCCAGAGAAAGTAAAACTAATGATATAAACAGGAGGTATTGTCGAAGGCTTTCATGGCTGGAATCACTGGGTTTTTGTAGGTTTTTTCGGGCTATATGGCCATGTTCTAGAGGCATTCTCTCCTGACGTTTTGCCTGCATCTATGGCAAGCATCCTCAGAGGTAGTGAGGTCTGTTGGAACTAGGAAAATAGGTTTATATATCTGTGGAATGACCAGGGTGGGACAAAGAACTCTTGTCTGTTGGAGTTAGGTGTGAATATTTCAACTGACCACCTTGATTAGCATTTGATGCCCTGGCAGTTGTTTGGTGTGCCTTTTTTGTGGCTTGTTAGTGCCTGGGACAATCTTTTGTTGAGAGGTGGTTAGATGTCCCTGATTGTTTCCCTTCTGTTGTTTTGCTGTTGTAATTTTAGAGTTTGGTGATCTGGAAAATAAAGTAATGAGAAAGTGTTGGTTTCTAATATATGTAATTTTTTTATGCTTGTGGGTAAACAGTATTTCTTGTTGTTTCTTTGTCAGTGTTGATGGGGAGATTGTCTGGTTTGTGTACTCTGGAACATGCAACATAGAATTGTCCTTCTTTAGGGTCCCTTTCAAATCTATGATACTATATCTCTGTGTGTGTGAATAATATATATCTATCTATATCTATGGCTGGGTGGCTCTTTATCAGGAGGGCTTTGATTACGTTTTCTTGCCCTGGTGAAGGGAGTTGGACTGGATGGCCTTAAGGCAGCATTTCTGTTGGTCATGGGAATTCTCTGTGGGAAGTTTGGCCCAATTCTATTGTTGGTGTGGTTCAGAATGCTCTTTGATTGTAGGTGAACTATAAATCTCAGTGTCTACAACTCCCAAATGTCAAGGTCTATTCCCCCCCCCCCCCCAAACTCCATCTGTGTTCATATTTGGGCATATGGAATATTCAGTCCACAGTGCTCTCTGGATGTAGGTGAACTACAACTCCCAAACTCAAGGTCAATGCCCACCAAACCCTTCTAGTGTTTTCTGTTGGTCATGGGAGTCCTTTGTGCTAAGTTTGGTTAAATTCCATAATTGGTGGAGTTCAGAATGCCCTTTGATTGTAGGTGAACTATAAATCCCAGTAACTACAACTCCCAAATGCAACATCAATTTCTTTGAGTGAAGGACATACATTGGGTTGTTAGGTATAAGCTGTCCAAATTTGGTGTCAATTTGTCCAGTGGTTTTTGATTTATGTTAATCCCACAAACGAACATTACATTTTTATTTATATAGATATACCTGGGGTTACGTAAAAATTTCTCTGACCAAAAGGGATCCCAGTGGGAAAGTTTAAGAAGCCCTGAGCTGCGTATTTTCCTGCCAGCTTCCATCTTTATTCCAAGCTTTTAATTAGTTCCAACTTTCTTTTTCAGCTCGCACACAGAAGAGTTCAGGAATAGGACGCTTGATGGTGAATGTAATTGAAGCAACTGAGTTAAAAGCATGCAAATCAAATGGTAATAATTTTCGGATGGATCTTCATAGGTTTAGCAAAATAATTCAATTTCAACTAACCGAGAGATACAGAATTTCAAGTTATAAATAGCCGATGTCAAGAACAATTTTGTGAGAAAAAGATATATAACGAGCAGCCATACAACTAACAAAATAGTTCTCATTGTATTGTGAATAGACTGAAGGTAGAGTTAACACTATGTAAAGTGAACGCTAAAAAAAATAAATAACTCTGTTGGAAATTGAGCATTTTTACTGATAAGTTGGTTTGCTTGTATTATTTTCTTTTAAAATAAAGGTTTCATATATCAATTTCCCTTTTTTATGTTAAGGAAAAAGCAACCCATACTGTGAAATCAGCATGGGATCGCAAAGCTATACCACGAGAACACTGCCAGACACTTTGAACCCAAAATGGAACTTTAACTGCCAATTCTTCATCAAGGATCTTTATCAAGATGTGCTGTGCATCACCGTCTTCGACAGGGATCAGTTCTCACCTGATGGTATGTGCAGCATTTTGTCAATGACGATGAACATTATCACTCTTTGACCCAAGCTGGTAACTGGAAATCAATAGCAAAAATCTACCAATGTTAATTGTCAATTTTGGGAGAAATCAGGGACATAAAATCCCATATTTCTTACCACCATTACTGTAATCTTTCTGATTAGAAATATATCAGAGACTAGCTATCCCCTGCCATGCATTGCGGTGGCCCAGTATGCTGATCTGGAAAATAAAGTAATAGGAAAGTGTTGGGTTTCTAATATATGTAATGTCTTTATGTTTGTGGTAAACAACATTTCTCGCTGTTTCTTTGTCAGTGTTAATGTGGAGATTGTCTGGTTTGTCTACTCTGGAACATGCAACATAGAATTGCCCTTTAGGGCTCCCTTTCAAATGTATGATACTATATGTCTCTCTGTGTGTGAATCATATCTATCTATCTATCTATCTATCTATCTATATCTATGGCTGGATGGCTCTTTGTCAGGAGGGCTTTGATTACGTTTTCTTGCCCTGGTGAAGAGAGTTGGACTGGATGGCCTTGAGTATTTTCTCTTGGTCATGGCGATTCTGTGTGGGAAGTTTGCCCTAATTCTGTCATTGGTGGGGTTTATTTATTTATTTATTTACAGCTTTTATATTCCGCCCTTCTCACCCCGCAGAGGACTCAGGGCGGATTACAATGTACACATATATGGCAAACACTCAATGCCAATTTTGACATACAACATATACAGACATAGACATAGACATAGGCTATTTAACTTTTTCTGGCCACCAGGGAAGCTGTCGCTTTCATCGGTCCATCTACAACACTGATGAAGTACTTCCGCATTCCCCGCATGCTTTTTGCTGGAGTGCTTGCTGGAGTCTTTTTTATGGCCTCATAAATTAGTTAATTTAGCCTCCCTACACTTTAAGGTGGTACCTAATTTTCCTACTTGACAGATGCAACTGTCTTTCGGATTGCTAAGGTCGACAACAGGCTACACAATTGGTTGGAAACCCACTCCAACCCGGGCTGGCTTCAAACTCATTACCTTTTCGTCAGAGTGATCTTACTGCAGCTGACACTCAGCCAGCTGCGCCACAATCCCGGTTCAGAATGCTCTTTGATTGTAGGTGAACTATAAATCCCAGTAACTACAACTCCCAAATGTCAAGGTCTATTTCCCCAAACCCCATCAGTGTTCATATTTGGGCATATGGAGTATTCATGGAAAGTTTGGTCCAGATCCATCAGTTTGAGTCCACAGTGCTGTCTGGATGTAGGTGAACTACAACTTCCAAACTCAAGGTCAATGGCCACCAAACCCTTCTAGTGTTTTCTGTTGGTCATGGGAGAACTGTGCGCCAAGTTTGGTTCAATTCCATCGTTGGTAGGGATTCAGAATGCTCTTTAATTGTAGGTGAACTATAAATCCCAGCAACTACAACTCCCAAATGACAAAATCATTTTTTGAGTGAAAGACATACATTGGGTTGTTAGGTGTATGCTGTCCAAATTTGGTGTCAATTCTTCTGGTGGTTTTTGAGTTCTGTTAAACCCACAAACGAACATTACATTTTTATTTATATAAAGATTGAGAGCAGTCATTGAAGATTTCAGCTCTGTAGTTTTCTAAAACGAGACTGGATTGGCATTTTTTGGAGGTACTTAGACTGTGTTTGGACTAGATGGCCCTTGGGGTCTCTTTCAACTCAATTATTTTGTTTTAAGAAAAGGAAGAAAACTGAAAGAAGACAATTAGATTGTATCACTTAGAGTGAGCTTTTTTTTAACCATAACATAAGATAATCACTCCTTTCAAATCAGCTAGAACCAGAATGCATAAGGGTGATGCATTAATCCTGGCTCTACTTCAGGTGTAAGACTAGCAATAGAAATCAGACCAATGGTTGTGCTGTTATTGATTTAATTCATGGGTTTTCTTTGTTAAATAGACTTCTTGGGTCGCACAGAAGTTCCAGTAGCCAAAATCAGAACAGAGCAAGAAAGCAAGGGTCCTACAACTAAACGTTTACTCCTTCATGAGGTTCCAACTGGAGAAGTTTGGGTGCGCTTTGATCTGCAGCTGTTTGACCAGAAAACTCTCCTTTGAAGAAGAAGAAAAACTGCTTTGTCTCCATTGGAACCCACAAAAATGGACCAGATTGCTCTCATTCCAGCGGAAACCATTCTACAAACAATTCTTCCTATCAGGCGGATATCCAAGTGTGATTCCTGTCACATAATTGCTTTGCCTGGTCACTTGTCCCGTACTTCTTTGACGCGTGTGCTTATGTTGGTGACAAACTATGCAATGTAAAATGTACTGTACTGTATATATGAGAGTGTAGTACACTGCCTTTCCATGTTGATATTGGAATTTTCAAATGCAGATGCCAATGTTTCCAGTTGCAGATGTGTTAGGGAGTATTGGGAAGCTGGCATTTAAGAATGTTTAAAGTGTTATTATTTTGATTACTGAATAATAGGTTTTACTCAGGGCTAGAATTATTTCCTCTGCTGCCTGGAAAAAAAATAATCTGTTTGACTCTGATCTCAGGATATTAATTGTGGGGAATAAATACTGAAATCTTAGCACTTCGGGTTCTATGAAACACTGCTATGTTATTTTGAGGAAAAGAAACTACAGTTCTTTTTGGACTGGTAGAGAAAACACAGCAGGCCAGCAAACCCTGTCATTCAGTGGGAATGCTCTCACATTTCCAAAGTCCTGCTGGATACTTGCAGAAGGGAGGGATGAAGCTTTGCTTGCCCCACTCTCCTTCCAGGGGCTGAACAGACTCTTCCCTGGGATCACAGGGGTTCTGTTATGGGCAAGAGGGCTCCGGAGCCCATTTGTTCCATCCACTTTGATCGGACATCAGGAGGGAACACGTTTTCCCCAAGAGATCTTCGTCTGATCCCACCATCTCCCTCTGGTCCAGTTTAATCTCTGGCCCCTACTGGGACATTATCCCACAACCAAATGGCTGCACCTTTAATCTTTCCTTCTCCCCTCAAAGTTCATTTAACTATTTTATAATCACTTCCTGGTTATGGAGAGAAGGAATAAGGGGGGTGACTTTAAATAAGGAGATGTGATCTGCAATGATATGAGTATTTTTTCACATTATTTGTAAAATATATGTACAAAAAACTTAAACAATTCTAGATTTTGTTAATACCCATAAAACGCGCACCTTGAAAGCCTTTCATAGGCAAAGACCCTTGAATACAGAAAGTTGCACTTAGGTTTGTATAGCAGACAAAATAAGCGTATTGATGTAATTTGTTTAAAGATCCATATCAATGATTTTCTACAGGGTTTTTTGTATGCTAAATATGAAATCATTCGAATACAAGAAGTAAGAAAAGAGAAATATATATTACCATGTTTGTCTCATGGGATCTTATAGAAGTGAATATGAAACAAGCCAGATCTTCCTCTTCAAGTCAAAAAGTCAGAAACTCCTGTGTAAAAGCCCCAAATATATCCAGTGCAAATGCTTATTTATGTGCAGCTACTTATTTAAGCAAAATTTCCAAAAGAAGCATCTTAGGTGAAATGTGTTGAAAACAGTCATTGTTGCGGTTAAGTCAGAAAGCTCCCAAATATGTGCATGTTGGACTTGCTTCTCAAATATTAAGAGCTGCTTTTAATTTAAAACCGCAGATGCGCCAATGTGTCCCTAAAGAGCTATCATACCTAGTATGTTTTAACAGGATTACAAAACCAACTGGGATGGAAACGTGTGTTGTATGATTCATGTTTCTAATACTAATTGAAAATGATTTTTATTTTTAATCAGAATTAAGATCGTCCATTCTCTGAACTGCCACATTCTTGGTAAGAGATGACTCAGTTGTTTGAGACAATGGTTAGGACGGAATCTCAATAAAACTTTAATCTATTTCTCAAGCAAGAACTGGCTTGCTTCAATTTGCCAATGTTAAAGGCTGCTTTTATTACTGTTTTCACAAGACATGATTATTTACATCTGTGTGTCAACTGAAGACAACTACAGAATAAAGTGTGTGTAGAGAAATCCAAGTATCACAAGGCAGATCAGAGTGAATATAGCTTCACAATTCCTGAAGGACAGTAGAGTTGTGTATTTTGTTTTTCCTCATTGCAACTGGCACAGTTACTGACACATCATGGAAGAGGAGAATGTTTGCTCCCAGAGGTCTACAACATGTGGCAAAGTTAGATTTCCCATTGTGGTCAACTGTGAATTGCACATATGGTAGTTTGTGTGCCTGAGCAGACAGCTTCGGAACCAGAGAGAAAAGGGTAGTCCAGTTGCTTTCCTGAGAAACAGTGCACAGCCATTGTGGGTTTTTATCACTCCAAAGTTCAACCGGATTGTTTTTAATTTAGCAGGTAACAGTCTTCCCTTATAGCTTTTCTCTTTTGACCCTTACAAATGCATGGTGGTTTATCTGGCATTGCCATTATTGCTTGGACCACAGCTGCCAGTAGCTCAGCAGCGCAACTGTACTATTAAAGGATCAAGAGCCATGTCATACACGTGAAAGCTTGAAAAGTTCATTTGGTGGCAGATTAATAGGAAGAATGTATTAGTTGCTTTAAATAGGGGAAAAGATGTAAAACAACATGTATTGCAAAACTGACTTGGAATCTCCTTTCATTTCAGCCGATGCCTTTGGATTCCACTTTTATGTGTAGCTGTCATCTAAGTACTGCAATTTAAGATAGAAGTTTTTTACTCGGAAATGTACCGCTTGTCCTTGACATCTTGCTTCAAAATCAGTAACATACTAGGACCTTGTTTTGATTGCCATGAATTGTACTCACTCTCTGATAGAGGGCTGTGGTCAATAACTGAAGTGCAGATGTTAGGCTAACTGGATGAATGCATCGGGCATTTTCTATACGAGTTCTGTTCTCGCTGTGGAGATACTATTTCAGAGGAAAGTTTAGCCTTAACCAAATTGTGTCATGGGTTTTGTCTGAATATATATAATGTACACAAGTTCAGACCTAAATGGGTAGGTTTTCTAATAACAACAACAACGAGTCAGTACAAGAAAATTACACTCCAAACCAGAGCTGACAGCTGGCACAACAAAGCCTTACATGGGCAGTTTCTTGAGAAGATTGAAGGAAAAGTTGACAAGGAGAAGACCTGGTTATGGCTCACAAATGGAACCCTGAAAAAGGAGACAGAAGGCCTGATTCTTGCAGCCCAGGAGCAAGCCATTGGAACCAATGCAATTAAGGCCAGGATTGAAAAATCAGCAGATTACCCAAAATGCAGACTGTGAAGGAAGCTGATGAAACCATGGATCATCTTCTCAACCGTTGCAAGAAAATTGCACAGAGGGACTACAAACAGAGGCACAACTCAGTGGTCCAAATGATTCACTGGAACTTATGTCACAAGTACCACCTGCCAGCAGTAAAGAATTGGTGGGATCATAAACCTGCAAAGGTCATGGAAAATGAACATGCAAAAATACTGTGGGACTTTCGAATCCAGATTGACAAAGTTTTGGAACACAATACACCAGACATCACGATTGTGGAAAAGAAAAAAGTCTGGATTATTGATGTTGCCATACCGGGTGACAGTCGCATTGAGGAAAAGCAACAGGAAAAACTCAGCTGCTATCAAGACCTCAAAATCGAACTGCAAAGGCTCTGGCATAAACCAGTACAGGTGGTCCCAGTCATCATTGGCGCACCCGTTCCCGTGCCAAAAGATGTCAGCCGGCATTTGGAAACAATAAACATCGACAAAATCACGATCTGTCAACTGCAAAATCCTTACTTGGATCTGTGCGCATCATTCGAAAATACATCACACAGTCCTAGACACTTGGGTAGTGTTCGACTTGTGATTTTGTGATACAAAATCCAACATACAGATCTCGTTTGCTGTGACACACAGTGTTTTTGTGTCAATAATAATAATAATAATAATAATAATAATGTGTCTTTATTTATACCCCGCCACCATCTCCCCAACGGGGTCTCAGGGCAGCTTACATGAGGCCAAGCCCTAACAGCAAATTACAATAAAATAAAAACTAAAACACAAGCAACAACACAGTAAAATACATAAAACATATGAATACAATAAGCAATATACAAATGCAATATCCACAATCACAATGACAATGAGCGAGATGCATGTGCAAGATAAAATGTTAAAACTCGGGGTGAGATAAAAGAGGAGTAGATTTGCGAGGGAGAGCTCATAAAGAAATGAGGTTGTAAAAAGGTCTTCATACAAGGGGGGAAGTGTACTCCAGGGACAATAACTTTTTTTGTAGGTAATTTTTCTTCTCTCAGTATTCCGAGACATAAGTGTTGCATTCATAATTGACAACTTTCTAGATTAATAAGTCTTCTTCATCATGAACCAATAGGACTTGGTGGCTTGCTTTCTTTGGTTTGAGTAGGTTTGTGATACTATTTGCACATGAACACACAGGGAAAGTAACTGCTAATCAGTTTGAATAGTCACACTACTGCAGCCAAGGAAGCTGTTAAACATACAAAATAATTTGGTGCAAAAGTTTACAATATCTCAATCTTCTGTTCTTGATTAAATAAAAGTACAGGGTTGAAAAAGGGTTGCCTGTACTTACGCAGTGCACCATTCTGAATAATCTAGAGTTATTAGATTTATTTAGCTTTATGACTTATGTAAAGAATTCAGGACAAAGACAATTAGGAAGCGGATTTTATTGGTGGTTTCCGACCCGATGAACCAAGCAGTATTTGTTTTGTCATAGGAGTGGATGCACGGCCACCGTCTGGTTTCCTGACAGATATCCTTCTTTTGGTTGCTGAAGCCCAGGATGGATCGCCCCAGCTTCTGAAATCCATAGAACATTGGTTTCTTGTTGGGACCATTTTTCGCCTTTGAAAAGAATAAAAACCAAATGGTGAATGCTGCCTAGTAATGCCAGGCATCAGTGTTGCACATGTGTTGATACTGTGTTAACACTAAAAGTAAAAGACAAAACTAAATGGCAGCTGGTCGAGATTCGAACATTAACTTTCAGTTCCCATTTTACATCAAACAAAACCTTTTTTCATTTTTGTATTATAAAGCAAGTTAAACTACACACTATGTGTGGATGGGTAAGAGAAGTTCTCTCCTGCAGAATGTTTCTTCTCTGGCAAAAGCAAGAAGCCTGTCCTAGAACATGTGTCAAATCTGCTTGGTAGATAATCAAAAGCAAAGGGAGTTGCATCTCCTCATAGCCAGATGGAAACATATGACAGCAGTGCTGAGATGTGCTGGGTCATTTGGAGATCTCATTGCTGTTGTCCATTCCCCATGTGACACAACCCAGAAATAAATAAATAAATAAATAAATAAATAAATAAATGGCACAAACCAGTCAAGGTGGTCCCAGTGGTGATTGGCACACTGGGTACAGTGCCTAAAGACCTTGGCCTGCACTTAAACACAATCAGCGCCAAGAAAATTACCATCTGCCAGCTGCAGAAGGCCACCTTACTGGGATCTGCACACATTATTCGCCGATACATCACACAGTCCTAGACACTTGGGAAGTGTCTGACGTGTGATCCAATACAACAGCCAGCAGAGTGATCTTGTCTGCTGTGGACTCATCTTGTTGTGTTTATAATAATAATAATAATAATAATAATAATAATAATAATAATAATAATAACAACAACAACAATAACAATAATAACAATAATAATCATAATAATAATTTATTTGTATACTGCTCTATCTCCCCGAGGGGACTCAGGGAGGTTTCAAACAAGGTAAAACACTGTGATTACCAGCATAAAAACATACAGAGTAAACTTTATAAAACAAAACGGAACCATAATATATCATGAGCAGGTATAAGGGAAGCTTAGGCATGCCTCTGTCCCGAACAGGATGCCAGTCATAACCCATTTGAAATAATACACTGCTCAGAGAAGAATAATCCAGACTACCAATACAATCTCTCCTCTCTTCCCTCTCTTGGCAGTAACATTCATCCTGTATTTGCAATGAGGAGAAACTGGACGAGTTTAAGAGAACTCCCTAAAAAACACCTAGGAAATCCTGGGGATTGCACGCAGGCCATTGGTTGGAATTTCCGCATTCCTTGCTGAAAGCCAGCTAACACCTCCCAAAAATGGACTCCCCCCCAGGCAGCAACCAGTCAGGCTTTGAAGCTACAAGTCCATTAAATGCTAATCAAGGTGGCCAATTGCAACATTCACACTGGCCTCAAGCAGACAAGAGTTCTTTCTTCCACCCTGGACATTATTCCACAGATATATAAACCTCACTTGTCTAGTTTCCAACAGACCTCACAACCTCTGAGGACGCCTGCCATAGATGTGGGTCAAATGTCAGGAGAGAATGCTTCTGCAACATGGCCATACAGCCCAGGAAACTCACAACAACCCAGTGATTCCAGCCATGAAAGCCTTTGCCACTTTCCATACTGATATACCAGTTTTGCAAAGGAGTTGTCAGCCTGATACTAGTTAGTGTTGGGCTTAGGCAAACTGCTTGGATTCATACAATTATGCTTCTGATCTTCACAGACAAACATCTCAGATTTTCATCTGCCATCAATAAACTCTTCTTCCATGATCAGGAAAGCAGCCATTCACAAAAGACACACACATTTATCTATGCCGCCACCCCCTCTGAGAAATACCACGTAAAGGAGAAACTTCCTTTTAAAAGATTATCATGTCTTACTGGCTTCTCAGACGAATTTCACTATCCATATATCTAGCGGGAATTTTCAGCCACTCTATTGGACTCATAAGCTGTCGGCTCATGGGAAGCAATGGCAGCTCAGCCTTACGGAGTTCGTTCATCTCTTTGGCAGATAATATTCTTCCTGCAAGAAGTGGAAACAATGAAAACAGAAGTCTTTTCAAAAACTAAAGCAGGTGATCTGATGATGAATTAAAGGCAACCCCCAAATCCACTCCTCCCAGTTGGATCCACTCCACCCATCCATCACATCACTGGCACTTTATAGCATTTTGAGTAATGCCCTTTCATAAGCAGGGTTTGCATGCTCATGCTTTTGTTCACACTAAGTAGAGAAGGGGGGAAAAAAAAGAAAGAAATGCAAAGGTTCCCAGGCAATCACATACGAATTCTGGGATACTAAATGCTTCACTGATGCAATTGTAGAAAGCAGTAAGCATTACAGACTACCTGTCTCACATTGCTGGATAATGCCGGCTTCAAGGTATCTGTCTTGTATTTCCTTTAACAATGGATCGCATAAAGGAGGAACTGATACCTATTAAAATATAACATAAGTTTATGCTTTTGCAATCAAAATCCCATCGAAACATCAAATTAGCAAGAAATCTTAGATACAATATATGGAAATGAAAAAAGTTATACTTTGAGGGCCAAAAACATTTGCAGGTATGTGCATCTTTCACAGACTCCATGAAGAGGAATATGATACTGCTAGAACTAGGCTGAAAATACCATACACACACAGGGGGGCATGTTTCTGTGTTAATTTTTGACCAGCCAAGGCCAGAAGCAAAAGAGCCCCTTGGCATTCCAGTTTCAAACAATGAGGTACAGAAAAGATGGGTTGCTTACCTGTAACCATTTTTCCTCTAGTGGTACCTGTGAAATCCACACATATGGGTTTTCTGGAGGGGGGTTGCGAGTTCCTTGCCTATAAGGGCTCGATGGAGCGCCTTTCTTTCCTTTTCCAGCTTTTTTTGTGCACTGGGCAGCCTTTCCTTGGGCGGAGAAAGAAGCGCACGGCCTAGTCTTCTTGGGTTTCGGGGCCTTAGACGCCTCCACGCCATGTTGCTCTTGCTGCTGTTAACAAAGGTAAGTTGGGCCCCATTGCATCGGGAATGGTCAGGGAAAACGCCGCGGCAGGAGGAAGCTCAGAAGTCGCCCTCTTAGCAATCTTGGGTGGTGGGGGAAGCAAAGCCTGCTCGTAGAGGAGGGTTTTAAGCCTTATCTCCCTATGTTTACGTGCTTGAGGGGTGAATGCCTGGTAGATGGTGCAGGAGCGCACCGCATGGCCCTCTCCCAAACATAGGAGACAGAATGAATGGCCAGCAGTGTCGGGGTAGTTGCCACCACATTTTGAGCACTTCTTAAAGCCCCAAAGAAGGGGATAACAGGCCTGATAGAGTAGGTCCGACAATCCGAAATCAACTGGTGAGACTGGAAGAGGCAAGTCCAAAGCGGGAGTCAACGAGTAGTCTAATCGTTCCGAGTCAAGTCCAAAATTTAGAGAAGTAGGCCAAAATAGAGAAGAGCTAGTCACTAACTAACAAGAGAGGTTCCTAACTGCTGCTATTGCGGCGGAAAGAAGGAACTGGAGTGGCAGCCTCGCCTATATATATACTCTTGAGGAGCATGGGCGGAGTTACCGCCAAAAAGTATCCCTTTTAAGATTCTAGAGAGTTCCGAAACTGTCTGCGCAGGTGCAGAAAACCCATATGTATGCATTTCACAGGACCACGCAGAGGAAAGGAATATACTCTTAGAGATATGGAACCACATGCATTCCCAAACCCCGGAGAAATATGACAGTGAAAGAGCTGGGGGGGGGGGGGGGGAACCCTGATATATAGATGAAAGGGCTTCATTTCTATAAGGATGTTCCCACCTCTGCTATTATGATTGGACATTAATTTTTGTTACCTGAGTATCTACAATAAGTATGCACAGATCCTGATTTATAATGTACAGATTGTAATATTAATCATTTTGCATACAACTGATCAAGATCTTTGAATGCTAACAAAGGGAAAACTTTGTATTATAAATATAATGTTCAACATATAAGCTTTGGTTGACTGGACTTTCGAGGGTGACCTCAGTTGGCCCCATTCTGCAAAGCTGTTGAGTGATATTCTATCCTTGGTGTGGTTTCCTGTGCGCTGATGGGGTGGCAACAAAAGGGTTTGTTGGTCAGTGGGAAATCTCTGAAGCACCAATTAATCCAGTGTCTTTGCTATCTAATTTTTAAAAAACTGTTAACTCAAACTCATCCCTTTGCATGCTCTGTCTACATGGCTAAGCAAACAATACAATTCTTGCTGTATTAACAACAACAGTAATAACAACAAGCTTTATTTATACCCCGCTCCTTCTCCCAAAGGGGACTCGGGGCGGCTTACAACTGGCAACAAATACAGAAAATAATATAAGCAATTAACAATTAACAACAATAATATTTAGTCCAGAAAGAGCACACTGGCTTTCCTACCTTCGAAATATCTGGAGTCTTAAGGAAGAAAGGATCGTAAGAAGAAGGATTATAATTTTCTAAAGATACAACACCCTGGTTAAGGAGAAAAAGTGACAAATCAAGAAAAAGTGCAATTTAACAATATTTAACAAATAAATGTTTCGTATCTGTACATAACATCCTAAATGAATAGTCAACACACAAACATTTGCCAATCTCAAATTTAGTGAAACTGTATTTTATCCCCACAATGCCTTAATGCAGGGTATTTAAACTACTTCTTGGGGAAGCACTGAAGAGAAAAGATAATTCAAATTGCTAAACAACTGTTACTAAAAAGGAAAATCCCACAATCAAGCCACAAATCAACTTATTACTTTCAGCATTATTGAGGTTGCAATTTTGAGGGCAATAAGTCCCAAATTAGGTTATGAGCCTTTAAAGACATATGCTCAGTTATTAAAAGCTGAAGTTGGGAACAATGTGGTCCAGCTTACATATTGCAATAAGGATTTGAAACAGTGTCAGTTGTCAGATTTTTCAGAAGAAATTTTCCAGAAGAAAAAGCATAGGTAAAAAGGTTTGACATTCTGAATGCTAAATATGCACACTACTCAAGGGTAAGTGCCTAATTTATTTATATTCTGGATTGCTGTGAGTTTTCTGGGCTGTATGGCCATGTTCCAGAAGCATTCTCTCCTGACATTTTGCCCACATCTATGGCACCCAATTGCCTAGTTTCCTACAGACATCACAACCTCTGAGGTTCCTGCCATAGATGTGGATAAAACTTCAGGAGAAAATGCTTCTGGAACATGGTCATACAGCCCAGAAAACTCACAGCAACCCAGTGATTCCATCCATGACAGCCTTCGACAACTGTGAAATTACACATTTCCTTAAAGGAACCGCAACCAGCAGTCTGACACAGCCTTTTGGATTCCAGACGTTTCTGAACAGTTTCCAAAATCAGCCACATGCCAAATTCATTTGCGATCCAAAGCACGTATTACTTTAGCCAGATTGACATCCCCAAGAATGGGACACAGCTGATGTATGCACAGTAAAAGAAATCTATAATTTGTAACATGCTATTTGAGAAAATATAGTATGCTTTTATATCAACTCTATCCTCTGATAGAGTACATGCAATCATGCTGGCCACATGACCTTGGAGGTGTCTGCGGACAACGCTGGCTCTTCGGCTTAGAAATGGAGATGAGCACCACACCCCAGAGTCGGAAACGACTGGACTTAATGTCAGGGGACAACCTTTATCTTTACCTATTCTCTGATCATCTGTCATTTGGAATTAACAAACTGTGTGAAAAGCAGTTAAATGGAGTGAGCTAGTTTCCAGCAACAAATTATCCCCCACCCCGGTAAACTACAATTCACAGGTTTCTCTTGTCCTTGGCATTTATATTAAGAACAACATTGAAACCAGATGTACTTGCAGGTGTAGACATCTTCAATATAGGAGGGGGTATTTCAGTCCAAGGTCTGGAAATTCTAATTTGCTTTTTATTTCTCTTACATTAAATATACAATTACAAGGAGTGAACCCCAAATGACAGCAAAAATGGTGGTGTTCTTCCTCCAAAAAGCTTATAGTTTTATAAAGTCAAAAGACATAGTTGCGTTGATCTGAAATATCAATATGAAAAGCGACATTGCAGCATCTTAAAGATGGAAAGAAGTTGGTAGCACAAGCTTTCACTGACTAAATACACTTTCTCAGAAGTGGTCTTATGAAGTGTACATCTTTCCCAGGGTTGAAGGGGAATCAAAATATTGCACTAGAAAGTCAATATGCAAAGTCTACAACAAGAACATCCCCTTTTATTTATTTATTTATTTATTTATTTTATTTATTTGGGGTTCTTGTACCCCGCCCTTCTCACCCCGAAGGGGACCCAGGGCGGCTTACAGCTGCAAGGCGCACTTAGACGCCTGCTACACAAACAATCATCACAAAAAATATAACAGTACAAATTCCCACAATTCAACATTATCCAATAAAATCAGTAAAATGATAAAATCAGTAAAAACAATACAAACCTGGATCTTCCTCCTACCCATCAGTGTACAATTAACTCAAAGGTCTGTTTTGGTTCTATTTCGACAATCCTGCCGATCTTACACATCTGATTGTCTTATTTGGTTGTCATTGTCTAATTGCCTGGTTGCCCAAAGGCCTGGTTCCACAGCCATGTCTTCACCCTCCTCCTGAAGGAGAGGAGGGTTGGTGCTGTTCTGATTTCCCCCGGGAGTGAATTCCACAGGTGGGGGGCCACCACTGAGAAGGCTCTGCTTCTCGTCCCCACCAGCCTCACTTGTGAGAGTGGTGGGGTCGAGAGCAGGGCCTCCCCAGATGATCTCAAACTCCGAGGTGGGACGTAGAGGGAGATACGTTCGGACAGATACACTGGACCAGAACCGTATAGGGTTTTGTAGGTTAAGACCAGCACCTTGAATTGTGCTCGGAATTGAACCGGCAGCCAGTGGAGCTGGCACAACAGGGTGCAGGAAGCACTGGACCCTGAAGATCTTTCCTCCAAGTCAACAGTAACATTCACTGAGTACTTGAGAACCACTATAATGAGCACCTGAACCTTGTCTGTACTGTAGAAAAGCTGATCCTTGTTTATGGGTTAAGGCACTGAAGGAAATCAAAGCATCTTGTGTCTTCAGGGGTATTTAACGCTGTCACTATTCTTCTCCCGAGCTTGATACCTTCTGAAGGACTGGATCGGTGTAGGTACAGGAAGGAAGAAGGGATTATGGGAAAAGTAAGCACTGAAATCACGAGAAGGCTCCTCTTCAGAAGCTGGAGGTTCTTTTGAGTCCCGAGAAAAGTCAGCCAAAGAAGGGTGAGGAGCGGAAGGGTAAGAGGCAGAGGGGTGAGGAGGGGATTGCGGGGGAGAAGGGGAGAGGTCTGGCAGAGCAGTTGGGGGCTCACAGGGAGCTGAAGGGGACAGTTGTAAGAAGGGGGAATGAAAGAAAAGGGAAGGCGTGAAGAGGTAAGGGGGAAATGGGGGAAGCAAGTGAAAGAAGTGACACGGAACAGAAGGAGGAAGCATGACTGCAGGGAGAACTACCACTGGTGGATATGTGGACGGGGAGACAGAAAGGAGAGAAAATGGAAATGGAGGGAGAAAAGAGGGGAAAAAAGAGCTTTGAGAAGGACAGGAAAAGGGTGAGTGAAATGGAGGAAGGAGCACACAAAGTGAGAATGGAGATCCAGAAGGAGCCTAATGGAAGGAAAGAGACAGTGAAAATAGAAAACAAATACATGAATAGAAAAGTACAAAATGAGGTCCAATATAGGACAGCTTATGCATGAAAGACAATAATGGTTTGTACACCCTTCCCTTATTACAAAAGGTAGCAAAGGAAAAGATGCATGAAGTACATCCTCACACTGGAAACATGTTTGGAAACATGACTCATTCCGAACACCACAGGTCTACACCAACTCAGAATTTGGGATTATTACATGTGAGAAGGTTGGAATGTATTGTGAATTATAATTCTGGGATGGCAGGAGGAGCAACCCACCCATGAATACATTAATCCCTGTTTGCCAATAAACAATTGATGTTTGGACTCCTTTCTTTTCCTGTCAGTTGAATTATTTAACTCTAACCAAACTATATTCCATTTAAAACCTTTCAACTCAACCATTTTATTAGGTCAGATATGAGTAGGTGCAACTCCAAGTACTGGTCCTGTAGGTACAAGGGTCATATTGCATTCTACACAATTTGAGTATGGTATCTAATGTGATAAAATATAGCATCCAGAACAGAATTTGAGAATGCAAGCATAATTTAAAATAAAATAATAAAAATAATAAAAATATATTATTAATAATAAATTATTATTAATCATAAATATAATCATAAATAGATATAATAATTAAAAAGACTGGGATTCTTTTTCACTTTCTCTGTGTTCGTATCATTTCCCATTGCAAGCATTTGAGCAGTTACTCTCATAATCCTCATACTTCAAATTCTTGCCTCATTCCTAAAACAAATACCAATTATATATTCATTGCCCTCTCAGACTGAAAAACTCACATATCTATAATCTCACTATCAGCATTAGTAAAAGAGTACTTTTCTACCAGTCGTGTGAGGCATTATTCCCGTTTTACATGCAGGAAGTTGGGCTGTGGAATAGCAATCTCCTCTGAGATGCACAATGAACTTGAAAACAAATATCCATAATATATAATATGTATCTGCTGTAAAACAAACTATGTATAACAAATGTATTGAACCATGATAAAATAATAATAAAAAGTTTTTTTAAAAAAAGAAACCAAATATTCATGTTCCAACTCCAACCATGTATACGCTGGTCAAATATTGTGTGGGTTTTTCCCCATCTTTCACTTATCCAGTTCCATGCACTTCACTGAGGATGCAAGTGAGATCTTATAGTCCAACTGTTTGCTCTGCATGCACACTAACATTTCCATCTCATTTAATATAAATATGCAGGTTTGCTTTCCAATTGTTCACAGATGGCTTGTGGCTATCACAGTCATATTCACAACCCATTGCTACAGAAGTAGACAAATCATTTGAAGAAATAAATAAATTTATGTAAGCTCTTTACTCTCATAACATGATTTTAGAAAAAAAAATGTTCAGAACCAATATGAATTAAGGGTGTAACGGGGCTGGGGTGGGGTATGACAGTGTCCCCCAATTCACCAATTGCAACCACCTTTCATTCCATATGATGAAAATCTGACTCAAACTTCCATGAAAGAAACATTTTTGATTTATTTCAGATCAGATGTATTGCCCTCAAATGCTCAATTCAAACTCAGATAATGCTGAAGTATTTTGTTAAATTGTGGCACTGACCTATTTTTTTTTCTCAGAGTATAATGAGCACACTCCCTGGTTCACAGACTGTATTGACAGGAACATAAACACACACATGCAGTGCCTCAATCTCCAATGACTTATTCAACTGCTTGGGCCACACATTACCTTTACCAAGTAGAACACAACCCATATTAGAACTTACCATGAATATTTACTTCAGGGTGGCATAATAAAGGCATATGGAAGAAAGGAAGGGTTATTTCTTCCCCACTAATCACAAAGGCAAGAAAAATCCAATGCATTTTCATTACAAGAGAGCAGGAATTAAGACACTGCTTTCTATCTGTTATTAACTACCATCAGTGAAAGACCCCTATAAACCACAGTCCCCAACAGCAATGCTTAGGGCCCTTCCACACAGCCATATAACCCAGAATATCAAAGCAGAAAATCCCACAATATCTGCTTTGAACTGGGTTATCTGAGTCCACACTGCCATATATTCCAGTTCAAAGCAGAAAATATGGGATTTTATTCAGCTGTGTGGACGGGGCCTTAGACCTTTCTTCCTCTTTTCCTTCTACTTTGTTGACCATCATTATATTTTCCTATGAATCATGTTGTCTCATATATGTCTAAAATACAATAGCCAGTTCAATTATTTGGGCTTCTAGTGAGAATAATTATAGAAGTAAAATTACAATGTTTTTGCACAGCCTCTAAAAAACTATGCAAAGCAGTGTATTGTTAAAGGCTTTCATGGCTGGAATCACTGGGTTGTTGTAAACTGTATGGCCATGCTTCAGAAGCATTTTCTCCTGATGTTTCGCCTGCATCTATGGCAGGCATTCTCAGAGGTTGTGAGGTTTGTTGGAAACTAGGAAAATGGAGTTTATATATCTAAGGAATGTCCAAGGTCGAGGAAATAACTCATTTGTTGGAGGTAGGTGTGGGAACACGTCCATACAGCCCAAAAAAACGCACAACAACCCTATGTAGAGCAGTGTTTTCAAACTTTGCTCCTCCAGGTGCCAGCTTACCAGCTGTTAGGAATTGTGGGAGCTGAAGTCCAAAACATCTGGAGGAACACAGTTTGAGAAACTCTTGTGTAGAGTGCTGGAACAGAGGATAGAGGCTTGATCAGAGGTGATGTGAGGCAATGGAACCACCTGGTGGGTTCCATGACTTACTAAGGAGGCTAGGACAAGGGAGAGGAGGGGATTTCCCACCTCCCTCCTCTGCCTCCTTCATATATAATGGGAACTACTACAAGGCTTGTGAACAATGGCTTCAAACTACAAGAGAGGAGATTCCATCTGAACATGAAGAAGAACTTCCTGACTGTGAGAGCTGTTCAGCAGTGGAACTCTCTGCCCGGGAGTGTGGTGGAGGCTCCTTCTTTGTAAGCTTTTAAACAGAGGCTGGATGGCCATCTGTCAGGGGTGATTTGAATGCAATATTCCTGCTTCTTGGCAGGGGGTTGGACTGGATGGCCCACGAGGTTTCTTCCAACTCTTTGATTCTATGATTCTAGAGAGTAAGACAGATGCCCCAGTCACTGCTGTAACCAGCAGTGAAATGGGGAAGGGGAGAGGAGGGGAGAGTTATTCCCTCGGGTCACATGAGCCAGGGAGTGCAGGATGGCTGTCAAAACAACTGTAGTCAGTTCTACTTAGGAAGCAGTCTCAGCTGTCTGGACTGTCCTGTTCCTGAGGGGACAACCTGAATCCTACTTCACAATTTGGGGTTACCTTCGAATTAGGTTAATCCAGGGTAAGAAGCAGCTCTGGCTCATGTGAACCCGGATGAGCCCTGTGCAACGATTAGTCCTTGGAGGATTTATCAAATCACACATTGGCCTAAGAGATGAGTGTAGATATGCCCTTAATGTTGCAAAATAGTGAAAACTATTAAGAAAACTAAAGTAGGGAAGGTCCCTGGACCAGATGGTCTATCAGCCAATGCCTGTAAATGGTTAAATAACCAGTTGTTTCTACCATTGCTACAGACAATGAATTTAATCTCAAAAATTAAAAAGGCCCCAAAGTTAAGTATAATGCAAACATTAATTATAATACCAAATAGGATCTGTGATGTTACCGTCTCTAAAACTATAGCTATATTTTCTTATTGAACGATGACTACAAGATTGTTTTTCAATTTTAGCATAGAGGATGAAGATGGTTTACAAGATTTGATAAATGATGACCTAGAATCATAGAGTTGGAAGAAACCACATGGGACATTGAGTCCAATCCCCTGCTATGCAGAATAAGCACAAATTATCCCCAAAAGACAGTCATACAGTCTCTGTTTAAAATACTCCAAAGAAGCGTACAAACCTATCTAGTTTCCTACTGAATAGATTGCTACATGACAATACACAATGGATGTTGTTGTTTTTTTTTTATCATAGCTAGATAAGCACAATATTTTTGGGAGGGTGCAAATTGATCTTTTATGTCAGGACTCATGAAAGCAAATCAAATTCTTGACTAGACCCTAGAAGTCACTTTTTTCACATACATGCACACAAACATATGCATTAGTCCCTATGATCCAGACAGTAACAATTAATTTGTGAAATCTTTGCTTTTGACATAATTATCAATCTTGCAAATAATTAACACTGGTCCTAATCTTGACCAAGAATAAAGAGCCCAGTATTTTCCTAAGAGCCCTCCAAATGTATTTGAGTAGTAAACGTTTCTTTCACCAATACCTTCTTATTACAGTGGTTTAAGTAATGGGAGAGCTGTTTTCGTTTTCTTTCCTCTATTTCTTCACTTGACTTCTTGTCAATTTTGTCCTGAATTTTCTGGTGTAGTGGTTTCGAAACATTCTCAAACCATTTCTTGTACAGCATTTCCTTCCTCCTTAAGGCTAAGAAATCGCTGTGCTTCAAATACCTGTCTACTTCCTAATTGACAGAGAGACTATTATAAAGACAGGGAGCTGATGAACAAATGAAACAATCAGTATCACTGGTTGTTGCAGAGGATTAAAAAGGCAGACTATTAATCAATAAAATGAAGCAATGGTTAACTCATAATAACATTCCTATATGTAAGACGTTTGCATGAACAAAATGTTTTCAAAGAGACAGCAATGTTAGGTTTGTTTCACCATAAAATGGAGAGAGGGAAATGAAAAGATGAAATAGATACCTATTTGGACAGTATAATGGCAGAAACTGTAGACTCAAAATCTTTTCTTGTTCAATATTTAAATATGTGTTAGTTTTTAAAGTATTTGTAACAAAATCTAAATATCATGTGTTTAAACTAGGCATGGGTAAACTTGCCTGGTTTAAAGTAGGTAAGTAACTTTATTTTTATACCCCACCACCATCTCCCCACGGGCTCGGGGCGGCTTACAAGGGGACAAGCCCAAAATCACAAATAAAATAAAACACATTAAAACCAATCAATAAAATAATAAAACAAAACCCAATCATAAACTACATAAAAACAAGGTGGCTGAGGTTAAGTCATAGCTGGGATCAGGCTCAATGAATGCAATAATTCCTTAAAAGAGCCAATGGAAAGTGCAGAGATCAGATATACAGGGACTAGGGATCAAATGTAACCTAAATAAATGACGAGGAACAACAGGAGGGCCGGAATAAAGTGCAGGATTTAGAATAGGTCAAGATAATGCTCTAATGAAGCTGCCTAATCAAAGGCACAACGGAACATCCAGGTTTTTAATTCTCTCTGGAAGGAGAACAAGGTTAGGGCCTGTCTTATCTCCCTAGGGAAGCAGTTCCAAAGCCGGGGGGCCACCACCGAGACGGCTCTCTCCCTCATCCCCACCAACCGCACTTGAGACGGTGATGGAAGCGAGAGCAGAGCCTCCCCAGATGATCCCAGGTTCATAAGGGGAGATGCGATCGCGAAGGTAGGCAGGTCCCAAACCATTTAGGGATTTGTGGGTGATCACCTGCACCTTGAATTGGGACCAGAAACTTATTGGAAGCCAGTGAAGCTGTTTAAACAGGGGGGTTGACTGCTCCCTGTAACTGGCTCCCGTTAGCAGATCTTTGAACCAACTGTAGATTGAACTTTTACGTTTCCTGAGATCCAGTGACATAAAGCAGAATTATAGAAATATTTTTATAAATTACGTAACCATTATTTACTACATGGTAACAATGATATGATTTTTACAGAGCAAACATTATTTGCTACATAGAAACAGCTTTCAAAGGACATTTCCAACATGCAATGCATCTCTAATACAAGACTGAGTGTTCTTAACGAGAAACAAATGATATATCAGGAAAGCCACCTTGCCGAAAAGGGAACATTATAATAGCAAACAATAGAATCTTCAAATAATGCAAAATTCTACTTCAACTTAAGAGACTCTAATATTTATACCTTGACGTTAAAATATCTTTCGTGTCATAGTTGTACAGAAAGTATGGACAACTTGGTTTTTAGGATGCACCATTATCACATAAGAATGATGATGGTGGTGATTTCAGAGGCTAGATGACGCTTGAGATTTTGGATTGGGATGACAACTGGAGAGCACTGTCCCACTAACTGGTCAGAATCCAAGCAGTATTATCTATTTTACACTCTGCTCAATAACAGAAGATCTCTCTGGGGGCCCTTCCACACAGCCCTATATCCCAGAATATCAAGGCAGAAAATCCCACATTATTTGAGTGTGGACTTAGAAAACCCAGTTCAAAGCAGATATTGTGGAATTTTCTACCTTGATATTCTCTGAGATATAGGGCTGTGTGGAAGGGCCCTGGAATATAATGCAGCATGATGTAACAGAACTAAGGGCCCTTCCATACACCCATATAACCCAGAATATCAAGGCAGATAATCCACAATATCTGCTTTGAACTGGATTATCTGAGTCCACACTGCCATATAATCCAAATACCAACTAAATTTAGTTATTGGGGATTTGAATATGTAATAGATAGAATCACAGAATCATAGAGTTGTAGGTTAGAGCTTCAAAAAGCACAATTTTGTTTGTGGGGGGGGGGGTGAGGAGGCTCCAGGGGGAGCAAGAGTGGCCTAGGCAAGGTGAATGTGGTTTTAAACTGTCAAATTAATTAATAAACTTTTTGTTGGTTTAAATTATTTATTGCGCTTTTAAATTTCTTTAATTTGTTTAAATTGGTTCTGAGATCCTTGGATATAAGGTAGGATATCAAAATTTAAATAAATATAATAATTGGGAACTGGAAGCAGCAGAATCCTAGCACAATGTGGGACCCTTATTTGAAAATAGACAAAACAATTCCAGCCACTTGATAGCTCGCCTCTTTGATACAGATATTATTTGAAGCATTCTTTGATACAGATATTCTTGGAATGGCAATCTGTGCACTCACATACAGAGTGTCCACGCCTGTGCAGAGTCGTGGCACAGAATCTTCAGATAGCAGAGAATTTGGGTGAAAAGCTCTGCAATCCCTCTTTAATGCTTACATGCCCACTTAATTCCAATGAAGGGCAAGAAGTAACACTACCTCCAATGCTTCCAGAAATATCCTGCATGATTCACTGTTTTTGAAATTGGGAGCTGCTTCAAAAATCACTTTAGTTTAAATAATGCTGGCGGTGATCAGTTAGATTTTAGAGTAATGTTTCCAAGCTCTACAAAAATTGGATGATTTGTTAACTACAATTACAGAAGGGCATAATTGGAAATGACAATAATTTTTCAAGGGGGTGCCCATACCAGTGCTGTTAGATGTTCCCAGCACACTCTTGTTTGTTCATCATTGTTGCTAGGCTGTGCATTACAAGGACCTCCCTCTCCATTGATTATATCTGCTACATGCTCCCTTAGCAACCCTCTAAACATGGACACAGTAATAATCTGCCCAGGAAGGCAACACTGCATGCACCAGAGAAGTGGGATGCAATCCATGATGGTTCACCAAAATAAAACATTTTCATATTGAAGGTGTCAAAAGACACTTTGTTTAATCGCCATGTATGAGAATTTTAAAATTTGTATTTAGTAAATTGTGGATATTTCATGGTCCCAATACGAATTCTCATCCCCATCCCATGGGATTAACCTACTACAACCAAAGGACATGGTTTCAGGTTTGTTGAAAACTTATTAGATATTTTTAACCCATCACACTGGGTAAAACTAAATAATACTACAATTTTTTTCTGTTCAGGAGTGACTTGGAGACGTTGCCCAGAGGACGCCTGGATGTGTTACCATCCTGTGGAAGGTTCTCTCATGTCCCTGCATGAGAAGCTGGAGCTGACAGACGGGAGCTCACCCCGCTCCCTGGATTTGAACCACCAACCTTTTGGTCAGCAGTCCAACCCATTGCACCACCAGGGGCTCCACTACAATGGTTAAAAGCAAACAATCCTTTCCACCATTTGAGAAAATGGTTTACAACTATTCGGGTGAAAACGGGAAAGAATGCCTATATTACAAGTCTAGGTGTTGTGGACTTTGCCACAAAACCTATATCAGGGGGAAGACACAAAATGTCTCATTCTGGTCCTAAGAGTTTATGTGCCAATTTTTGTTCTTTAAACAGCATCTGGGAGGCAGGGAGCTACAATTAATACAGTAGAAAAATCATGATGAGAGTTGGAATTGGTCCTGATTTCTCTCCCCGCTTTTATTAGCCTGAAGGAAGAAGCCTCCATGGTTACCTGATTACTAAAAATCAGGCATATGAAATGCTTTTGAGAATTTAATATTATGCCTATTTTATCCCATAATGGGCTAACAAGTAGTGAATTTACTCCAAATTTATGACAGCACTAGCAAAAGAAAATTTGTAAAGAAAAATGAAATAGAAAAGGAAAAGACATTTATCATTTAAAATATATCTATACTTTCTTAATGTTCAGAAAGGCATACTGCAAATAAATGTTATGTTTTCTTACCCTGACAAAGCAGTTTCCTCTATCCAATTGGGATTGAGTAGAACCCATATCCTGTCTTTCATTAACTAGAGCCTAATAAAATACCAATAAAATCTGTAAACTGGTTAATAAAAACAGAATTATTTTAATAAGCAGATCTGCACTCTATGATATAGTAAGTTCCATGACTGAGAAGAAGTAGCTGAAAATAAAATAGGGTTTAAAGCATTCTTTGATACAGAATAATGGGTCTTGGGATGGCACAACTTGGGATGGCATAACATCTAGATAATTATCTCATGGTAAAACATAAATGGGAAACATTTAAATGGGAAGTGAAATGTCTACCTAGAAGACTAAAAGAAAATTGTTTTGATGGGGGATCATGTCAACATGCTTCAAGAAATATTTAATTAATTTAAAATTAATTAATATGTAGAATACTCTTAAACAACTTGCATATCCCAATTTCAAGTTTTAAATTTTAGTACAGCACAGTATAATCCCTGTGAGCATACCTAAGTACTTTGCTAGGCTCTGACCACATACAAAGTTAAGTAACTCAGATTAGAAAATAATAATAATAATAATAATAATTATTATTATTATTATTATTATTATTATTAAAGCTGCATCAGTGTAACTAAACAGATGTACAAATACACAAAATCATCAAATCAAAAACAAAACAAGGTTTAAAAACCCCTACTATTGCTCATATTCTGAAGCCATGCTACCAACCCTATTTTGCCAGGTAGAATAGTGGTAGGAAAAGAACTATGGTGGTTTTTCCAGCATTTCTGCTGGTCTGTGCCAGCTATCATTGGCTTCAGATTCACATTTACGATATCTTCAATAAGTGTGGTTGGGACTTCCAGGATGGAGTCCCTCTCACTTATAAAGCTCCTTTCTTTCTCTGAGTGGTAGAACAGCTATCAGTCCTACATGCATACACATTTAGCCCAAATGATTTATAAAACTATATTTTAATTATATATTATTAAAAAAAACAACTGCAGTATGAAAAACCCCTATGCAGAGCAAAGAGGAACTAGGTTTCTTTTAAAATCAAAACACAATCAATAAATTGCATGGAACTCAAAAAATTTATGCCTTCATAACGATGAGGTGGTCATCAGCCCTTTAAGAATGTGTGGATTGGGGTTTTCACTCAAAGAAAAACATTGTCAAGATGGCTTTCTCTCTCCCCATAAGTTGACGGTATTAACCATTTACTTTTACCCCAGTTCCCAAGTCAGTTTTACCTGCGCAATGGAAAAACGTTTCTGAGTCAGCCAATTCTCTGAAATTTTATACTTTTCAGGCGGAGAACTTCTTGTCTTGCTTGGTGATTTGCTTAAGGATGTAGAGGCTGATGGAAGAGACTTGGAAGGGGAGGGGGTACAATGAATGCTTCATATTCTATATCCCAATTTAAAAACTGCATACCATATATACCCAAGTATAAGCTGACCCAAATATAAGCCGAGACACCTACTTTTATTAAAAAACAAAAACTGGGAAAACATTTTGATTCGAGTATAAGCCGAGGGCAGGAAGCAGCTACTGGTAAATTTCAAAAATAATAATAGACACCAATAAAATTACATTAATTGAGGCATCTGTAGGTTAAATGTTTCTGAATATTTACATAAAATATTTAAGATAAGACTGTTAAACTCTGATTAAACCATTGTTCTAAGCTTCTTCAATGTAAATGTACTTACGTATCCTTCGAATAATAATAAAGAGAGCAAAATAATAAATATAAAAATTAATAGTAGTTGAGTAAAATAATGGAAATGTAATAATAGAGTAAAAATATAATAGAGTAAAATAATAAATGTAATAATAACAACAAATAGAATAAAATAATAAATGTAATACAAATAATAATAATAAGAGAGTAAAATAATAAATAACTTTGACTCCACTATAAGCCAAGGGGGGCTTTTTCAGCCTAAAAAAAGTCAATGTATGTATGTATATATGTCAGTTGGTAGTTTGGTTTGTACCACAAAGGATCCTCCATGGCTTGATGGATCTCAACCAAACTTGGCACACATACCTTTCACTATTCAAACTAAAACAACCAAGGGGTTTGATCTAACAAATCACTAATATACCAATTTCTTTATTTATGGTTTATGGATCATATATTTTATGTTATTTATTTAAAACTTTTATACCCCGGTCTTCTCGACCTCCACAGAGGGAGTCAGGTCGGCTAACAGCAGAAAGTCAATACACAAATACATCTAAAAACATAATATCATAATAAGTTATTACAGCTTACATCTGTTCAGCAGTAAGTTCAACCGAGTCCAATTTCCAGATAACTCATTCATATAATTTATATCCCACCAATTAGGCACAAAGTAAACAAGGTAATTTCAAAATACCAACACAACTTGATATAGTAATCTTACTCTCTACACTTAACCATCTTAAAAAAAAATAAAGATCAGGTTTCTGAAATATTAATCCTAAAGGTGACTGAAGCCAGAAAACTTTTCTAACTTTTCAAATGCTGAAAATCTAGTTATCTGTCAGAAACTTTGCTATATGTATGAATCAATTCATTTCACTTGAGGTTTTAATAAAAAAATATATTACATTATATTTTGTGATACTGCCAAACAATTAATATTTTTCCACCCTTGGCACTTACTTCTTTTGCCTCCGGCGTCATCTCTTCCATTAGGGCCCTTGGACAACGAAGTCTTATAAGCCACTGCAAATCTAAACTCTCTTTTTTTGACACTCCCGGGTGCACCTAGTAAAAGGATGTTTAAATTTGAAAAACAAAACCACACTACAATAGTTGAGAATGTACAAAAATAAGAACCGAGATGAATAAAAACCATCAATGACACACTTTCAGACTACAGTTTGCTAAAACCAACTATCAGATTCCTAATAACGCAGTGTCTTGTCTTTTCTACCAAGTGGAATGGTTAGCCAACAGTTAGATGTTGTACATCAGAACACAACAGTTCTAGTGTTACATCATAATAGGAACTATGGTAACTGTTCTCAGTTCCAACATGCTCTGTTATTTCCAACCTGCCAGTTTTGCTTCACAGAGGGCCCTTGATATCTGCTGGAATCTGGTTCCAAGACCCCCTGCCCGCCATGGATACCAAAATGTATGGATGCTCCAGTCCCATCATATACAATAGGAGAGTAAAATTGTTTTTCTTCTATAAAATGGCAAGATCCAGGGTTACTTTTTGGATTTTTTAAGGGGGGTGGGATATTTTCAAGGTGTGGGTGGTTGACTCAGTAGATGCAGAATCAATGGGTAAAAACTGGCAACTATACTTGCTTTTAAATGGGACTAATGATGTGTTCTGCACTAGAGAAGGTGGCACAACAGCAGTAAATACATAGGAAGCTATGATTTAAACAAAAGCTTAAGATGAAGAAATCAGAAAAAAAAGTCTTTAAAGATATATGTTGAACAGGGTGTTTTAGAATTTTGAAGTATTTTCTCCAAGAAATAAACATATTGAGGTCATAATGTTGTTTACTCATTCTCAGCAATTCTTATCTTCTACAGCAAGGTAGATAAATTGGGGCAAAACAAGTCCTTAATTACGCAGAAACATCCCATAAACTGAGAAAGCATACTAATTTTGCTTATCTGTAACAATCACAATAAACCCTAAAAGATAGTAAGTGACTGAACCAGCAAACCACTCATTCTGGGCAGTTTTGCTATCTATGCTTGCCATGCTCGCATGTCCATAAATACATGTCTCACTGAACAAAATAAGAAGTTTGATCATTTATATAAATAAAAATGTAATGTTCATTTGTGAGATTAACATAACTCAAAAACCACTGGATGCCAAATTTAGCCACAAGACAGCTACTAACTCAAGGAGTGACTATCACTAATAAAATTGATTTTGTCACTTGGGAGTTGTAGTGGCTGGGATTTATAGTTAACATACAATCAAAGATCATTCTGAACTCCACCAACAATGTAATTGAACCAACGTGGCACACAGGACTCCCATAACCAACAGAAAACACTAAAAGTGTTTGGCGGGCATTGACCTTGAGTTTGGGACTTGTAGTTCACCTACATCCAGAGAGCACTGTGGACTCAAACAATGATGGATCTGGACCAAACTTGCCACGAATATTCCATTTGCCCAAATATGAACAGAGATGGAGTTTGGGGAAAATAGACCTTGACATTTGGGAGTTTTAGTTACTGGGATTTATAGTTCACCTACAATCAAAGAGCAAATACTTAAGGCCATCCAGTCCAATTCCCTTCACCAGGGCAAGAAAACATCATCAAAGCCCTTTTGACAAAGAGCCATCCAGCCATAGGCATAGATATTTATGATTCACATACACACACAAATATAGTATAATAGATTTGAAAGGGACCCTAAAGAAGGACAATTATATGTTGCATGTTCCAGAGTAGGCAAACCAGACAACCTCCTCATCAACACTGACAAAGAGACTGACAAAGTTGAGGGCCAACTGTACCTGTTATTATTTACTATTTTCTGGATTTTATTTTACACCAAAGGAGGAACAAATATTTTTAGCAATTTAAAATTCAAATAGTATTTAAGAGACCTTCAAGTAGGAAGGGAAAGTGCAGGATTTCACCTGATTCCCCATATTTTCTTAGTTGAACTATTATCTTTGGGCAAACAGATGTTCTAAACCAGAGATGAGCAAAGTGCAATCCTCCATATTAGTGTTGCAGATTTCCAAATAGCAATAAGAAACAACTAGTCATGTCATACAGAGTTAACAATCAGAAGGTCACTAAATACCAAATCAATTTCAGTTCACTTGGCCATGTAAATCTGACGCATCATCTACATTTATAAATTGCACAATGCATTCAATTCTGTCTTTAGAAGGATCCCAAAACTTGAAGATCCTGTCTAAACTTCAGTCTGTCTAAAAGGAAACACTTTTCAATCTTAAAAATGGGGAATTTCCCATCCTATATGGGACAAACTTTCCAGCTCTCATGAAGGGATCCCCCTTATAATTAGGGACATGAACTAACCCTACTCCAGGTGACATGAGCATTCCACACTTGTGCTGTGGTGCTGATATAAGTTGCACCCTCAAAACATCTAAGGAGCTGCAATTTATCCACACAGTTCTATATGTCTCTATCAAAGCAAACTCTAAGGAAATTTACCTAACAGAACTGAAAAAAGGAATTAGTACTGTACACCCTCATACATGAATGCATTTTTCAAGTCACCTATGCCACATGTTCACTTCAATTTATCTTCACAAAACACAAGTGGAATAATGAATGAATTGTAGATTATATTTTAGTTAAGATGGTTTCAAATTCCTTCTTGACATCTGTTTTCAGAGTTAATGTTGATTTTTTAAAATTTCTATTTATAAAATGTATTGATTCTCTACCCACCAAGAGATGTCCAATACAAAACATTCACATTTTTTTTCATTTGCTTAATTTTTTAAAAAATTCAGCCTAACAGAGGACCACACAATGGCCCAACGCAGGGAGTATAAAGACTGACAGATTAACTAACTATGCTTTGTCCTAAAGCAGTGGTTCTCAACCTGTGGGTCCCAGGTGTTTTGACCTACAACTCTCAGAAATCCCAGCCAGTTTACCACCTGTTAGGATTTCTGGAAGTTGAAGGCCAAAACACCTGGAAACCCACAGGTTGAAAAGCACTGTAAAGGAAAATTAACCCTGTAATTTCTATCAAGATTCGACACTAACCCTCCAACTAAATCAATTTCATTCAATATTCTTGGGGTAAAGAACACGCTGAAAAATGCTAAGAATTGTCAAAGGAATTGCTAGGAAAAAAGGAAACCTGTGTATCTTTAAATTTGCAAGATAAGAGGTTACAAATAAATATTACTATTCACATAAAATCCAGCAGCATCTCCTTAAGATCCATATGACCACTAAACAGAACGCCTCACCTTTAAATACAAAACTTCAAGAAAAGGTTTGACTGTGTACCTTGTAAGATGTAATAGGCATCCATTCTCTCGCTTTTGTTAAAGCATCTGCTACATCTAAACTGTCTGGTAATCCCGCCTTTTGATGTGATGGCATTCGCTGTATCAAGGTGAAGTAAGAAAAAAATTCATCTGAAACTATGTCTCATTGCCATCTCTGTCTGATCAACATGCTTCAGGGACAACAATGTGCATCAGAAATGGTTTTAACAACAGTGATTCCCAAATTCTGGTCCTCCAAGTGTTTTGGACTTCAGCTCCCAAAATTTCTGGACATCTTTAGTAGTCTTATCCTTCAGGAATCTACCTACAATCCATTTTTACAGATATCCATCGTTATATTTTGTAGCAATTTACAGTTTAACTATACATTATGCAAGCAGACATTTATTTAATCTGTACTGGATCTTTAATCATTCAACTCCACTGGGTGATTCCAAATGCAAAAATATGTGAGAAAGATGTGAGAAAGATCATTGTTCACTACATCTACAATCATTTTGCTAGTAGACATGCAGGAACTTTAGGGAAATGTATTCAGGCACACACATTCAGGTGCTGTGGAAAGGAGTGTACGTCTCTTATGAAAATCTCATAGCTCAGTCTAGAATGTTTCAGATTCATAGCTCTGCACATAGGCATGACCATTTGTGTGAGTTGAAGATGCTATTAAGGAGATGTTCAAGTGTGATTCTTGCAACAAAATAAGATGGTGGTTTCATCTGTTTATGTTTCTTGACTGTGTGCACAAGCATTACTAGATGTTAAAGTCTCTTGTATCAGTGAAATGGACATAGGACAGGAGAGATGCAGACAACCTGGAAGCACACTATATGCTAAATATGTTTGGACAATTTAGCAAACAGTTATAGTTAAATAGTTGTGTAGCCCATTAGGCATTCACACAGACTGCCCACTCTTATCTAGTTTTGGACTTAGTGAAACAATATTTACTTTTTTGTTTTTAGCATATCTGCGATATCGATGCCGTGCTCCTGGACAGCAAACCTTTATAAGCCATTCTTCTCCCGAACTCTCACTACTGCTACTTAAGGATGTTGATGAATCGGTCTGAAAAACATTAATACAACCAAAATTAAGTAATAATAATTCAGAGTACTAAGTGCTTGTTTTTTTAAAAATATTTTTATTATTTTATCATGGTTCAATACATTTGTTATATATTGTTTATTTTACAGCAGATACATATTATTCAATACAACCTACCATACTTTAACTTTTGGCATCTAATGTTATTTTTCTGCTCATACATATTATCTATCCCTCACCGCTGTGCTCCCCTACCTCCTCCCAAGCCACAGCTTTTACATATCATCTGTCCAAAATTTCAATTCTTCTTGTAAAGGTAGCTTTCCTTCTTTCTTTTTTAATCCCTTTTCAATAATTTTTCTCCATACACCATCAAAATCACTTTGTTTCCATATACCTCTTTTAACTTTTAATATACATGTCAGCTTATCATTTATTGCCAATTTCCATACTTCCTTATACCACTAAGTGCTTGTTAATGCTGCAGGATGTGGAAAATATTCAGATTGATGTAGTTGAACTGGCTTCTTCTCAAATGCTAATTTGATGTAAAAGCCCTCATAAGTGAATCACCATGAACTAAACCAGTCAAGTCTTCACCATAGCTTATGCTGTCAACCAACACTGAGCAAGTCTCATGATTCCCATCACTCGGACAAACCCAACCTAATTTTTTTACACTTCACTCAAATGCCATTCAGATATCTTTTCTTATATGGGGAGGGAGGACAGGGTAGAAATATTGTCATAAATACATGACTAGAGGTAATCCATTGAAATGAATGGAATTGATTCATCATAATTAAGTTATATTCATTTCAGTGGAACTATTCTAGTTAAGAATAACAATAGATTTAGCTACAGATATGATGGATACTTCCTGTTGAAATGTCAAGGAAAGGGGCGAGAGGGCAACAGCAATGCTTCAGCTTTCAAAATGGTAAAAATAATTGAGTGAATGAGACTAGGATATCGGCAACTGCATACTATCCAATTTCTGCTTCAAAAATGGCAAAATCTTTTGACCCTTCAATCTTTGATGGATTTCAATATCTGACAGTTGAATATTTGGGGCTGTGCTCTCTAAGCATTAATTCAGATTTGCCATATAAGTGTGATACTTTGGTAACTGAATTTATCTTGTGGTAGGATTTCAACTAAAGTGAGGAATATGATGATCATAATAAGTGAGAGCCAGAAAGAGCTGACTTGATTTCACTAAAAGAGAAAAGTATTGTAGAAGAAAGAACATGTGGAGTACATGATCAAATATTTGGTTAGCAATGACTATGCTTCAATTGTTAAAGTAACCAATTAATATAAATATTGTATTATTTTGTGCTTTTTAAAAAAATGTAAGTATGTCGCTTACTTGCAATCAAGGTCTCTTCCACACAGCTGAATAAAATCCCACATTTTTGGCTTTGAACCGGAATATATGGCAGTGTGGACTCAGATAACCCAGTTCAAAGCGGATATTGTGGGATTTTCTGCCTTGATATTCTGGGTTATATGGCTACGTGGAGGGACCCCAAGTGTCAACATATATCCCATTATATGTAATGCCTTGGCATTGGCAAAAGGTGCTATATGGAAAGATTGATAATCCTACTTGAATTTTATATTCTGAACTCTCAGAAGGGGCAATGGCAAGTCATACACACTTCCTTCACTATGTTTGACATTTCCAGATAACTTTCAGAATTCTCAATAGGAAAAAAAACTATTGGAAAGTCATTATTATTGTTGATGAGCAATTCTTAACAGGCACTGTATACATTCGAAAGAATTGGCAGAAGCTAGAGCAAAGCTTTTGGCTGCCATCTATAGGTGTGTTATGCAGAAACGAAATGACAAAAATCTTGGAAATGCTATATTACAAATTGTATATTTTTAAAAATACAAACTAAGTTTTTTCATGAGATATGTTGTGCCCCCATGTCATGGCAGTTTATGTATGTGTCCATATCTCTTATAAGGAACCCCTCTGAATCACTGTGTTGCGAAATGCCTGACTAAAAAGTGTGCTATCAACATGAAATATCTGGAATGCTCTGCTCTTTTTCTGTCATCTTTTCTAGCCTGAAGCGATGCAAAGTGACTCTGGAGTACACCATGTTGCGTTCACTTCAACCTGGTTCAAAGTTACAGCCAAATACCAAGCATGGACAGACTGAGCGCAGAACGAATGCAGTTTGACAGCTGTTGCACAACTGCCATGGCTCTCTCCCCCATTTGGGATCCTGTGATATGTAGCTTGCTGTGGCCCCAAGGCTCTCAGACGTGGAGGGAGGCTCAAGACAGGCAGTCCCCAAGTTATGAACAAGGTCAGTTCTGTAGGTTTGTTCTTAAGCTGAACTTGTTTGTAAGTTGAAACAGGGACATTTTTTTCAGTGTTACTCTGCACACACACACACAGTGGAAACTCAAGAGCATCCTAATTTAAGAGCATTTTGAATTTAGAACTATTGCTTTGACGTAAGAATGGTGTTTTCAATTAAGAGCTGTCGCTAGGTCTGTGTTTTGCTTTGACATAAGAACAGCACTTTGAATTATGAGCTGTTGCTCAGCATAAGAGCAGCATTTGAGTTAAGAGCTATAGTGACAGAGGGAGCGCTAGTACGAGGGTACAGGGCTTTAGGGCTTCAAGGAAGCAGCCTCTGTGCCTCGTGCCTTTGTCTCTCTGCTTTGAAGAACTCGGGGCTAGTTGATTTTGTGTGGTTTTTATTCCTGATACGATTGGCTTCATGGAGAGGGAGAGAGAGGAAGAGAGAGAGGCTGGAATAAGTTCTGTATGATGAAAATTATGCTTTAACCTCTGCTTTGTGCTTCCTTGACATAACTTTGTGCTTCCATTTAAAAGTTGATCTTTCTTTTTTTAATCGTTCCATGTGAATGTGCAGGTTTTGCCTTGCTGTTACATTGGCGAACACACGTTTTGTTGCCTCAAATGTGCTTCCTTGCCACAACTTTCTGCTTCTACCATTTCCAATTCCATCTTTCTTTATTGTTCCATGTGCATTTATTGTTCCTTGATTTTATGAAATACATTATATCATAGAGTTGGAAGAGATCTTGTGGGTCATCCAGTCCAACAATAAATTTGTCATTTATAAAGCACATGTTCCTATTTAAAAACATGTAAACAAAAATGGGAGAGGGTGTTTAGGGGTCGGAATGGGTTAATAGCACTTCAGGGAGAAAATTAACTTGGAGATAAATGTGTTTGCGATAAGAGCTCAAACACTGAATGAAGCAAACTCTTGTCAAGATATCACAGTATATATGAGCTTTGGGTAATATTGCTGTTGTTGTTCATTCGTTCAGTCGTCTCCGACTCTTCGTGACCTCGTGGACCAGCCCACGCCAGAGCTCCCTGTCGGCCGTCACCACCCCCAGCTCCTTCAAGGTCAGTCCAGTCACTTCAAGAATGCCATCCCTCCATCTTGCCCTTGGTCGGCCCCTCTTCCTTTTGCCTTCCACTTTCCCCAGCATAATTGTCTTCTCTAGGCTTTCCTGTCTCCTCATGATGTAGCCAAAGTACTTCAACTTTGTCTCTAGTATCCTTCCCTCCAATGAGCAGTCGGGCTTTATTTCCTGGAGGATGGACTGGTTGGATCTTCTCGCAGTCCAAGGCACTCTCAGCACTTTCCTCCAGCACCACAGCTCAAAAGCATCGATCTTCCTTCGCTCAGCCTTCCCTAAGGTCCAGCTCTCACATCCGTAGGTGACTACAGGGAATACCATGGCTTTGACTATGCGGATCTTTGTTGCCAGTGTGATGTCTCTACTCTTTACTATTTTATCGAGACTGGACATTGCTCTCCTCCCAAGAAGTAAGCGTCTTCTGATTTCCTGGCCACAGTCTGCATCTGCAGTAATCTTTGTACCGAGAAATACAAAGTCTGTCACGGCCTCCACGTTTTCTCCCTCTATTTCCCAGTTGTCAATCATTCTTGTTGCCATAATCTTGGTTTTTTTTATGTTTAGCTGCAACCCGGCTTTTGCGCTTTCTTCTTTCACCTTGATTAGAAGGCTCCTCAGCTCCTCCTCGCTTTCGGCCATCAGAGTGGTGTCATCTGCATATCTGAGGTTGTTAATGTTTCTTCCCTATATTTTGGGTAATATAGGGAAGAGTTAATACCACTGTGGTTTGTTTTACCATCTATGCCAGTGTTCATATTTCACCTCACTTTCCTGCCATCACCGCTCAAAAAGGGCACTTTGAAATGGTATTCACTCTTTGACTTTTGCACTTGAAGCAATTTACTGCTATTGACTACCCTCAATGTTGGTTCCTGACTGCCTTTCACATAATTTACCAGTGCATGTTTCTCTTCTTCTACCGTTTGTTATTTGTTGTTTTTGTTGTTGTTATTATATTCCCACCCTCAATGTACCACTCTCCCCTTCCTTTATTCACAACCACTGTTGCGGAATGTGCATAACGCTCGGAGCATCATTTATGTGCATAACGCTCGGAGCTCTCATACTGAGAAGCTGGAATGTGTCCAGAGGAGGGCGACTAAAATGATCAAGGGTCTGGAGAACAAGCACTATGGCGAGCGGCTTAAAGAGCTGGGCATGTGAAGGCTGAGAGGAGATATTATAGCCATGTATAAATATGTGAGAGGAAGCCACAGGGAGGAGAGAGCAAGCTTGTTTTCTGCTTCCCTGGAGACTAGGACGCGGAACAATGGCTTCAAACTACAAGAAAGGAGATTCCATCTGAACATGAGGAAGAACTTCCTGTGAGAGCCGTTCAGCAGTGGAACTCTCTGCCCCGGAGTGTGGTGGAGACTCCTTCTTTGGAGGCTTTTAAACAGAGGCTGGATGGCCATCTGTCAGGGGTGATTTGAATGCAATATTCCTGCTTCTTGGCAAGGGACTGGATGGCCCATGAGGTCCCTTCCAACTCTGATTCTATGACTATGACTGACTTTTCGAGGAAGCTTCATTGGAGACACCTTTTCCCATAATAATAACTCTTTTAAGGGCAAATTTTAAAGGAATATATTCAATCCATTTAGAAGCATCTATAATACAGGCAGTTCCCATGTTGCGAACAAGGTAGGTTCTGTAGGTTTGTTTTTAAGATGAATTGGTATGGAAGTCAAAACAGGTACATTTTTAAGTGCAACTCCAGATTAGAAAGATAGCTTTGGATAGCATAGGGAAGGGTTAACACCCATGTGGTGTTTGTTTTGCTGTGTGTGCCCCTGTTCAGAAAATCTCACCACACTGTCTTGTTCCCATGATAACTGGATCTTGAAAAACATGGCTTGTTGCAGAAACAAGGATTGGTGAGAAAGCTTCAGTGGAGACATCTTTTCCTTTTGATAACTCTTCCAGGAGTAAATGGCAGAAGCACTTTTATTAGAGTTTTAAAATTCTTTGTACATTGCACTTGCCCTGAAATTCAACATACCACCTGTCACACCCCGCACTTTTTAATCTGTACCCATTACTTGGCCCGGCCCTAGTTTTTACCGTGTTATGGTGTAATGTTTTGTTGTTACTGCTTTATGTTTTTTGATTTGCTTTGAGTTGTATTTGTTATGTTGTTGTGTTGAGGCCTTGGCCTTTGTAAGCCACATCGAGTCCTTCGGGAGATGCTAGTGGGGTACAGATAAAGTTTAATAATAACAATAATCAAAACAGGTACATTTTAAAGTGCAACTCCAAATTAGATAGATAGCTTTGGATAGCATAGGGAAGGGTTAACACCCATGTGGTGTTTATTTTTCTGTGTGTGCCCCTGTTCAGAAGATCTCACCACACTGTTTTGTTCCCATGATAACTGGATCTTGAAAAACATGGCTTGTTGCAGAAACAAGGATTGGTGAGAAAGCTTCAGTGGAGACATATTTTCCTCCAGGAGTAAATGTCCCTCCCTAGGGGTAGATTTCTCTCCCTTCCTGTTGTCTCAGCCCTGTTCTTAACTGTGAGTCGTTTGTTAGTGGGGTGTGTGTAACTCGGGGACTGCATGTACCTCACAAAGCCCAGGATTCACTATGGCGGTGGATGTGGGGGCCAAGCTGGGCTCACCCTGCAGCGTGTGGCCTGCAACAGAGAGCCTTCCTGCCTGCCTGCTTCCCTACCCCCTCCTCTCTCTCTCTCTCTACCTGCCTGCCACTCACCCGCCGGGGGGGCTCCGAAGGGGGCTCGGAGGAAGGCAGGGACTCTTTGGGCGTGGAGGTCAGCGGCCCCTCGGGGAGCTCGGCCGCTTCGTCGCCGCCGCAGCCGTCGTCCCCCGAGGCCTCCATGGCCCACTCGGGGCGGGAGGCAGATCTTCCTGGCCGCCTTCCTCCTCTTCCTCCTCTCCTGCCCTCCGCCCTCCTCCCCTTCCGCCCTCCCTCTGCCTCCGCCGCGCGCTCAGCCGCTCACTTCAGGGACGCAGCACAGACCCTTCCCCGTGTCCCTCCGCCAGGACAAGGAAAAAAGTCCCCCTCCTCTTTCCTTTCATTCGCTTAGGAAAGCTGAGCTGACCCCACAAGGTTCCCTCTTCCAAAACGTGCTGTGAAATGTAAACACTTCTTCCTCGCCCTCATTCTCTTACAGTTCAGCACAAGGAAGGGAGAAGCTTGCTGTATCCCTCCGCGCCGCCTCACTGAGGCCTTGACCTACCCTCAGGGAGCCGCTCGCGCGCGCAAGCCCAGCCTGCTTCTTCTAAGCCAGTGGTTCTCAACCTTCCTATTGCCACGACCCCTTGAGAGAGTTCCTCATGTTGTGCTGCCCCCCCCCCCAAAACCATATGCTACTTCATAACTGTCATTTTGCTATTGTCAATTGTAATGTAAATATCTGATGTATTGTATTGTCGAAGGCTTTCATGGCTGGAATCACTAGGTTCTTGTGGGTTTTTTCGGGCTATATGGCCATGTTCTAGAGGCATTTTCTCCTGACGTTTTGCCTGCATCTATGGCAAGCATCCTCAGAGGTAGTGAGGTCTGTTGGAATTAGGACAATGGGTTGATATATCTGTGGAATGGCTGGGGTGGGGCAAAGAGCTCTTCTCTGCTGGTGCTAGGTGTGAATGTTTCAACTGATCAACTTCATTAGCATTTGAAGGCCTGGCTGAGTCTGGGGAAATCTTTTGTTGAGAGGTGTTAAGATGTGCCTGGTTGTTTCCTCTCTGCTGTTTTGCTGTTGTAATTTTAGAGTTTTTTAATACTGGTAGCCAGGGCCGTAGCCAGAAAAAAATTTCAGGGAGGGTTGACAATTTCAGGGGGGGGGGTTGAAAATTTCGGGGGGGGGGAGTTTGAAACCTGCCTCCTAGCTCACGCTGAAGCAAAGAGCACAGCAGGGGGCAGAGCAGCCTTCAATAGTCTGCAGCTCCGCCCGTCAACCACCTCCACCAAGTCTGGCCTCCTTAAGGAGAGCATTCAACACACACACACACAACTTGGTTGCTTCACTACATCGGCTATTGCTGCAAGTAATGAGAGTGTGAATAAATTGTCAATATTTGCTTGAGATAGTGCTTACAGTTCTGGAGGGACTCTTAATTTTTTGCATCTTATAGACTTAGCATGGGGATTTGGTTAACCAGTTAAAATTCATGAGTAAATCAGGTTTTTTTTTTTAAAAAAATCTGAAACATTTCAGGGGGGGTTTAACCCCTAAAACCACCCCCTCGCTACAGGCCTGCTGGTAGCCAGATTTTGCTCATTTTCATGGTCTCCTCCTTTCTGTTGAAATTGTCCACATGCTTGTGGATTTCAGTGGCTCTGTCGGAAGGTATCTCCCTTTATGAGCCAAATAGAGCTTTTAAGATCTTTTGGGGAGCCCTTCTCTGGGTCCCGCGCCCTTTTCAAGTGTGACTGCTGGGGACAGGAGACAGGGCCATCTCAGTGGTGGCCCCTCAGCTGTGGAACACGCTTCCTAGCCAGATCAGACTGACCCCATCCTTCCTGGTCTTCAGGAAAAAGCTAAAGATCTGGCTTTGTATGCAGGCTTTCGGAGAGTAGGATAATATGGAATTCGACCTCAACAGTTTGAACGATGACTATGGAAAAATCCATGTATGGAAATCAAGTATGTATATGTGTTTTAATTGCTCATATGTTTTAACTGTTTTATAGTTTAATAGATTATTTATTATTGTTACGTGTATGATACAACATTGAATTTTTGCTGGAGCCTATGTCACCTTGAGTCCTCTTCGGGTTGAGAAAGGCAGGGTATAAATAAAGTAAATAAATACATAAAATCCTCAATACTGCTTCACATATACATGAAACCACTGAGATAACTCATCTAGAGTTTTGGGGTGCGTAGCCATGTATATGCAGATAACACTCAGCTCCATTACTCGTTCCCACCCAAAGTCAAGGAAGCATTTTGTCATCAGTAATGGACGGGATGAGAGCAAAAATTCCAAAACTTAATCCAGACAAGACAGAGGTGCTCCTGGTCAGTTGGAAGGCAGATCAGGGAATAGGGATCCAACTTTCTGTAGTGCATAAACAACCTATAGGATATTCACATTTCTACTATTTTCATATGCAAGGATAGCTGTGTTGACTATGAAACAAAATCTAGTGTGTATTGCTAATTATGGAAAGCACAAAAGTGAGAGGTCTTATTACAGCTATTTTTGAGAAATTATTTTAAAACTAGCTGTCCCCTGTAACACATTGCTGTGGCCCAGTCTGTGTATATGTGCTTTGTGTGTGTATATATTTGTGTATATGTGTCTGTTTGCGTGTATATCTGTGGTTTTGCACATGTTGTAATGTATTTTTTTTTACTTTTTAAGTCTCTTCTGCTGTGTTTTTCTGTGTTTTTATGAGTGATGGTCACTCGTTGGCCAGACACATGTATTGTATCCAAATTGGTTGTCAATTCGTCCAGTGGTGTTTACATTACATTTTTATTTATATAGATGGGATCCTTTTTTCTGTATTTTGAAAAGTGTGGACCATTCACATTTCCATAGCATCCAGCAGAGCAGTATGATAAACGTGAAAATAAATACTAAATCCCCACTGGCAAGAATAAATTGAGCTGTCTAATTAATGTGAATTAATGACTCAGAGTCAAAGTACATTATTGTGATTTATCCTGATTCGGTCCAAGACTTTCTCTTTCACAAGCAGGCATTGGGCGCATGCGGGGAAAAAGGCTGCGTTTGAGGCAGTTCCATGCTTCCCCATGCAAATAGCCCCGACCAGGACTGGTACTGCAACATAGCAATAAATCCATCACACTATGTTCCTAATCTTCCACCATCAGTAGTGGGGTGCGGTGGAGGAACCAACTTTATTGGCAAGAAATAAAATTATTGCATTCAAGAATCAAATAGATAAGGTTCGCCTTTAATATTTCATTCATCTTTAATATTTCATTTGCCATCAAAAGCTAGGATTGGAACGTAAAACCTTCCAGATGTTGGACTACAGATCTTCAAAATTAGGAGTGTTAACCATGCTGGCTTGAGTTGACGGGATGGAATTCAACATCATCTGCAGATTCTCAAACCTAGTTTAAACATACATCCTTAACAAAAATGTTAGACAAGGACAAACTGACAACAAAAATGTGTGCTTCACTGATGAATTTGAGGCGCCACTTTTGTATTTCATACCATCTTTCCTAGCATATAGACTGTGCTGTCAAGCGCTGGGCCTGTGAGAGAGTCTGTAGACAGGACGTGTTTTCTGAATGCCCAACGGGACACCGGGGGTGCCTCGGCTGAGAGGCCTTTTGGATTTCCCCACACAAAGTTCTTTTAAAGACTTAGAAAGTTTAACAAAGTTTTTATTGCTGCTGAAATCTTCAATACATCAAACAAATACTTCAAGACTTTGAATCAACTGGTGGCTTGCTTAAATCTTGTCCACAAGAGACAGGCAACTTTCCTCAGAAACTGTTTATTCTTTCTAATCCTTGACCCCTCCCTGGGCAATCCGACTTAAGCTCTGCTGGCGTGGGCCCCTACACCTGGTCCAAATTGTGTTATGGCTGCTGCGAGTGGTCCTTACCAAACAGAGTCCTTTCGTAGATTTCCAAGAGGAAAGAAGGCTTTCAATTCTCAGCGAAGACTGACTGTAGAGCTGTGGAACTAAATTCCCCAACAAAGGCTATGCTGTAGTTCTCTGTAGAGCTGTGGGACTGGATCCCCCCAGCAAAGCTGTAAAAGACGAAGCTTTCTACAGGTGGAACTGATTCACATCCTGTACGAAAGGCTTCTCTGTGTGAACTGAACTAGAGGTCCCCTTTTTCCCTCCTTAACCCAGAAAAAGGGGCGAAACTAAAGAACATAATGATTATTGATGGGTCATTGGCCCTATGATTGCAAACCAAGGGAAGCCACCTTATTGCAAAATGCATGGAACTTTGGAATACATGCAAACACTCAATAGAAAGGAAAATAAGTTGGAGCTCCTGGTACAGCTGTACAAGCACATAGACGTTATTTCCTTTTGTGCATTTGGGTTGCCTTTCTTTGTGGTTCAGTAGTGTCTCCCTGTGTTTGTCCTGTATTGATCACCAGAGGTTCTTGATACCTTGTTCTTTCAAAACAATAACATTCAATTTTTTCTTCGGCTGAGACAGTTCTGGTGCTTATTAAACGAAACCCTTCTCTCAGTAAGATGTCTATCAACAGGCCTAGAACATTAGCACCACTAAACAGTTTCCTTTGATCGGGTTTTATAGAAACATACCTGGAAAAAAATTACAGGGAAATATTTTAGTGTTAAGAATTCTTATGAAATATGAATGCATTTGGTTCAGCTTTTGAACAGTTATATTTCCTTTAAAAAGCCTTTAAAAGGGGAAATAACATATTGGAAAGTCAATGTGAAATTGTCTGATCTTCAAGAAGTTGTGGAAGGGATTGTTGGACTTGTCAAAGAAGCAATTCCAATTGGAAGAAAGCAGCATTCCGGAAATATGTATGTTCCCATATGCTTTAATTATTGAGACAGCAAGCTGGGGCTGGAATTTTCATTTAAAAAGACATAAAAAAAAAGTCACGTCCCATTTTTTGTATTTACCATTCTCACCTGGGCACTCCACCCTCACGCCATAGGTCCTATTTTGAAATTTGCCTTGAGGCACTATTATACCATACACCCAGTAATTAATTTCTTAAAAGAATTAATGAAGGTGATGAATCAAACCACATTGTATAACCAATTTTACACACAATATGGGCTATTTTATAGTATAGAAAGACAATAAAGTAAGTTACAAATGGGGAATTAAGACAGAAGTCAATATGTAAGTGTGAATTCTCTCTCATAAATGCACATGTGTACAGGCAGTTCTTGAGTTACAAACATCTGACTTACAAACAACTCCTAGTTAAGAATGGGGGTGAGACAACAGGAAGTGAGAGAAATCTGTCTCTGGGAAGGGAAATTCACTCCCAAAAGAGTTATCAAAAGGTGTCTCCACTTAAGCTTTATTACCCATCCTTGTTTCCACAACGAGCCATTTTTTTCAAAATCTAGTTATCACAAGGACAGAAAGTAAGATAAAATCTTCTGAATGGGGGTGCAGGCGGCAGGGGTGTTAACGCTTCCCTATTCTATCCAAAGATATATTTGGCTGGAGTTACGCTTAAAAAATGTACCAGATCCAACTTACACACAAATTCAACTTAAGAATAAACCTACAGAACCTATATTGTTTGTAACTTGGGGTTTGCCTGTATATAAGTAACCTCCTTTTTTCTGTCTAGTCCAGTGGTTCTCAACCTGTGGGTCCCTGGGTGTTTTGGCCTACAACTCCCAGAAATCCCAGCCAGTTTACCAGCTATTAGGATTTCTGGGAGTTGAAGGCCAAAACATTTGGGGACCCCAGGTTGAGAACCATTGGTCTAGTCTATCTCACAAAACAGTGACTCCTTTTCCCTCTCCCACCCAAAGGTGACAAATGCACTCAAACAGCTTATCACTAATTAGTACATGTTTTGCTCTAGTCAGAAATAATTGATTTGTGCTGTTGTCACCATTTGAATTGAAATTTTCCTTTAGTCGTACACATTCTGATGTTGCCATAGATTTATTACTTCCTGTTTAAATTTAGGACTTTGATGACATATATATTTTAAAATACACACTGAATAAACTTACTGAATGATCTATCTTGCAGCATTCTTCCTTTTTCTTTTTTCAACAAATTCTATATAAGAGTTAAGGCATCCTCCAGAGGTTCGAGGTTGCCTAGACGTGCTCCATTCCCCATGAAAACATTCACCATTTTCAACCTCCCTTGTAGTTTGCACTTCTCCCAACTGTCTGAAAATGAGAACCAATATACTGTATATACTCGAGTATAAGCCTAGTTTTTCAGCCCCCTTTTTAGGCTGAAAAATCTCCCCTCGGCTTATACTCAAGTCAAGGTTATTTATTCTTTTACTCTGTTATTAGTATTATTTTATTACATTTAACGGAGCCCTAAACGACTCCAGTCCAATTTACCTGTCCGAACGTATCCTCCCCTATGAGCCATCAAGATTACTAAGATCGTCTGGAGGGGCCCTGCTCTCGATCCCACCGGCCTCACAGGCGCGGCTGATGGGGACGAGAGACAGGGCCTTCTCGGTGGTGGCCCCTCGACTCTGGAACTCCTTCCCACTGGAGATCAGAACTGCCCCTTCTATCTTAACGTTCAGGAAACAGGTGAAAACTTGGCTTTGGGGATTGGCATTCAATGAATGAGCCATGATCCTGTGATATGGATGTATGACGACGAATAATGACTTGGATGACGACTGACCACTGTAATCATGATTGTATTTTTGCCATTTTAATTGTTTCAATGTTTTAATGTGATTTAGAAATATGATGTTTTAATGACGGTCTGTAATATTGATGTTGGAAACCGGCCCGAGTCCCTCGAATGGAGGTGAGAACACCGGTATACAAAACTACCAAATAAATAAATAAATAAATAAAATTATTGTACTCTATTATTATTATATTTACATTATTTTACTCTATTATTATCATTATTATTACATTTATTATTTTAATCTATTTATTACTATTACTATTATTACATTTATTATTTTAATATATTTATTATTACTATTATTACATTTACAGTATTTTACCCTATTACTACTACATTTATTATTTTACTCTATTATTACTGTTTTTATTACATTTTCATTATTTTACTCTATTATTTTTATTATTTTAATAATAAGCACATTTACATTGAAGGAGGTTAATGGTTTAATAAGAGTTGGACAGTCTTATCTTATATTACAGTTTTATGTAAACATTCAGAAACATTTAGGCTATTGATGCCTCAATTAATGTCATTTTAATGGTATCTATTTTTATTTTGAAATTTATCCATAGTGGATGCAGTTCCCACCCTCGGCTTATACTCGAGTCAATACGTTTTCCCAGTTTTTTGTGATAAAATTAGGTGCCTCGGCTTATATTTGGGTCGGCTTATACTCGAGTGTATACGGCCCTGCTTGTGATCCCACCCACGTCGCAAGCGCGCTTGGTGGGGACACGGGACAGGGCCTTTTCTGTGGCGGCCCCCCGACTTTGGAATGCCCTCCCAAAAGATCTTCGACAGGCCCCTACTTTAGCAGCTTTCAGAAAGAACCTAAAAAACTTGGCTGTTCCGATGTGCCTTCTCAGATTAGGAATCCCCCATCCCAAGTCCTAGAAGCACTTTAGTACAATTAATATTACTGCACACCGCACTATTTTAATCCTACGTTCCTCCTGCTATTCCAGCACTTTTAACCCTGTACCCCATTGCGCTGGCCGGCCCAGTTTTAAAGTGTCTTGATGTATTGTTACTGTTGTTGTTATTTTGCTTAACTATTTGATTTGCTTTGTTTATTGTTATGTTATGTTTTTTACTGTATTGTGTTCTGAGGCTTCGGCCTGTGTAAGCCGCATCGAGTCCTTTGGGATATGCTAGCGGGGTACAAATAAAGTTAATAAATAATAAATAAATAAATAAATAATATTGTATTATTGCTAATTTTCCCCATAAGTCTATTTCATACTCATAGGAGTCTTTTTTTTTTTCAAAACCAGAAAGGATTCCAAATGGCCACCCATGCTTGGGAGGGAGGAGATTGGGAGGGAGGAGATTCTGCCCAATTTTTGTGTACAATTAGGCTGGAGATGAGCTGGCGGCACATGAAGAGCCTGGGCTTAGGGCATGGATTGTATGTGCCCACTCTTGACTTAAAACCAAGATAAGCAGGAACCAAAGGTTTTCTTGGCCAGCTCAGGTGCTTTCTATCTCTTTCTAACAGTGACTGAAATAATTTAAGAAATCAATCCCAATATATTGTTTGTGTAGTGTTAGGCAAGATATCTACAAATGGCAATTAAAGTACCTTGCTACAAATTGATCATTGTAGTCAGTGCCGCACTGAAAAACAAGATCATGATGAGAGGGCTTCTCCAGAAAAAGGGGTGTCAGAAACTTCTGAGAAGGTACCTCATGGTTTTTCCAGCTTGTCCCTGTAAGTTTCTCTTCAAAGACAGTGATCCTTCCCGCGAGTTCACTGATGGTGAGGCTGAAAGAACCAAAAACCCGGAAAAAAGCCTGGGTTTCTTGGAGCAAGAACCGTATTTCCAAGATCTCTGGTTTTGATTTCAGCAAATGTTCTTGACTTAGGAGATCGGCCACAGGATAGAGCTCATAGAAAACAGCCTCCCTTTGCAGCCTCTGGTAGTCGGAGAAGTCAGTGGGCAAGGAAATCTGGAGGGTTCGTAAGATGTCTAGAATGTAGCTGAACAGAATTCCATCACGATCCACAAAAATAACACCATTCACCAACCTGAATTCCGGGTCATTGCCATTTAGCATTCTTGCCAGCCTAGACTCAGGGAATTTCTGCAGTGTAGAAGACCATGTTATGAATTTCAGTCCTCCTACATTCAAAGATATCATACTTTGATTGTTCATCCTCTCTTATTAAACCAAAAAAAAAAAGTCTTCAACTGCTGTGTCTCAAAAATAAGTAGAGCCAAAACAGCATATTTCACTAGGTGTGGTATGGAAAAGAAAAGCTAAGCTGGTATTGTTTTCCTTAGCAACAAACACCATGTACACATACAAAGTAAATATACAAAGGGCTGGTTACTTGGGAGTTAAATATTTATTTTATTTTATTTCTTTACGACATTTATTTATGACATATCTCAGTTAACAAACTCTCTGACAAAAAAAGTTCCTTTTTAGAAAGTCTTTTTATAGGAGCTCAGCCTCAATTTTCTGTTTTCAGGGGGAGTTTTTTGCGGGGAGGGGTTGCAACATTGGCATGAGGGAATAGTGAAGTAGGGTTGAAGATAGGCAGAAAAGTGGAAAACTATCCCAGATACATTTTGGAAGAAGACTTCAATTGATCTCCAAAGGTTCAAATGTTTTTGTTTATATATCCAAGTCTCATGTAATCTGAAGGCTTCATTTCACTCATGATATTAGTTTGAAATTAAAAGGAAGTTTGGAAACAAGTTGAAGTGCTACTTTTCTTTGTGCTTCTTTTATTTTGAGGAATGGTGTAAGGGGAATAAAAGGGTCTTTTATTGCATGTGACAGGGGGAATCTTTCTTTTCAATCCCATGAATTGGATGAATTAGCATACCCACCTCAGCACGTCTGACTTTACCCAAATCCTGAGGCAACGCTATTCTGCACAGATCAGATGTTTATTCACATGTATCCCTTTCAACTGACCAGGATCTCATTTTTCCGCCGAGAAGACACTCTCTCTTTCTCTAGTTTCCTTACCAAGTGAGCCTGTGATGGTGGCTGGATTGACAAAAGCCTCCCACACTGAAAATCTTAATGTTCTGGCAGGTTTTTACTTGATGGGGCTACAGTCCCAAAGGAGAAAGCCACAGCCTGCAGCCTATAGATCAGTGTTTCTCAACCTGGGGGTCGGGACCCCTGAGTGGGTCACAAAGGGGTGTCAGAGGGGTCGTCAAAGACCATCAGAAAACACAGTATTTTCTGATAGTCATGGGGATTTCATGTGGGAAGTTTGAGCCAATTCTATAGTTGGCGGAGTTCAGAATGTCCTTTGATTGTAGTGAACTATAAATCCCAGCAACTACAACTCCCAGATGTCAAGGTCTATTTTCTCTAAACTCCACCAGTATTCATATTTTGGCATATTGAGTATTCATGCCAAGTTTGGTCCAGATCCATCATTGTTTGAGTCCACAGTGCTCTCTGGATGTAAGTGAACTACAACTCCAAAACGCAAGGTCAATGCCCACCAAACAGTTCCAGTATTTTCTGTTGGTCATGGGAATTCAGTGTGCCAAGTTTGGTTCAATTCTATCATTGGTGGAGTTCAAAATTCTCCTTGATTGAAGGCGAACTATAAATCCCAGCAACTACAACTCCCAAATGACAAAATCAATCTACCCCGAACTCCACCTGTATTCAAATTTGAGTATTTGTGCCAAATTTGGTCCAGTGATTGAAAATACATCCTGCAGATCAGAAATTTAGATCACAATTCATAACAGGAGCAAAATTACAGTTATTAAGTAGCAATGAAAATAATTGGGGGTCACCACGACATGAGGAACTGCATTAAGGGGTCGCGGCATTAGGAAGGTTGAGAACCACTGCTATAGATGGAGATATATCTATACACACACACACACCCCTACTTTTGTCCACACTCACCTCCTCTTCTTTCACACTCCACATCAATGTATTCACTTCATTTTACTGAATGCCTATCCACATATATTCACTATCACACTTGACTCCACTCACACATCTATGTGCACTTAGAAACTCCACTCATACAATATTTTACTTGGAAAACAAGGAAACTCCCTTTCCCTCCAAGCAGTGCAGAAATGCTGCAATCTCAATACAAAGCAAGGAAATGTTTATGTGGCTGGATCAGCATTGCTGCAGCACTGAACCAGAGAGGAGGGAGAGAGGGAGGCGTTTCCTTTTGTGCAGTACGATTTATTTATTTATCAGAAGCAAGTTGAGGGTACAGTTAAAATGCATTTAAAAACACAAAGTTTTAAAACTTGGCATTGTGCTAAATGTCATTTGGCCAGAATCTGGCCACTCGTAGTGCCTCTGATATCGCTGTGAGAAGGTCCTCCATTGTGCATGTGGCATGGCTCAGGTTGCGTTGTAGTAAGTGGTCTGTGGTTTGCTCTTCTCCACACTGACATGTCATGGACTCCTTTGTAGCCACATTTCTTAAGGTTAGCTCTACATCTTGTGGTGCCAGTGTGCAGCCTGTTCAGCGCCTTCCAGGTTGTCCACTCTTGTGTGTGCCCAGGAGGGAGTTTCTCATCTGGTCTCAGCCACTGATTGAAGTTCTGGGTTTTTGCCTGCCACTTTTGGACTCTTGCTTGCTGAGGTGTTCCTGCAAGTATCCCTGTAGGTCTTAGGAAGCTGTTTTTTGATTGAAGGCATTGGCTTGCTGATATCCGAACAGAGGATGGGCTGGAGATGTCAATGTCTTGGTCCTTTCATTGCTGGTTGCTACTTCCCGACAGATGTCAGGTGGTGCAATACTAGCTAAACAGTGTAATCATCTCAAGATGAAAAGCAGGATGAGAAACAGAAAACAGAGCTAATGGTCCTGCAATTCCAAATGACATCAGCTAATAAACATGCCCAAAAACCAGAGGTAAAACACAACCAACCACAACTGAAGGGCCACAGTTTCCTTATTCCTGCTTCAGTTAAGTGAAGCTCTGAAAAGGAGTAATATTAAATTGTAGGCCTCATATATCAGTTACAAAAATGGAATATGTCCCCATGTCTCACTGCTCAAGATTGTTGGAACTGTGCCTTGAAACAATATTCCAGGTTAGATGCAGAATGACTTCTCTCTGACTTCATCAGAAAGGCAGGAGAGACTTCCCTATTGGCACAGATACCGAATATTTAATTTCCTGATAATTAGTCAGATTTACCTCCATATTATCTTTAGGATCAGAGTCAACTTAAGCAACACACTGAAAAACACTAATGTTGCTTATTTTGTTCTTTTCTTTGTAAAAGGTAGAAAAATTATAAAATTTGTACAATCTGAAGACAAAAATAGTTTTTCATTTGTGTATACAAACTTATAACAGATTGTTACAACATACATGATTGGAAAAAAAAGTCACACTTGCTGATGATGCTGTATATAAGTGTCTAAACATTTACCTCTTCCACTATGAAATTTACTCAGTCATATTGCATTTTATGTAAACACGTTACATATTGTTATATACACAAATTCACATTACACATTAAACATGTTTTTTCCAGCCTTTTCAGTCTATATGTGAGTTATATTAATTGTATTGTTTTATTTTTCCGTTGCCCCATCTCTACCAGTTATATCCTACCTTGTCCATGTCCAGCATTATTTTGTAAATTTTAAATGATTACATTTGGCCCAGCCATAGGTTTTAAATGCTTGTTGTTATTGTTACTGTCTATTGTTTACTTTTGTTTATGAGATTTATTCTAACTGTTGTATTGATTGTTTTCTTATTGCTTTTACTGTTGATGTACTTTGGGCTCGGCCTCATGTAAGCCGCACCGAGTCCCTTGGGGAGATGGTAGCGGGGTATAAATAAAGTTTTATTATTATTATTACTTTGTTGTTTTTACTGATGTGTTGTTGGGCTTGGCCTCATGTAAGCCGCCCCGAGTCCCCTTGGGGAGATGGTGGCGGGGTATAAATGAATTTATTATTATTATTATTAAATAGAAGAAATAAAAAGTAGTGTTGGCATCTGTTTAGTGTGTTAACATATGTCATTGTAACCCACTTTTTTGGTTGTCGTAGAGGTCAGACTGAACCACCACCAAAACTGCTTCAACCCACTTTTTCAGTGTGGTAGCTCCCATTCCTTTATGACCTTCATGTCAGCATACAATGTAGGAACTTTTTGTCTATAGCCGGATGCACAGCGACGGCGTCACCCATAGGCACTTCCAGAGGAGCTCTGTCATATCCTGGAGGATGCCTGTCATAATAACATATCCTGCTACAATGATAGTAGCAAAATTCGTCTTTGTTGCTCTTGGAAGGGCACACTGAAAATGTAGGTTTGGGGTGGGTTCACTGGGAAACTTTGAGAGATATGTGCCAGAAGGATTGTTTTCTTTGATTTTACCTTGGCATTTGGTATATATGTATTTTATCTATATATATTTTAATCTTGTATTGTCGTATGATGTTTTAACTTGTATTAGTAGCACTGAATCCTTGCTGTAAGCCGGTCTGAGTCCCTCTACGGAGGTGAGAATATCGGGATATAAAAGTTTTAAATAAATAATTTGTCAGCATTTTCAACTTTACATAATTAACTTATTTCAGAAGCCATGAGTATAAAACATGTCAACATGTATCTGGACCACAGGGAAAATGTTATTGATACATCAATATTATTTAATTTAAAAAAACACTAATGATTAGCAATAATTTCAGATGAATCTTTTAAAGCTCCAGGGCAGGGGCTGGGTCGTCCATGTACTGGATAATAATCCCATCAAATCTAGCCAGTATAATAAATTGTGAGGGATTGTGGGAGATGCATTCCTACACCTGAGGAATACTTGTTCACCAGCCCTGCTCTAAAACAACCACTTCAAATAGTCTTTGTACATGAGAGCTAGTTATAAAAGTTTGTATTTGCACACAAACTGGGCAACGTTATCCAATATCACCTGAGCATAGTTCACACATTTTTCACTAAGAAGAAATGCGCTGTCAGTCATTTTTTCCCAATAGAAGGCGGCGTGATCTGCAATCTCTGCTGTATCTGCCAGATAACGTGAACTTAATGCCGAGGCAAGAGTCTTCCAGTACTGGAGAGTATCAACAACAACATCCATGTAGCACATCTGCATAGTACCAAGGATAAGCAAGCAAAACAAAGTTGTCAGGATAAATGTAGGTGAAAAGAACAGAGAAATTACCCCTTTCGCATTGCTTTTCTCTTGAGGTAAAGACAGTTTGTCCACATCTGCTAACTTAAATTGTTCCCAGTGGCTGGTATCAAAGTCTTTGATCGTAGAGCTGATCTCTACAGTTAGGCAAGGCAATCTGGTTTCCTTGATCAGTTTGATTTTCTCTCGAAATTCTTGCATCTGTTGCAAGAATACAATGGGTTCAGACACATCCTTAAAAGCTTCCGCAATGTTAAATGCTGTCCGTTGTTCTCGTATGATTGTGTTCAGTTTATTGATTTCTGGGTCATAAGCTTGCATAACGGCAAGCTTCATTGTCTCAAAGTCTGAAAGTATCTCATTCTTTTTTTGTTCCAGTGTATACTGCAATTTTTCGAAAAAGTCTTTGACTCTGTCATAGTCCTTCGTCAACATCTGCAGGGCTTTCCGCTTGCTAGTTTCCAAAGTGTCTAGTCGGGAAAGTGCATCCCCACAACGCCAAGTCTCAAACCCTTGGAACAACGTCTCAAAAGCACGTTTTTCCTGGCAGTAAGCATCTTCGATGGAGCAGAAGACATGCTTTATATGGTCTCCTCGAGTTGCACAAATACCACATATCAACTGTGTGTCTGTCTGGCAAAAAATGTTGAGAGGTTGGCCACTGTGCACTTTACACACAGGCATTTTTGTGGTCACTTTAATTTTGTTATACTTCTCCACAATACCTTTCAGGGAATAATTGACTTGGAGGTTGTTAACTCCGGTAACAGTAGTTTCCTTTCGACATGTAGGGCATTTGAAGGGAGACTGCCTCCAAATTATGCTCCGGGCATTTCCCTCCAAGATCCCTTCCAAACATTTCTTACAGAAGTTGTGTGAACAGGGCAAGGCCCGTGGATCATCAAACAAACTGCAACAAATGGGGCATGTGAGGTCTTCTTCAAGGAGCTCCATTGCAGTCTATAACAAAAGGAGACCATAGGTCAGACAAACCAGTATAATGAGTATAATAATAGACCAAGTCTGGATCTACACTGCCTGATATCCCAAGATCTGATCCCAGATTATCTGCTTTAAACTAGATTAAATACTGTTCCATTATCGGGGCAAACTTTTAAGGGGGAGGGGGGAGTTGAAGGAGGAAAATTATTTTCCCCATTTTTGCTCTTTATTCTTCCCCATTTCCCATGTCATAAAGCAGGGGTCCTCAAACTTTTTAAACAGAGGGCCAGGTCACAATCCCTCAAACTGTTGGAGGGCCGGATTATAATTTGTAAAAAACATGAATGAATGCACACTACACATATCTTATTGGTAGTGCAAAAAACACTTAAAAACAATACAATAATTAAAATGAAGAACAATTTTAACAAATATAAGCTTATTAGTATTTCAGTGGGAAATGTGGGCCTGCTGTTGGCTGATGAGATAGGATTGTTGTTGTGTGCTTTCAAGTCATTTCAGGCTTAGGTTGACCCTGAGCGAGGGCCGGGTAAATAACCTTGAAGGGCCGTATCTGACCCTTGGGCCTTAGTTTGAGGATCCCTGTGATAAAGGATAGTTGTTTCCATGATGGGGGCATTGGTGGGGGGAATAACAGGAAAGCAGGGGGACCAACCCCCGTCCCCCCACCCTGTTAAATAGACTCTCATTTTCTGTCTAGCGCCCCCTTGTGGCCCAGATAACGGAACAGTAGCCTGGATTATATGAGGGCCCTTCGAGGATGAATAAAATCCCACATTATCTGCTTTGAACTGGGATATATGGCAGCGTGGACTCTGATAACCAAGTTCAAAGCAGATATTGTGGGTTATTCTGCCTTGATATTTTGGGTTATAGGACTGTGTAGAAGGGCCCCCAGACAGGCCCTATATCTCAGGATCTGATCCCAGGTTTTTTGCTTTAAACTGGATTATTTGAGTGTGCACTGCCAGATAATCTGGGATAAACAGAAATCCTGGGATCAGATCCCGAGATATTAGGCCTGTTTGGAAGGGCTCTGAGGGCACTTCCACACAGCCCTTTATCCCATAATATAAAGGCAGACAATCCCACAATATCTGCTTTGAAGTGTGGAAGGACCCTGAGTTATCTGAGTCCACGCTGCCATGAATGGTTTGGCACCCGCCCACCTGCGTGACCGCATTTTTGTGTACAAACCCACATGGTCTCTTCTTCATCTGGACAGGCCCTGCTCCCGCCTCCCTTGCAGGCCCGATTGGTGGGGACGAGGGAGAGGGACTTCTCGGTGGTGGCCCCCTGACTCTGGAACTCACTTCCCAGGGATATCAGGCATGCCCCAACATTGGCAGTCTTTCGAAGGAGCATGAAAACGTGGCTGTTTCAGTGTGCCTTCCCGGAATAAGGAAATAATTCCCAGCATAATGTCCTCAAATGAACTTTAACTATCCGATTGGATTGCGCTCCCCTCACTTCTTTAAAACCTTCCTATTAGATATATCCTACCTTTTTCATGCCCAGCATTTATTTTTTAATGTTTAACTATTACATCTGGCCCGTCCATAGGTTTTTTAATCCTTGCATGTTAATGTCTATATGTGATTTATTTAACTGTATTGTTATTTTTTGTTTATTGCTTTCTAGTTTATTGATGTGTTGTTTGGGCTTGGCCCCATGTGAGCCGCTCCGAGTCCCTTGGGGAGATGGAGGCAGGGTATAAATAAAGTTATTATTATTATTATTATTATTATTATTATATATTCCAGTTCAAAGCAGATCATATGGGATTTTATACAGCTGTGTGGAAGGGGTCTAAGATGTGTACACAAAATAATGGGCTTTTTATTATTTTGGCCCCAAGACAAGGCATGGGATGGAGATAAAGGGGACAGGGAAAACTCACCAGTGGTTTACTGCCTCATTTAAGTCCCTTCTACACTGCCATATAAAATCCAGATTATATGGCAGTGTAGACTCATATAATCCAGTTCCAAGCAGATAATGTGGATTATCTGATTTGATAATCTGGGTAATACGGCGGTGTAGAAGGGGCCTAAATTGTCCTGGTCACAAAGGAAGCTTCATGGCACATCTTGCTCCACTTTTGGAGGCCAGGAAGCCACAGGCTGCTGTAGCCCTTATGTGCGCATGCGCGGGGGGAGCCGCAGAAGCAGGCGATGGGCCCGGCCTTTACTCACCCGCGTCCTCTCTTTCGGCCGGTACAGCCACCCCGACGTCGCGTTGAAGGCCGCAGCCGCCCCGGAGAAAGGCGCCAAGCGGCGGCGGATGTTGCCACGGCCCGCAGGAGGGCCTCCCTTTCCGCTCCGGCCGCCGCCTCGCCCCGCCTTCCCCTTTTCCCGAAGGACTGGAGGCGCCCGCTTCCTTGGACTCCATTTCCCAGAATCCCTGGCCATTGACCATGGCAGCCGAGGCTTCTGGGAGATGGAGTCCAAAAGGCCTGGAGGACTAGCGTTTGGGATTGACTGCCCGAATTGACTGCCTTCTGTATTGAAATCGACAGCAGGAACGCGGCCCCCTTCCACACTGCCATGCAGTCCAGATGATCAAAGCAGATTATCTATATTAGTTACTTTGAACTGGATGCTATGAGTTTACATTGCCATATAATCCGGTTCAAAACAGACAATCCACTTTATCTGTTTTGAATTGGAAGATATGAGTCTACATTGGCATATAATCCAGTTCAAAACAGATAATCCACTTTATCTGCTTTGAACTGGAAGATATGAGTCTACATTGCCATATAATCCAGTTCAAAACAGACAATCTACTTTATCTGCTTTGAACTGGAAGACATAAGTCTACATTGCCATATAATCCAGTTCAAAACAGATAACCCACTTTATTATTATTTATTATTTTTATTTACTGCACTTATATACCCTAGGGTGACTCATTGCGGTGTACAACATGAAAAAACAGGTGCAAATTACAAACCATAGTGCAAAATAATCAACAATTTATCATTGTCATAAAAAATCTTATCAAAAAAATCAACATTACTACCAATTTCTACTACATTCCGAATCGTCTCATCAACAAACCCACAGTCCGATATCATTTCCGTTATTCTATTCCTATGGTCACATTACCAGTCATTGCACTTCTTGATCAAATGCCTTCTTAAACAACCAGGTCTTTAACTTCCTGCGGAATATCAACAGGGAGGGGGCTAGCCTGATGTCCACGGGAAGGGTGTTCCACAGCCGAGGTGCCACCACCGAGAAGGCCCTATCTCTCGTCCCTGCCAGCCGTGCCTGTGACGCAGGCGGAATCGAGAGCAGGGCCTCCCTGGAAGATTTCAAAGTCCTCGGGCTCATAGGCCGAGAGGCGGTCAGTTAGGTATCTTGGGCCGGAACTGTTTAGGGCTTTATAGGCCAGTGCCAGCACCTTGAATTGAGCCCGGTAGCAGATCGGCAGCCAGTGGAGCTGGTACAGCAGGGGAGTTGTATGCTCCCTGCGTCCCGCTCCTGTTAGTATCATGGCTGCCGCCCGTTGGACCAGTTGGAGCTTTATCTGCTTTGAACTGATGATATGAGTGTACATTGCCATATAATCCAGTTCAAACAAATAATCCACTTTATATGCTTTGTACTGGATTATATGAGTCTACATTGCCGTATAATCCTGTTCAAAGCAGACAATCTGGATTTTATATGGCAGCATAGGACCCTTCCACACTGCTTTATACCCCAGGATCTGATCCCAGATTATCTACTTTAAACTGGATTGTATGAGTCTCCACTGTCAGATAATCTGGGATAAAAAGATAATCTGGGATCAGATCCTGGGATATAGGGCAATGTGGAAGGGGCTATAGAAGGGGCCTGAGGCTGCATCCACACTGACCATTTAATGCAGTTCAAAGCTAGCTTCAAGCCGTGACTACCAGTCAACAAATTCCCAGAAAATTACACAAGGAAAAAGGTCCTCTGGGCTTTGGCCCTATCTACACTGCCATATAATCCAGTTTGAACTTCATTTAATGGTCAGTGTAAACTCAGGCCCCTTTCACACAGCTGTATAAAATCCACACTGAACCGGATTATATGGCAGTGTGGACTTGGACAATACAGTTCAAAGCAGATATTGTGGATTATCTGTCTTAATATTCAGGCTGTGTGGAAGGGTCCTCATATAATGCACATGGAACCACATTGAATTGCAGTGCATGAGATTGCGGTTAATCTTTATTCTGAAACTGGATTATATGGTGGGACCTTTGTGTCATCACCATCCAGGCCTCGAACTGGTTCCAGGATTTCCCATGTAAACATCTCCACTTTCTTCAGTACTATTTTGATCTGCCTTGACATTCTAGGTCAGGGGTCCTCAAACTTTTTTAAACAGAGGGCCAGGTCACAGTCCCCCAAATTGTTGGAGGGCCAGATTATAATTTGAAAACAAAAACAAAAACATTAATTCCTATGCAAACTGCAAATATCTTATTTGTAATGCAACAATAAAATAATTAAAATGAAGAACAATTTTAACAAATACAACCTTATTAGTATTTCAATGGGAAGTGTGGGCCTGCTTTTGGCTGATGAGATAGGATTGTTATTGTTGTTGTGTGCTGATGATCGTGCCATTACCACTCAAGCAGGGAGCTTTGAGATGGTTGAACAGAAGCTCTCCGAAGCTCTAGGTGCTCTTACTGCCTATTACAGGGAAAACCAACTGATCCCTAATCCATCTAAAACACAGACATGCGCCTTTCACCTTAAGAACAGACAAGCATCCCGAGCTCTGAGGATTACCTGGGAAGGGATCCCACTGGAGCACTGCAACACACCCAAATACCTGGGAGTCACTTTGGACCATGCTCTGACCTACAAGAAGCACTGCCTGAACATCAAGCAAAAAGTGGGCGCTAGAAACAACATCATACGAAAGCTGACTGGCACAACCTGGGGATCACAACCAGACACAGTGAAGACATCTGCCCTTGCGCTATGCTACTCTGCTGCTGAGTATGCATGCCCAGTGTGGAACACATCTCACCACACTAAAACAGTAGATGTGGCTCTTAATGAGACATGCCGCATTATCACAGGGTGTCTGCGCCCTACACCACTGGAGAAATTACACTGCTTAGCCGGTATTGCACCACCTGACATCCGCCGGGAAGTAGCAGCCAATAGTGAAAGGACCAAGGCAGAGACATCTCCAGCTCATCCCCTGTTTGGGTATCAGCCAGCACGTCAACGACTTAAATCAAGACATAGTTTTCTTAGATCTACAGAGACACTCGCTGGAACACCCCAGCAAGCGAGAGTCCAAAAATGGCAGGCCCAAACCCAGCACCTCAACCAATGGCTGATACCAAATGAGAGACTCCCCCCTGGGCACACAGAAGACTGGACGACTTGGAAGGCACTGAACAGACTGCGCTCTGGCACCAAGAGATGCAGAGCCAACCTTAAGAAATGGGGCTACAGGGTGGAACCCTAGACATGCGAGTGCAGAGAAGAGCAAACCACTGACCACCTGCTGCAATGCACCCTGAGCCCTGCCACATGCACAATGGAGGACCTTTTTGCAGTTACATCGGAAACACTCCAAGTGGCCAGATACTGGTCAAAGGATATTTAACCAACTACCAAACTCACAAGTTTTGTATTTTTCTATTTGTTTGCTTTGTTCTGTTAGAAATGTCATATAACTGACTGGTTATTTATTTATCGTGTCATCAGCAACCATTGTATTACAATTCTAACAGAGCAAAACAAACACAGAGATTAAAAAGAAAAAGAGGGGAAAAAAAAGAAAAAAAAACCACACAGATTTTGTAAATTTGGTATTTGGTTAAATGTCCTTTGACCAGTATCTGGCCACTTGGAGTGCCTCTCTGTCCCTTCTGGCAGTGGCTGGTCATTTGTGTAGATGTTGAACATGGATGGAGCAAGCACGCTCCCCTGAGGCAGGCCGTTCTTCTGTTTCCGCCATCTGCTTCTCTGGCCCTGGAACTCAACAAAAAAGCTCCTGTTTTGTAGCAGGTTTCCTATGAGGCGGGTGAGGTGGTAGTCCTTTGTGATATTATACATTTTTCTCAGGAGGAGGCGGTGGTTCACAGTATCATAGGCTGCTGACAAGTCTATGAAGACAGCTCCTGTGATCTGTTGCCTTTCAAAGCCATCTTCTATGTGCTGGGTCAGGTTCAGCACTTGCGATGTGCAGCTTTTGCCTTTTCTGAAGCCAGCTTGCTGTGGGATCAGACAGGGGTCTATATTTTCCATAATTCTATGCAAAATAAGTCTCTCCAGAACTTTGTAGAGGTGGCACAACAGGGAGATTGGTCTGTAGCTTTTTGGGTCATTACGGTCTTTGCCTGGCTTCAAGATGGCGATGACTCTTGCTTTCCTCCAGATTTTGGGGATCTGACAGGATGCAGTGCAGTTGTTCAACTGACTGGTTGCTCTGACAGGACAAATAAATCTCACCAAACTATCAATCCCAAGATTGAGCCATGGGGTTTAGGGCCCCTTCTACACGGCTGTATAAAGTCCACATAGAACTGGATTATAGGACAGTGTGAATTCAGATAACCCAATTCAAAGCAGATACCGTGGATGATCTGCCTTGACATTCTAGATTATGTGGCTGTGTGGAAGGGTCCAAAGTGGTGTCAAAGGGAACTGATTTGAACGATCGAGGCCCAAGCCTCCACTTCTGGAGGCTTGAAAGCAAATTCTGCGATTTGACTGTGTGATCCTTCTAAGTCTGTCGATTTCACGCCTCCGGGGAGCCGGACGTGGTGGGGAAGGAACTACCTCGCCTGGCCTCTTTGCCCACCTGCGCGCAGGCCGGGACGTAGGGCGCATGCGCAGGAGCGCGCGGCCTCTTGGCAGGTCGGTTGAGCAGCAGCCATGGCGGCGGCGGCGGGGCCTGCCTCGTCTGTGTGGTGTTGCTGCTTCCGGTGGGGCTGCTGCGGAGAAGGCGGCTCCGGGCACATCCCCCTCAAGGAAATGCCCGCCGTGCTCCTGGACACGCAACGGATGGGTAAGGCCCACCGAGTCAGGGAAAGAACGGAAGGAGGGAGGGAAGGAAGGCGACGACTATTTGGGCCCTGCTTCTAAACCTCCAGGCCTTCCCTCCCACAGAGTTCCTTTCCAACTACTTCATTGTGTCAGCTGTCCGAGTTATGGAGACTCTGTGAATTTTTCATCGGGTTTTCTTAGGGAAAGAAGACTCAGGTGTGGTTTTGGCTGTTTCTCCTTCTGAAATACAGTTGACAGCGTCTAGTGCAGTGATTCTCAACCTGTGGGTCCCCAGATGTTTTGGCCTTCAACTCCCAGAAATCCTAACAGCTGGTAAACTGGCTGGGAATTCTGGGAGTTGTAGGCCAAAACACCTGGGGACCCACAGGTTGAGAACCACTGGTTGGCAGTAGTATTATCCAAGGCTGATCCTACATAGCTCCCAAGATCAGATAGGATTTGACGCCTTAGGCCAGTAGTTCTCAACTTGTGGGTCCCCAGATGTTTTGGCTTTCAATTCCCAGAATCCTAACAGCTAGTAAACTGGCCCTTCATTATCTTATCCAAAATGCCCTCTTAGCTCAAATCTAGCACTCACTTTTTTTTTTGCTAAATTGCTATGTCCAAATCAGGGTGCACATTAGATTCACAGCATCATTCTAATCCAATTTCCTGCCATGCAGGAAAAGCACAAAGTACAGTAGAGTCTTGCTTATCCAACCTTCGCTCATCCAACATTCTGTATTATCCAACGCAGTCTGCCTCCCGCCCGGATCCACAGCTGTTTCAATACATTGCGATGTTTTGGTGCTAAATTCGTAAATACAGCAATTACCACATAACCTTACCGTGTATTGAACTGCTCTTTCTTTTGATTTGTTATAAAACATGATGTTTTGGTGCTTAATTTGTAAAATCATAATGTAATTTGATGTTTAATTGGCTTTTCCTTAATCCCTCCTTATTATCCAACATTTTCTCTTATCCAATGTTCTACCGACCCATTTATGTTGGATACGCAAGACTACTGTAATTTGGTAATCTTAGGCCCCTTCCACACAGCTGAATAAAATCCCACATTATCTGCTTTGAATTGAGATATGTGGCAGTGTGGACTCAGATTATCCAGATCAATGGAGATACTGTAGGTTGTTCTGTCTTGAGATTCTGGGTTATATGGTAATGTGGAAGGGCCCTTATTCTTCTCCTTTCTAAGCGATTTTCCCAGTGGAGGCGTTAGCATTGTGACTGTCATTTCCACAGGGCTTTGTTTTGGGCATCCTCAGGTTGGCAGCACACATGTCTTCATTGGTGATGTCCATCCATCTTTTCTTTGGACTTTGTCCACGTAGTTACTGCCCTTCAGTCTTCAAATGTAGTACTGTTTGTGCCACTAATGTTGGCTCTCTTCTCATGATATGGCCGTATAACCTGCATTTTCTTGCCGATCGCTTTTATTCCTAGTCTTTGATGGATGTCATCATTTGGTACATGGTCGAGAAGTGTCAAGCCAAATGTCCATCCCAGCATTTCCATATCCATTGTGTTAATGGCTTGTTCGTTCATAGAAGGCTACTGGGTGAGCAATTGTAGTGTTGATCTTAGCCTTGAGTTGTTCAGGAATTTTTGAGTAACACAGAATGACTGTGGGTTGTCGCCATTTCAACCAGGCTGCATTTATTCATGATCATACATCTGGCATTGTGTCGCTGTCTATGAAGACCAGTGATGCTCGGTATTTAAATTGGATGGCCTTCTTTAGTGCGTGTCCATTAATTTGGATTGTTTTTCCATCTCAAAGGCCACATTCCAGATACTCTATTTTGGGTATGTTCAGTTTCACAGCGTCTGTCACTCCATATCTTGAGAGCTGTTGTTGAAGGGTTGCACATTTTTTGTGGCTGAGTGCTATGTCATCTGCATATAGGTGTGTCCAGGAATGCATAGTCTGCAAATCTGCTGTAGCAGTATCCATGGAGAGTATGCATAGTAATGGTGAGACTGCTAATGAGTTTTTAATATCATGCTGTGAGTTTTTAATATTAATTCAACATGTTTTTAATGTCTTAAATCTTACAGGAACAGATGTTGTTGTTGTAAAAAATGGACGACGAGTGTGTGGTACAGGAGGCTGCTTAGCCAATGCTCCTTTGCATCAGAACAAGAGTTACTTTGAATTCAAAATCCAGTCCACAGGTTAGTAATTTTTTTTACATTTTCCAAAAATAAAAAACATAATGGATTGTAACTCGGAGGCTGACATTCTTAGAGTATCGGTGTTTCTGATTCTGAAAGGACAAGGATAGTGTACAGGGAAAAAGAAAAGATGAATGGAAAGGAGCTGCAGAATAGATAGGACAAAACAGAAAGGAAATAATAGGCTGGCATAAAGAGTGAAGGTAGAAAACCGTAGTGGGAAATAATTTTGCCCATCCACATTAGTTAGCTGAGTGAATGCCTTTGTGAGACTCAGCAGAAACCCTCTTGTTATTTCCAGCCAGTGACTGAAAAAAATGGAGGATTCACTGCTACACCCTCACTGTTGAGCTTTTAAGCGTTTGGAGATTATGCTGCATGCTGCTACCCAGCATGTGGTGGGACTACCCTGTGCCAGTGGATGGTAGAACCTACCATGAGCCACCTTGGGCTACAAATTCCCCCTTTTTTCTGTAGGTCCCCATCATCCAGACAAACACTGCTGTGCCATGGTCACAAAACAATTATTATTCCTTTTCTGACGTTTTTGTTTTGAAATAGATGCTAAAATGGGGTTTGACTCATTTTCTGTCACATTGACCAGCACTTTTTTTCACAGCCACTGAGTTTCCCAGAGGACTAAGGTGCTGGAATATAGCAAAATAAATAAATAAATAGATCTAGAAATAATTTAATTGCCTACCTTTCTGATTCCATAGTGACCAAGGCATGGATCAAAACAACAGGAAAATACCCCAGGCCCACCTGATGTAAAACAATTGTAACTTACTCACCCTTGTTGACATTTGTTGCTGTTACAAAACATTTGTTTTACACCTTCATGACTCGTACTTGGGATCCCTTCGGAAAACTGATGAAGGGAAGACCAGCAAGGGTTCTTTATTCAAAGTTCTCACCCCAATTAAGGGAAAAAATTGGTTTGATTTCCCGATTTTTATTCACACACACAATTTTACTTTGCAGTATTGCACCTTGCAAAGTTAAAGTATATGTGCTTATAAAACCAGAGAATTAGACTAAACAATTTGCAATGTAGTTAGGCTATCTGTATTTAGGATTCCAACCTGAGGTATGTACACTTGAAGTTTGCTCCTGACTTATGTCATAGCTATACCACTCCTTTGCTTCTTCCTTGCACTTCTTTGTTTTCAGGAATCTGGGGCATTGGAGTTGCAACTCAGAAAGTCAATCTAAATCAGATTCCTCTTGGGCGTGATACGAATAGTCTAGTACTGCGAAACGATGGTGCTCTTTACTACAACAATGAAGAAAAGAATAGGTTGCCTGCAAACAATCTTCCACAGGAGGGGGATGTTGTGGTGAGTTTTAAAGTACTGCTTATGAGAATCAGACCAAGAATTGCTATTGTATCCTTCAAGCCATAGCTAATTTCAAGGTAGATATGAGCTTTAGCAGACTTCATTGGATCTGGACATGCTCTTCTTCTTGTCAGGAGGATCCAGCAGCCAGACAAGGGGCCAAGATGTTGGTGCACAATCTGCAATGTGTAATTCAGTGGAAAATATAAACAAGGCAAAATTTCCCTCCTTAAAGTTCTAATAACTCTCACAGTGCTGAAATGTTATTAGATTTTAGAATATTTCTCTGTGTGCATTTTGTGTATGGCACCATTGCAATTTTTACCAATCTTGCTTCTATTGGCCAAAGTAGAGTTTGTTTTCTTGTTCAGAAAAAAAATAGCACCCACCCAACTTAGGTAAATGGAAGCAAACTAATATGGACATTTTTTTCATCATTATTTCTGATTTGAATTCCTCAGGCTGCACATGATACTTAAATTTCAAGATAGAACACATTCCTTAAACATTTTTGTATTGAGCAAGTCAAGATCCAGTTCTATATGCTGGGATTAGGTACCATTAAGTCTTAATTTCAAATCAATTTCAAATTGATATGTATTAGATTACACTGTTAGAGTTTACGCTATTGTTGCTTAGTTTCGTCTTTGCGGACTGTTCTATGTTGTGAACATTTGGAGGCCCCTTTTTCTGTATATAAAAAAGACCATCAATTCAATTAAAATACTGATCAGAACCTATGTTATAATCTCTAATAAGGTTCAAATAATTTCCTTGATGGATATACCAATGAAATTGTGTCATTTCTGGCATTGTCATTTTGCCTGTGTACATCCATAAGTTTGTTCCATCCTGCTTTCATATATATTTGTATTCTTATTGGCATTTTTTGAAAATACAGTAAAATTTTCATTTCAATTTATTTTTCATTTTATGCACTTTAATCATTCCTATGTATTTGTCCTATCATAGACATTTGATTATGCAGTTTTATTTTTGAGATGAGAGCTGCATTGCACATTTGGAAAGTCTAGAACACATGTGTCAAACTCAAGGCCCACGGGATGAATCCAGCTCACCATGTCATTTTCTGTGGCCCTCCAGGTACTGGACTTCAAGTTCTGTCTTCTTCAGCTTTAGGCATCATGGCTAGAGCTGATGGGAGTTGGGGTACAGTAACATCTGGAAGGCTGCAGTTTGGTCTGTTTAGTCAGGAGAGAGAGGTTTGAATTTAGATTTTTTATTATTATTTTTTTGTCGTGTCAGGAGCAACCGCTCCTGTTGTGAGAGAATTGGCCGTCTGCAAGGACGTTGCCCAGGGGACGCCTGGATGATTTTTGATGTTTTATCATCCTTGTGGGAGGCTTCTCTCATGTCCCCGCATGAGGAGCTGGAACTAATAGAGGGAGCTCATCCGCCTCTCCCCGGATTCGAACCTGCGACCTGTCAGTCTTCAGTCCTGCCAGCACAGTGCTTTAACCCACTGCGCCACCGGGGGCTCCTTGAATTTAGATACAAGGCTTGTAGATAGGATGCCTCACTTTAAATTGCCCTTTAACCTTTCCTTATTTTCAGAACCATAAATTCTGTTGGGCTGCAGTTCCCATTATCACCAGTCCGCATGGCAGATAATCAAAACTGATAGGAGTTGTAATTCAGTAATATCTGGAGACCCTAATTAAGTAAAACCTAAAGAGCCCCGATCCCTATGTTTTATATATAGATATATCTATATATATAGAGAGAGAGACAGACAGACAGAGAGAGTTGGTCCTCTGTATCAACAGATTATCTGTCCATGGGATTTAATGGCTCTTTGAAGGCAAACCATAAGGTTGAATTGGCCTCCTGGTCTAGAAGGTAACTAAATTCCAAGTTGAATCAAATGGTGTATCTACACCACAGAATTAATGTATTTCAATACCACTTTAACTGCCATGGCACAGTGCTCTATAGCCATGAGAGTTGTGTTTTTCCAGAGTCTTTAGCCTTCCCTTTCAAAGAGTGCTGGTGCCTCAACAAGCTACAAATTCTCAGGATTTCATAACATTGAGCCATGGCAAGTTAGTGGTATAAAACTGCATTAATTCTACAGTGTAGATGCACCCAAAGGAAATCAAAAAATGAAATCAAAAGAAATCTTAAAGCATTCCTAATCAGCTTTGCATTGCTAATTGTAGGTTCTCTAGACTTTTCAGATAAGCTTGATTCTCTCATTAGAGAGTAAGCCATATTTAAATTAGTAGGGCATACTTATGAATAAAGCTGCATAGGATTATGTGCCAAGAAATTTTAGATTTTATCACTGAAAGTTCTTAATTTTATGTATTTGTTGTAAAAGTAAAACAGGAAGATTTTAAAATATTTCACTTTTGTCTTCCAGGGAATTACGTATGACCATGTAGAACTTAATGTTTATTTAAATGGAAAAAATATGCACTGTCCGGCTTCAGGAATCAGAGGGACTGTCTTCCCTGTGGTGTATGGTACGTTGTGGTACTTCAAGCCATCTTTACATAAATGAGCATATTATTTGATTCAGATTAAATTCCCACTCCGTTATGGAGTTCATTGAGAGTGATTAACGCCATAAAATTCACCTAGCTTCCCTTGCAAGGTAGCGGTGCTGTTGAAATGAAGTGGGGAACCATTTGCCTTGGATCTTCTGGGAGGGAAGGTGGAAAGTAAATGTAATAAATAAATGGTTAAACAGGAAAACTCTTATACCGTAGCAAATTACTAAAGGCCTACATTAGATAAGCACATATTTCTACTTCCTGACCAATTTTCTGCCAAAAGGCCACTTTTATTTTGGGGAATTTTGCATTCATTCTCTGATTATTTAAAGTTTCTTTGTACAGTAAACATTGAATTAACATGAAAATGACTACTTGCAAAGTATTCTAATTTTCTTTTCAAAATTTGGTATAACAATAGCAATTCTCTTTTAAGAGTTGTGGTAGAATAAGTCTTTTCTTAAAGTATAAATTATATACCTGAAGCCAGTAAGTTAAGGTGGTATATTGGGTTTTTGAAAACTTCATAGGGTCAGTTAATGGTTCTGAACTCAGTATACTAATATTCAGGAGAAGTCAGAATTTTATTTGCTAGAATTAACCATACCAATATGCTTTACCGTCCTAGATTAATGTTTGAATTGAAACAGAGTTACTCTTCCAATTGTGGACTTCAGTGAACTTGGCAGTGCAGTTCTCAGCTGAATAGTGGAGGGCAGAGTAACACCGTAAAAATACTTTCTTGACACTTCTGTATTTTAATTTGTTTAACTGGGATTAGGTCTGGCTTAATTTCTCTTAAATTACAAAGTTTGTGATTTTAGACATAGCATTTTCTTTAAAAGGAGAATTCTAGTTGCCAATTCTGGACACCAGGTTTTCTGAAGAGGTTGAAGTAACTCTCTGATGTATATTTTAAGGAACTGCCCTTCACCACCTCTTACTTTAAAGCTTCCCCGTTTTCTACCTGATTATCACCTCAATCCAATTGTAATTTTCTTTTTCTTCTTCTTTGTTTTTAAAAAACATTGTTATGATTATTGAGTCTCACTTCTATTCCATATTTCTCCCATCTTTAATAATGCTCTCTTCCTCCCTCTTTTAAAACTCCCTTTCTAATTTTACATTGCTTTTCCCCTGAGTATTTCCTTCCTTGTAGTTTGACCCAGGGCTTCCTTAGGCAATTTCAGCATGCTTGATGTTAGGACTGAGTGTTGGAAAATACCTAATAGCAGTGAACTCTTGACTTGAAACTCTAGCAAAAGTGAAAAATAACGTATTCTGGAAAATCTGTCAGAGAATTCTTTCAGCTAGATGAGGCAAACCCAGGCCCAGGGGCCGAAATGTGGCCCCTTGGACTCTTTTTCTCAGGCCCTCCTCTCTCTCACCATCCTATCCTTCCTTTCTTCTCTCTTTCCTCCCTCCCTCCTTTCCTCACCTCAGTATTTCTCCCTTCCTCCTTTTATTTATTTATTTATTTACAGTATTTCTATACCGCTTTTCTCACCCCTAGGAGGACTCAAAGCAGTCTCTATATCTCCTTCCTTCCCTCTTTCCTCCCTCCCTCTCCTTCCTTCCTTCCTTCCTTCCTTCCTTCCTTCCTTCCTTCCTTCCTTCCTTCCTTCGGTCTTTCTTCCCTTCCCCCTTCCCTTCCTTGCATCCTTCTCTTCCTCCCTCCCTTCTCTTTTTTCTTCCTCCTTTCCTCCTGGGGGATGTTTACCTGGGAGAAGAGAAGGTAGAGAGGGAACATGAGAACCATGTTTCAAGATGTAACAGGATATCCCATTGAGGAGGAGGGGGAAAACTGACTTTCTTCTGATCTAGAAACCAGGGCACAAGGGAGCAATGGTTTCAAATGGCAGGGAAAGAGATTTGACTGAAAAGATTAGGAAAAACTTTCTGAGAGTAAGAGCTGTTGGAGAGTGGCGTAGGCTGCCTCGGAGTGTTGTGGAGCCTCCTTCTCTGGAGGCTTTTCCGCAGAGGCTGTCTATCAGGAGTGCTTTGTTTGTGCCTCCCTGCATGGCAGGGGGTTAAGCTAGAGACCCTTGGGGGTCTCTTCCAACTCTAGGATTCTATATCAGGAGTACTCAATATGGGGTCGAATTGATACACTTTTTCTCTCTCATCCTGACCAAGACCAACACTTTTGAGATCTAAACATTTCCTGTCTTTCCTTTACTTTCTGCCTCTGAAAGAGAAGAGGAAGGAGAGGAAAGGGCAGGGAAGGGACTTGGGGAGAACCCCCTCTCTCCCAGCCCACTCACCCGCTCTGGCCCACAATGCCCCCCAAGTTAGAAAGTTTGCCCATGCCTGAGCTATAGCAATGGTCATGGCTACTGTCTTCCTAATAATGAAAAGGTTCTACCATTTTATTTGTATTGTCAGGGGAATCAAAAGTAGTAGGTGTCCTGGGATGTGCCACAGGACATTTTACTTTACTAATGTGATATAACAACACAAAGGTGTACTCAAGGTGATGCTGGCCAAATATTATTCCGCAGAAACAGTTTTGTGTCACAAACTTCATAATTGTCTGCTCATGTATGGTGTGCAATGTAGATTAGCAGTTAGAGAAGTTCCCAGAATTGGGATGTGACAAGGTTCAACTGTTGATATGCCACAGATATTTGTGATATATTCACTGTCTCTTATTTTAGAAGCTCTGGGGGTGAGGAACTATTGAAACAGGGACACTGCATTATGCAAAGGTTCCCAGTGTGATTTAGAGCTCTTCTGCCTCCCCACTTCACAATCTATCCCTTTGTGGAAGGACTGCAGTGAAAGTTGAGGGGCCAAAGACACATAAAACTTTGCATCTAAGGTTATTTGAATGTTAATTATAAATATATGCAACTTTTTCCTAATTTTCTTTTCCTTTTTCTCTTTACAGTTGATGACAGCGCCATTTTAGATTGTCAGTTTAGTGACTTTTATCATACCCCACCGGCAGGGTTTGAAAAAATACTCTTTGAACAACAGATTTTCTGAATGTTTTCACTGATAATTCATCACCATTTTACAAAAGTCTCCTCTCAAAGCTTCCCTTTATTCCCAGAACGCAAACCTGTACGTCCTAAAGTGTGTTTAACTTTAGAAAAAAAATGCATTGCCAAAGAACCGTGTTCCAAATGTTAAATTTAACTATCGTTTTGTGATGTGGATAGTACTTGTATTTGAGGTAAAGGGATATAGCTTACAGTATTAAGTGACCCCAAAGTCTAATGATGCTGTATAATATAATCATTTTATTCATTTGATATATTTTACAAATTATAAGCTCTGTTAGTTCCAATTTCTCTTGTATTCAGAGAAACTACTGAAAGACATGGATTTCAAATATCTCAAACAGCAAATCACATTGCAAATCACAAACTGCAAAACAAGCTGCCTCCCCCCCCCTTTAAAAATTATCGAGATTGCTGTATTAAAATGCACTGCATTAAAGTCAGATACACTGCTGATTGTAAAAAGAAAAGTCAACCCTAGTTGAAATTGGTTGTTATGATAAAGGCTTACTTTGGAGCTCTAACCAGTTCTTAGGGACATATGTTATTTAAATATTTTTGCAGTAAACATGTATGAGCTGTATATATTTGTGGCTGTATTAAATTGCTTTTGGTGCACTAAAAATATAGCATAACTTTCATAAAAACAGCATTATTGTATGTCCAGAATATGCTCTAAGTGACCTCTTGCTTTAAATAAAATTAACAATTTTCTTTCTGAGGAAAGAAACATTTTAAATGGAATACAGCCTTCTGAATTTTATAATATACAATCGTGTATCATGCATAACTGTTAAGCTTTTGTTTCTCCATTTTCTTTGTTATTTGCGATGATGTTGTATTTTACTGTTAGTTATGGGTGTTTTCAAGTAGGTTTTTAAAAGTTTACATTAAGATCCATATGAAATATTCTATCAGATTTTACAGTCTTCTTAACAAATCAAAATAATACTCTACCAACGTCATTTTCATTTTTTATAATTTTCAGGGGAATTACCCTTTTGCAACGTTCTAAGAAAAGTTTTTGAGGATTTTATTTGTAGATAAGAGACTTAATGTGTTGTCGAAGGCTTTCATGGCTGGAATCACTGGGTTGCTGAGTTTTCTGGGCTGTATGGCCATGTTTCAGAAGCATTCTCTCCTGACGTTTTGCCCACATCTGTGGCAGGCATCCAGGATCCAGGATGCCTGCCACAGATGTGGGCGAAACGTCAGGAGAAAATGTTTCTAGAACATGGCCATACAGCCTGGAAATTTTTCAGCAACACAGAGCTTAATGTTCATACATAAGGGTCTTAATTCCTGTAACTTCATTCAAAAATTCTAAAACTTGCTGATAAAAAGGTATTTGTGACATGCCTTAGTCTACTGCTGAATTACCTTACTGGTACAACTGCATTATTTAAATATCTAAGTCTGTAAAACTATGGTGTAGTGGTTTGAACATTGGACTACAATATTAGTCAAAGGTTTGAATCCATACTTTGCCATGGAAACTCACTGGATAACTTTGGGCACGTCACACTCTTTTAGCCTGAGAGGAGACAAACCTTGCCCAGAAAATAGGATGATAGGTTTGCATTGGAAACAGCTTGAATGCATAAAACAATTTGGTTGGTATATTGGTACTAGGACCAACGAAGCATGTGATAAGTGCTCCTGATGATTTCCTATACCAATAAGGTGTTTTAAATGAGCAATATAAAATTGGTATTTTGTTTCATAGCTATTGGTCACAACATAGCAACACGTCATTACCTAAGTACATAACAATATTTCCCACTAACATTCAGAGATACAACCTAAATCTGAGGGCAGTTGTCCAAATGAAATGGCATCAGCAGGCCTCTGTATCTGGATTCTGCATTCACAGATTCATGACTCAAAAGTATTTTTTTTTTGAAAAATCCAAAAAGCAAATCTTGATTTTTACCACTTTATGTAAAGGATGCCATTTTACTTTGCCATGATATACAGTGGGACTCAAGCACCCATGAATGTTGTTGTCCAGAGCATCATGGAACCAAACCCCAGCAAATGAGGGTTCACTGTACAGGCAGTCCCCGAGTTACAAACATCCAACTTACAAATGACTCCTAATTATGAACAGAGGTGAGACAATAGGAAGTGAGAGAAATCTACCCCTTGAAAGGGAAATTCCCTCCTAAAAGAGTTACTGTTATGGGAAAAAGATATCTCCATTGAAGCTTTGTCACTAATCCTTGTTTCCACAACAAACCAATCTTTAAAAAATTATCACAGGGACAAAGAGTGACATGAAGTCTTCTGAAGAGGAGCACAGACAGCAAAACAACCACCACAGGGGTATTAACCCTTCCTTATGCTTTCCATACTCACACAGACATATTTAGCTCAAGTTACACTTTAAATGTACCTGTTCTGACTTACATACAATTCAACTTAAGAATAAACCTACAGAGCCTATCGTATTCATAACTTGGGGATTACCTGTATATTTGAAGTCACATTGACTCATAGGAACTGAAAGAGGACTTCAAGACTCTTTGTTGTTATTTATTCGTTCAATCTTTTTGTGACCTCATGGACCAGCCCATGCCAGAGCTCCCTGTGAGACGTGGCCACCCCCAGCTCCTTCAATGTCAAGTCAGTCACTTCAAGGATACCATCCATTCATCTTGCCCTTGGCTGGCTCCTCTTCCCTTTTCATTCTATTTTCCCCAGAATCATTGTCTTCTCTAAGCTTTCCTGTCTTCTCATTATGTGGCCAAAGTACTTTATCTTTGCCTCTACTATCCTTCCCTCCAATGAGCAGCCAGGCATTATTTCAAAGTGGTGTCATCTGCCTAAATAATAATAATAAACTTTATTTATACCCCGCCACCGTCTCCCCCAACGGGGACTCGGAGCAGCTTACATGGGGGCAAGCCCGAACAACAAATTAAAATACAAAATTACAATAAGATAAACAACATAACATTAAAGTATAAACATCAAAGCATATAAACAATATACATAGAACATAAAAACCGAACATAAGGACAAAGAGCAGGCCGCATGTACATAAAATGTACATAAAATCCCACATTATCTGAGTGTGGATAAGCCGGTTCAAAGCAGAGATTGTGGGATTTTCATATAATCCAGTTTAAAGCAGAAAACCTGGGATCAGATCCTGGGATATGGGGCCTGTTTGGAAGGTCCCCCAGATAACCCAGTTCCAAGTAGATATTGTGGATTATCTGCCTTGATCTTCTGGTTTACATGGCTGTGTGGAAGGACTTTTAGATGGAGAATAAATTCCCAGATGGCTTTCCTGGAAACTACTACAGAATTTAGGGCAGGAAATTAATTGTTTTTAATGTATTTTCGAAGGCTTTCATGGCCGGAATCACTGGGTTGTTGTAGGTTTTTGCGGGCTATATGGCCATGTTCTAGTGGCCTTCTCTCCTGACGTTTCGCCTGCATCTATGGAAAGCATGGTTGAAGGTTTTCATGGCCAGAATCACTGGGTTGTTGTAGGTTTTTTCGGGCTGTATGGCCATGGTCTAGAGGCATTCGCTCCTGATGTTTCGCCTGCACTTTGGCAAGCATCCTCAGAGGTAGTGAGGTCTGTTGGAACTAGGCAAAAGGGTTTATATATCTGTGGCATGACAAGGAGGCCCCTCGAGTGCTGAACGAGTGCCTGGCCGCTGTGGCTATCTGGATGAGGAAGAACAAGCTGAAGATCAATCCCGACAAGACAGAGGTCCTCCTGGTCAATCGTAAACCGGATCGGGGTATAGGGTGGCAACCTGTGCTGGATGGGGTTGCACTCCCCCTGAAATCACAGGTCCGCAGCTTGGGAGTTCTTCTGGATTCATCACTTACGCTTGAGGCTCAGGCGTCGGCGGTGTCCGGGAGGGCTTTCGCACAGTTAAGACTGGTGCGCCAGCTGCGACCGTACCTCGCGAAGGCTGATTTGGCCGGGGTGGTCCATGCCTTAGTCACCTCTAGATTGGATTACTGTAATGCGCTCTATGTGGGGCTGCCCTTGAAAACGGCTCGGAAATTCCAACTGGTTCAACGGGGGGCGGCCAGGATGTTAACTGGTGCTCCTTACAGAGAGGTCAACCCTCCTGTTCAAGGAGCTCCATTGGCTGCCATTTACCTACCGAACCCAATTCAAGGTGCAGGTATTAACCTACAAAGCCCTAAACGGTTTGGGACCTGCCTACCTTCGTGACCGCATCTCCGTTTATGAACCCACACGCTCCCTTCGGTCATCTGGAGAGGCCCTGCTTGCGATCCCACCTTGGCGTTTGGTGGGGACGAGGGACAGGGCCTTTTCTGTGGTTGCCCCCCGACTTTGGAACGACCTCCCCAAAGACATTAGACTAGCACCCACGTTGGCAGTCTTTAGGAAGAATTTGAAGACCTGGCTATTCCGATGTGCCTTTCCAGAATAGGATGACCCAGCACTTTGTCCCAGAAGCACTTTACTAGAGTTTAAGACTCTCTGCACATGGCACTTGCCCAGAATCTCAATATACCTCCTGTCACACCCAGCACTTTTTTAACCTGTACCCATCACTGGCCCGGCCATGGTTTTTATTGTGTAATAGTGTAATGTCTTGCTATTGCTTATGTTTTTAATTTGCTTTGTTTTGTATTGTTTTGTGTTTTACTGCTGTTGTGTTAAGGCCTTGGCCTTTGTAAGCCGCATCGAGTCCCTCGGGAGATGCTAGCGGGGTACAAATAAAGTTTAATAATAATAATAATAAAGGGTGAGACAAAGGACTCCTCTCTGCTAGAGCTAGGTGTGAATGTTTCAACTGACCACCTTGATTAGCATACAATGGCCTGACTGCGCCTGGGGCAAACCTTTGTTGAGAGGTAATTAGATGTCCTTGTTTGTTTCCCCTCTGTTGTTGTGCTGTTGCAATTTTAGAGTTTTTTGAATACCGATAGCCAGATTTTGTTCATTTTCATGGTTTCCCCCTTTCTGTTGAAATTGTCCACATGCTTATGTATTTCAATGGCTTCTCTGCGTAGTCTGACATGGTGGTTGTGAGAGTGGTCCAGCATTTCTGTGTTCTCAGATAATATGCTGTGTCCAGGCTGGTTTATCAGGTGCTCTGCTATGGCTGACTTCTCTGGTTGGAATAGTCTGCAGTGCCTTTCATGTTCCTTGATTCGTGTTTGGGCAATGCTGCGTTTGGTGGTCCCTATGTAGACTTGTCCACAGCTGCATGGTACACGGTAGACCCCTGCAGAAGCGAGAGGATCCTTCTTGTCCTTTGCTGAACGTAGCATTTGTTGGATTTTCTTGGTGGGTCTGTAGATAGTTTGTATGTTGTGTTTCCTCATCCGCTTCCCTATGCGGTCAGTGGTTCCCTTGATGTAGGGCAAGAACACTTTTTCTCTGGGAGGATCTTCATCTTTACTCTCGTGGCTAGTTCTCGGTCTTGCAGCTCTTCTGATGTCTGAGGTAGAGTATTCATTGGCCTGTAGAGCCCAGTTGAGATGGTTCAGTTCATCTTGGAGGAGGTGGGGTTCGCAGATTCTTTTTGCACGGTCTTGCAGCTCTTCTGATGTCTGAGGTGGACTCTCCATTGGCCTGGAGAGCCCAGTTGAGGTGGTTCAGTTCATCTTGGAGGTTTTTTTTTTTTATCGTGTCATCCGCAACCAGAACATTGTGTTACATTTCTAACAGAACAAAACAAACAAACAGATTTTTTTTAAAAAAACACAAATTTTGCAAACTTGGTAGCTGATTAAATGTCCTTTGACCAGTATCTGGCCACTTGGAGTGCCTCTGGTGTTGCTGCAAGAAGGTGCTCCATCGTGCATGTGGCTGGGCTCAGGGTGCATTGCAGCAGGTGGTCAGTGGTTTGCTGTTCTCCGCACTCGCATGCCGTGGATTCCACCCTGTAGCCCCATTTCTTAAGATTGGTTCTGCATCTCATGGTGCCGGAGTGCAGTCTGTTCAGCGCCTTCCAAGTCGCCCAGTCTTCTGTGTGCCCAGGGGGGAGTCTCTCATCTGGTATCACCCACGGATTGAGGTGCTGGGTTTGAGCCTGCCACTTTTGAACTCTCGCTTGCTGAGCTGTTCCAGCGAGTGTCTCTGTAGATCTAAGAAAACTATTTCTTGATTTAAGTTGGAGGAGATGGGGTTCGCAGATTCTTTTTGCACGGTCTGTCAGGGCTTTAATGGTGCTTCTTTTTTGACTTGGGTCAAAAAAGCATCCTCAGAGGTAGGGCTGTGTGGGAGGGTGCTCAGATAACCCAGGCCCTTTCCACACAATGGAATAAAATCCCACATTTTCTACTTTGAACTGGAATATATGACAGTGTGGAAGGGCCCTGAATCAGAACAAAGAGGATGCTTGCCATATAGCCCGAAAAAACCTACAACAACCCAATTGTTTTTAACATTTTCCCCCTCACAATTCCTCAAGCCAGTCCTCCTTCCTACATTCCTGCTTGCCAGGATGCTTTCGGCGCACGCGCACAACCCTTTCCGAAGGCGACCCTCTAGAAAAGGGCGGGGCGAATTCCCGAAGCAAAAAAAAAACCAGCAAGCAAAAGGCATGATGAGCAACAACCAGGAAGCTTCATCTCCCGAATCATGTGTCACTCTGTCATTTTAGACGCTCTATGCTCCGCCTCCCTCCCTCCCTCCCACGACTCGGGGGCCCTGAGAGGCGTCGCGTGCGGCGCGCGTGCGCAGTGGCGGGGCCCTTCTGCCGTTCGTCACTGCGCGTCCTCCCCTTTCGCGCGCACGCCGCCGCCGCCGCTCCAGCCCAGAGCCGCCTCTGCCGCCGTCGCCATGGCTGACAACGCCGCTGCCGCTGCCGCTGCTGCCGCCGCCGCCGCCGCTGGCCTAGAAAACCACCGCCTGAAGAGCTTCAAGAATAAAGGCCGCGACGTGGAGGTCTGTGCCGGCTGGGCGGTGGGGGCCTCGCCGTCGTTGCTCGGCTCGCAGGGGGAGTGGCTGGGCGGCTCGGGCCTAGGCCGGCGGGAGGGAGGGAGGGGTAGATAGAGGGTCCCTCCCTTCCTCCCTCCCTCCCTCCCTCCCTCGGATAGGGCGTCGGTGGGCCCTTCCTGAGGCAGGGAGGGAGACCGCTTTGTGTCTGCGCCCCTTCCCTTGGGCCCAGAGGGAGGGAAAGAGGGAGGCACTGCGGGAGAGGAGGCTGGAAGCGGGTCAGCACCCCTCCCTGCCCATCGCCCTCGCCTTTCCCCTTTCATACTCTGCCAGGGCAGTGGGAGGATTCACAATGGTGGTGGGCCTTGCTATTCTTGGCCAGGCTCCTTTCCCCGCTCCATTCTGACAGGCGGTTGGTTGACATCTCCACGGAATCCCCTCCCGTGGAGCCCAATGACTGGCCCCTATTGTTCTCCAGTCGTGAAATTTTTCATGGAGGCCTTGTATTTCTTTTTATTCATTGATCTCGGGTTTTTTAAAACTCCGTCTTTCTTCTGACTCAGGGCCCTTCCACACTGTCATATATTCCAGTTCAACGCAGAAAATGTGGGATTTTATTCCATTGTGTGGAAAGGGCCTGGGTTATCTGAGCACCCTCCCACACAGCCCTATAGCCCAGAATATCAAGGCAGAAAATCCCACATTATCTGCGTTGAACTGAGTTATTTGAGAGCCCTTCAACACAACCGTATAACCCCGAATATCAAGGCAGAAAATCCCATAATAGGAGCCCCCGGTGGCGCAGTGGGTTAAACCCCTGTGCCGGCAGGACCGAAGACCGACAGGTCGCAGGTTCGAATCTGGGGAGAGGCGGATGAGCTCCCTCTATCAGCTCCAGCTCCTTGTGCGGGGACATGAGAGAAGCCTCCCGTAAGGATGATAAAAACATCAAATCATCCGGGTGTCCCCTGGGCAACGTCCTTGCAGATGGCCAATTCTCTCACACCAGATGCGACTTGCAGTTTCTCAATTCGCTCCTGACACGACAAAAAAATAATAATCCCATAATATATGCTTTAAACTAGGTTATTTGGGGGCCCTTCAACACAGCCATATAACCCCAAATATCAAGGCAGAAAATCCCATAATATATGCTTTGAATTTATTTTAGGGCCCTTCCACACAGCCATATAACCCCAAATATCAGGGCAGAAAATCCCATAATATATGTTTTGAACTAGGTTATTTGAGCACCCTCCCACACAGCCCTATAGTCCAGAATATCAAGGCAGAAATCCCACATTACCTGCTTTCAACTGGGTTATCTAGAGCCCCTTCCACAGAGCTGAATAAAATTCCACATTTTCTGCTTTGAACTGGAATATATTTTAGTGTGGACTCAGATAACCCAGTTCAAAGCATATATTTTGGGATTTTCTGCCTTGATATTCTGGGATATAGGGCTGTGTGGAAAAGTTCCCAGGGCCTTCCATGCAGCCCTATATCCCATAATATCAAGGCAGAAAATCTCAAAATATATGCTTTGAACTGGGTTATCTGAGTCCATGCTAAATATATATTCCAGTTCAAAGCAGGAATTGTGGGATTTTCTGCCTTGATATTCTGGGATATAGGGCTGTGTGGAAGAGTTCCCAGGGCTCTTCCACACAGCCCTATAACTCAGAATATCAAGGCAGGAATATCAGTGTGGGATTTTCTGCCTTGATATTCTGGGATATAGGGCTGTTTGGAAGGACTCTGTGTTACTAGGGCCTCTTCCACAGAGCTGAATAAAACTCCACATTTTCTGCATTGAATTGGAATATATTTTAGTATGGACTCAGATAACTGGGGCCCCTTCCACACAGCTGAATAAAATCCCACATTATTTGCTTTGATCTGGAATATATGGCAGTGTGGACTCAGATAACCCAGTCCAGAGCAGATATTGTGGGATTTTCTGCCTTGATAGTCTGGGATATAGGGCTGTGTGGAAGGACCCTGGGAACTTTTCCACACAGCCCTATAACCCAGACTATCAAGGCAGAAAATCCCACAATATCTGCTTTGAACTGTGTTTTCTGAGGGCCCTTCCACACAGACTTATATCCCAGAATATCCAGGCAGAAAATCCCACAATATACTTTTGACAACAGATGATAGAGCTGGATATTGGGGGCAAGGATTATGAAGCAACCATCCCCAGCAGGGACCCACTACTAACTACAAATGCTAGAATGAGGAAAACCGTTTTTTCCCCTATTTTCCAAATTTTGTAAAATTAGATTTTTGAGACTCAAGACTGAAAGCAGAGTGTGAAAGGAGTGGCCAATGGTGGGACCACCAGAGATGAGAAGTATCTAAGTCTTACTGTCACTTTTGTTTCATGAAAAACACAGACAGTTGGTCAGTTGTAATTAAATAATGATTGTGTACCATCATACAGGAATTGAATAATAGAAATTCCAAAGATATGAGTGACTTCATTAGGTTGTGATTGTAAATAAAATTGGAATGGGCCACACTGATTACTTTTTTGAACAGACATGAATAAACCTCGGATGTTTGTTTTCTAGGGGCCCTTCCAACAGTCCTGGGTTATGTGCATCCACACTGCCATTTATTCCAGTTCAAAGCAGATATTGTGGGATTTTCTGCCTTGATACTCTGGAAAATTAGGGGCAAATTCTTACATATTTCAATCAGGACCATGGTCAAATCCTGTTGCTGTAGGTGGCAGTATTTCCATAAGTCCCAGAGTTGTTTAATGTACAGCAGGCTGCCTTTCCATCAGGAGCTAAGCTTAGCTCTTTAGTCTTCAGCTGCTGCTCTTTATAGAAAAAGGTCAGAACTGGCAAATCCACTTCTGAGTATGCCTTGCTAAGAAACCCCTGTGAAATCTGCAGGGTTGCCATAAGTCAACAAGTAACTTGAAGACATACATATACACAACTTAGGGTACAGTCACACTATACCTTCCTCAAAAAATACAGTGAGATAGGAAGATCTGTAGCTGGATTTGTCTTGAATAATACCAGTGTAATTTTGGGAATTGTTCTTATTCCTCACAAATGGTACATTTGAGCCAAGGAAGGGGGGGGGGGGGAGTACTGTCTTCCCTACAATTACCCAGGAGCCCAACATTATCACAGTGAATGAATTGTGGATTAATTATATTTTAAGCTAATCTGTTGGAAATGGCAATTTAAATGTAAGTAAATTGAGGCTGCAGTCTTCAAAATGTCATATATAGTTCCAGTTAAGGTTTTATTTTTGGAAAAGGCATGTACTTGTAAGACTGTTTAATAAATAGATAGATAGATAGATAGATAGATATGGGTATATGGAACTTATTTGAGATTTTGGTTGTTATAGTAAAATAGTTATGATCAGCTTCAGAATTTGAAAAAAAAACCCTAAATAATGTGTTGAATCCTTGCATTCTTCTACTTCCTATTGATAAATAACTTTGTGCATAGCATATAATGAATCTTTCTGTATGGCGTTTTCTAGCACAATTAAATTTTCTACTAAAATCGGGTCGGTTTAGAATAATTAATCAATAGTTTGCTTTTCCCCCACCTGGGACCCAAGGCAGCTTACATCATATATTAAAACAGGACATTGCATGCGCAAGGCAACCATTCCTGCCACCTAGAAAAATGAAGGACACAAAGATCCACAATGAACAAACTTCTGGAATAACAAAGACCACAACTTTTTTATTGGTTACATCTGATAGCACAGGGTTGGCAGCCACACATGGGTCCTAGATCCAGCATCAGCCAGCCTCAGTGCTGTACCAATGGCAAGAATTCCACACAAGGTTTTTCCTCAGGCCCCCCTCCAGCCAGCCAATCAGCTCAAACCAAATGGTATATCTGATTGGGTGACTATTTTCCTGCACCTCGCAGCCTGCTAGGAAGGTGATAGCGCACGAGAAAGAGGCACCATGCTGCAACTTGCCCCACCCAGGGAGTTGAGTAGGCATTTTCAAACAATCTCAGTATACATTTTTTAAAGACACGATGCACTTTAAAACATCAATTTATTTTAAAGCACTTTAAAATCTGATAGACTTTAAAAGACAGCATGCCTGTTTCAATAGCCCAACCAGTCAAAGGCTGGCCTGCTTAAATAAGATAGCCATTGCCAGCTGGTGAAAAGAGAACAGAAAAGGTGCCCACTGAGCCCCTTCCTTGGCAGGGAATTCCATAGCCTTTAAAAGCTCTCTCTCAAATCCTTACCTGTAATGGTAGTGGGACTAAGAGAAAGCCTTCCCTCAAACATCTTTAAACTCAGGCAGGCTTGTATAGAGAGATACGTTCAGGACTTGAAAGATCAGAGCCAACACTTTGAATTGTACCTGGAAACAAACTAGAAGGCAAACTAGAAGGCAATGTTTCAGACAAAGAGTTATATGCTCTCTTACCAGCCTCTGCCAGAAGTCAAGCTGCAGTGTTTTGAGCTTGCTGTTGTTTCCAAATAGTTTCCAAAGGCATCCCTATAGAGAATAATCCAAATGAGATGTAATCCAGGCATGTTTTACCATAATAATATCGGGCATTTCAAGGGATGGGCTTAGCTAGGTGCATTAATTTTAATTGTGTAAATGCACTCCTGTCCACCACTGACATCTGGACTTGTCAAAAGGTATGGCTAAGCTAGAGTGTACCCAAGTGTGTTGATAGAATGGAAAACAGAATTAAAGACCAGTATCTTCTGGCTGGCATATCCAGATGATTTCTAAATTATGGCTTTTTAAAAAGCTGGTCTGACAGTTAATATGTATTGGATTTATAGTGCTGGTCTTTTAAATAGCAACTATGTATGATATTTTGTTTTGTTCTTCCTAGCCTTGATGCATGGGTTGAGGTGGGTGAGAATAATAATAATAATAATAATAATAATAATAATAATAATGATAACTACTTCTATCACTGCTATTACTGTTTTACATATTTAAAACTGAGAATTTTAGATCAACTTAATTAAATCATAAGCATCTATAAACACTGATGTTTAACTCCATTACTTAAAGCTACCTCTCTGAACATCTCTAATCATCTGGGTGATCAAGTCCCTCTTAGTGAAATAACAGAGGGTGCCAAACTGCAAGTCAAGTATTTTTCCATCTTTGGTAATATGTAAATACAGAATTTGTGAAAAAACATCAACAACAAAGAAACTGTGCTTGAGATCTAGTGCAACCAGGCCAAGAAGTCCCAAGACACCAGAACGTACTTAGACCTTGCAAGATGGGTGGTCCACATGATTCCTGGAGGTAGAGATGGCGTCACTGAGAATGCTGGTCTCAGCATTGCTGCCACAAACATACACCCTGGAGTTTGAGGGTGCTGTGTACAGGAAGTGTTTGGACAGAGCACAAGAATAGCACTCTGCCCTGTCCAAAAAGGGACTTGTGCGTTTGCATGTCATTGCATTGAGGACGATAATTGTAGAAATAGGGAAAGGAAGCCTGAAACATATGAAACTTAAATTCTGGCCATTAGAAATGGCCGAAGTTGAGAACATAGTATATATTTGAAATTACTTCCTTCATGTCAGTTAGAGCATTATAAAGTATGATGGAACTGTCACACAGAGATTCTAGAAATGCAGCATTTCAATGATGTTCCCATGTTTGATTTCCTCAAACAGGCACACTATCTTATTTCAGCCCAAAAGGATGCAAGTATGTGTGTAAATGAGAAGAACTGATTGTCTTCTAAAGGGCTCTTAAAGAAGTCAGTGCTACAGAGAGTAGAATAAATATTTAATAATTTATCATCATCCAAATGATAGGAGTGGTGGGATTGGCCTGTTTCTAGTTAAAGATATGTGAGGAATTCTGAAATGAAAGAGTTTTGAAGAGCATTGCTGGTGGAGCTCAGTTTGGTGTCAGGGTTCATATTCAGTCTTATTGAGCCGTTCTGCAGTCTCATTTGTTTTAAATTGCACCTAAATGGGAATGTTGGGGTAGAAAATTCAGAACCACTTTGAAGCATAAGGGAGAAAATGAGTGTTTTATAGAATTCAGTTCTGTTCTGTGAACCTTTTTCACTTTTAAAAATAAATATATCCTATGTTCTGTAAAAATAGGCATGGGCAGTAGTGTTCAAATATGAAAGCTGAGCATAGCTGAGTAAAGGTTCTGCTGGTTGTAAGGACAGAGTGTCAGTACTTTGTATGCTTCTTTTAATAGTAATAATAATAATTCATTTCTTATCTGCTTCTCCTTGTGATTTGAGGTGGGTTACAACATAGCGGAAACACATAATCATTATATAAAATATACATATTACAACATATTTCTACACAATCCATAGTTTAAAATACACAGAGCATTTATTAAGATGTAGTGGACATGAGATGTGAAATTAAAATCCATAATTAAAACTGGCTTTTTCTCTGACCAAAGAAGCAGAATAAATACTGTATGTTAAAAGTTCCACATTTACTTAATTTACATGAAATACATAGCTTGCAGAATTCAATTTTTACTTAGGTAAAGCCATCACCCCCAAACTTTGATCCTCCAGTTGTTTGGGACTTCTTCTCCCAGAATATTATCTGCTTAGAGCTGCTCTAGCGCAATCTTCTGCATTGAGCAGGGATTGGACCTGATGATTCATAAGCCTCCTTGCAACTTTGATTCTCGGAATATATTTTTTTCAGTGCAAACTATGTTGGTTTTCTATGAGGTATGTGTGAAAGTTTAAATACAACATATTGCTTGACTAAGAGAAGTGTGCTTCCTCCCATCCATTATTTCTCCTAGCGGGGGATACTTCTAGTCTTGGTGCCTGTTACAGGAAAAAGTAATCTGTTTCGGAGGAGTTGTGGGGAGGGGGGTACAGAACAGGACGGTTACAGTCTCCCTGACCACTCACTTCACACTTCAAATTAAATATTGTACTCTGCTTTATAGAAAATCAGCAAATTGTATTGTTTAACATATAGGAAGTGACTATCTGGTCCAATCTATAACTGAGAGTTCTGCAAAAGTGGCTAAGCTGAAGAAATTGAACAACCATTGCCTTCTGAATATTAATTTAATTTATGTATGTTTCTAACTTTTTCTTTGCAGACTATGCGAAGACATAGAAATGAAGTTACTATTGAACTTAGAAAGGTAAGTATCACTTTTGTTTGTCTTTTGCTGTGTTGAAAGTGATTATTGGTTTTAAAAGCTGTGTAATTAAGGGCAAAGGTAGGTTATTGTTATGCTATTGGAATTGAGTCTACACTAGTGTTCTCTGATTCATGCACTGTTGTATCCTTGTGTTTCAGTCTAATGAATGAGTTGTAGTATTTGCAATGTCTTATCAGAGCCCTATTGTGTTTGCTTTTTTGTGTTGATGTGTGCACAGGCACATTTCTGTGAATATGTTGTTAAGTTTGCATATTTCTTCTTTTGAAAAGGGCACAGTCCATCTTTGTATTTAAATTTGAAGATTGTTAAGCTTCTGTATATCTGCCAGTAAATCCAAGGACAGGAATTGTTGTTAAAATTGCAACTTCCAGCACTCCTCACTGTTGGTTTTGCTGACTAGAGGTCAAGGGGTGTGCTGTCTAACAGTGTCTAGAAGGCCTCATCATTACCACCCCTTCAATACACAATAGTTTTTACTGGGACTGGCTACTGGTGTAGGACAACTGGCCAAGTCTGTGCATAAGAATTTAATGGACTTGCAGAATTTAATGGACTTGCAGCTTCAAAACTGGCTGGTTGCTGCCTGGGGGAATCCTCTGTTGGAGGTGTTAGCTGGCCCTGAATTATTCTTGTCTGGAATTCTCCTGTTTAGTGTTGCTCTTTATTTGTTGTCCTGGTTTTAAAGGGTTTTTTTCTGGCTACCAGTAGATGTGGGTGAAAAGTCAGGAGAGAATGCTTCTGGAACATGACCATACAGCCTGGAAAACTCACAGCAACCCAATGTGGACATTAGTTTTAAAATCTTATTATAAAAAAGGAACCATCCCTTCTCCAATCAGAGTGGTGAATGGCAATGGCTTAGCCTATCCCAGAATAATCTAAAAGATGCACTGCCCCTCTTCTCTCTCCACTATGGCACCACTCCAGGCTTTTTTGAAAGCCCGGGTGAGGAAATGGCAGTAGTGCAAGGGGCTAACTCTTCATTAGTTGTTTCCCTTTTCCTTAGAATTACCTCAATATATCAAACTCCATAATTCTGCCCCAAAATTTACAACATTTATATCCTGCTTTTCTCACCCTCAGAGCGACTTACAAGTTATTCGTTCATACAATATATTATATTATTAGCCTAGCACAATATTAGTATTATACATTACTATATTGTACTATACCACTATACTGTACTATTATTAGTAATATTACATGTAATATAAAATATATAATTATTTTGTATTATTATATTGTATTGCATTATAATATTATCAATATTATATGTGTATACAATATATTGTATTATTAGCATTATATATTTCTATATTGTACTATACCACAATACTGTAATATTATTAGTAATATTACATGTAATATAAAATATATAATTATTATATTGTATTATTATTAGTATTATATTGTATAACTTTCTAATATTATCAATGATAATGCAATATGTTATATTTTAGCACAGCATAATATTAATATTATATATTACTATATTGTTGCTGGGAGGAGGGACTCCTAACCAGTGACACATGATGGAACTCTGTCTTCCTGGCTCCCCTTGTCCACTCTGGCCCCAGAGTGGCAGTTGATGCTGGGGGGAGGGGCTTCCAACCGATGACCCAGGAGACATTATAGTTAACTTATAGATGAGTGTATACGGTATGGGAAATAAAACAAGTTGGGTAAGCATATAGATTTTGAACCATTCAGAGACCGCTTGAAGGCTTCTTCCAAAATGTAATTGAGTGAACTTTTTATTTTATTCATATACCTGGACAATAATATTAATTTATATACATTGTTTTCCCATTTACTTCTAAAAACCAGTCAACAGTTAGAAAGCATTGAAGCTTATTGTCATGATTCTTTTCAGAATAAAAGAGATGAACATCTTTTGAAAAAAAGAAATGTTCCCCAGGAAGAAAGTTTAGAAGATTCAGATGTTGATGCTGACTTCAAAGCAGTAAGTGACTTTGTTAAATGCCTTATTATAACTTGAAACCTTTAACTACTACAGTTAGAGTAACATGGTCATTCAAAGCATGGCACTTGTAGAAAATGAATTGTATTTGTAGAGGGCACCTAAATTACATGCCATGTTCCTTGTTTTTTTGGAGAATTATTTGACTTGTAATGGGAATTATCATTGATAATTTTAATTTCTGTTTCTGTTTTTTTTTTTAAGCAAAATGTAACACTGGAAGCTATATTGCAGGTAAGTCCATAAAGAATATGTTATTTATTTAAACTAGATTTGTTTGTTTAATACTTGACTTTTTAAACTTTCTGATCTATATATTGCTACAGAATGCTACCAGTGATAACCCTATTATCCAGCTGAGTGCTGTTCAGGCTGCAAGGTAGGCGTCTTTTCATACTGATGTTACAAGACAAAAGTACCATTAATGCTTTCTTTACATTAATGTTTTTATTGATTTGCTTCATTTTAATTCTACAGAAAGTTATTATCAAGTGACAGAAATCCTCCTATTGATGACCTAATAAAATCTGGAATTTTGCCAATATTGGTTAAATGTCTAGAAAGGGATGATAAGTAAGTAATCATTTATTTGTCTCATTTGTTATTTCATGTACTAAAAGCATTCTTCAAATATAGGGTAATTAGGCTTTTTTATAATTCTCAATGCAATGTTGGTCTACTACTAAAAGTTTTATGGTAACACTGTGGTGTAAAATCCTCTTAGAATCATGCAGATTATACCATGTGTTTTAGGGCTTGATCTAATCATTCTAGAAGAGCCTGTATAAGTTATGCTATCCCAGCTAGATACTATTTATTTATTTATTTATAAATAAATAAATAAATAAATAAATATTTCATATTGTTATGCAGAATGCACTCTCTACCACAAAAAAGGTATCTTCATTTCACCATGAGGAAGGGTTTCTTAGGTTTTGGGATAGTAAGCAGCTTTGCTCAAGGTTCACTTGAGCAAATGCCATTCCTCTTCTATTCTGTGAAGAACATTACTCTTTTGTCCTCACACTTCCCAAGTAAAGAAATAAGTGGGTATGAGAGAGAGTCTGTGACAGAGTGGGCACAGAGAAAGGAAGAACTAAACCTGTAACATTACTTTAGAGCCAAGGCAGCTTTCCTCTTTCACAGACTGTTGTGAAGCTCCTTATTCCTATCCATACAAGCACACATACATATGTATGACATACATCCCTGGCTGGAAGAGGGATGCAAAAGCATTATAAATGAAATGCTTCTTTGCTGTAGCTTGATTTTTGAGTAAGAACACCACAGATTGTTTAACATTTTAAACCTTTTCATTCATGTGATGCTTAGTTTTACTGTTGATCTCCAACAGACAGCTTCAGCACAGTTGGTGCATTCAGATCTAACACAACACCAGGTAGACTCAGACTTTATTTGGGCTGCTTCTTTCCATGTGCATCTTTGGGTACAGTGGTATCCAGCCATATTTGAGCCTTCTGATTCTGCTTATTGGGGTTATTGTTGTTTGCTTGTTCTTGGCATTGAATTTTTGCCATCTTTGTTATACTTTGAAAACCGCCGAGTCCCTTTGGGGAGAGAGGACTGGTATTATTATTATTATTATTATTATTATTATTATTATTATTATTATTATTTGAAACACAACAAGATGAGTCCACAGCAGACCCTTTGCTGGCTGTTGAACTGGATCACACGTCGGACACTTCCTAAGTGTCAAGGACTGTGTGATGTATCGGTGAATAATGCGTTCGGATCCCAGTAAGTTGGCCTTCTGCAGCTGGCAGATGGTAATTTTGTCAGCGCTGATTGTGTTTAAGTGCAGGTCAATGTCTTTAGGCACTGCATCCAGTGCGCTGATCACCACTGGGACCACTCTTTTTATTATTATTATTATTATTATTATTATTATTATTATGCAGTACAGGATCGAGAGTCAGGAACTGTAGGATCTTCCAGCAGACATAACTGGTCACTGGAAACCCCAGGCTTTTCCATCGGCATTTGACAAACCTTTTTGCTAAAAGTAGACAATATTGGACTAAACAAAAAGTGTAACACAGTAAAAGGTAGCTTCCCATGTTCTTACTGCAAGAGCTACTGCTTTCCAAAGCTTTAGGGGTAGAAAGGCAGGATGTTGCCTTCTCCTAAGGTGGATTGATGGCTAATTAACTCAGTATTTCCTTCTCAGCATTGCCCTCACAGGGAGTAGCCTTTTAACATCACGTCCTACTTTTTAAACCAGAGGTATTACAAATTAAACCCGGGACCCTCTATATGGAATATATGATACACCTTTTATGAGTTTGCCAGGTATTTTTAAGAAACCAAGTCTTTGCAGACTTAGTAGAGTGCTTATGAATAAACTGGTCTCCATCCTGGAATAGATTTATGCAACAAATGTCACAGACATTTTAGAAGTACTCATTCGCTTTCTTCTACTTGACCATCACCCTTTTTATCTTGTTATCTTGATTTACACAATAAAAAAGATATAATTAAAAACCCAAGACAACCTATTCCTGGGAGAAGGGGACTGTCAGATCACATTGGCTTCATTTTCAGAACATTTGTACTTCTGTTAGGAGCAATTAAATGGTGCCAGAAGCCCTTGATTGAGCATGTTTTCTATACAATCAAGAGTGATGTTCCTAGGAGAGAGGATTATTTTAGCACAGGGTGAGACATCACAGGCTGTTTTCTGCAGAGCACAATCTTTGTTCAGAAGGCCTTCAGTTAAGGCTTGCCATTATGACTGAGACTCTATTCAGAATTGCTCAGAAAGCTAACTAGGCCTGAGTTAGGTTTCAGCTCTGAGGAATGGTATGAATGGTATGAAACAACTCTTATGATACTTCTTACACCTTACTAGATTTTATTGATTCCAAGTTTCCCCCACTTTCTTGCCTTGCTTATTTGTTCAGTTATTTTCTTATCTAGTTGTGTGTAAATAAATTACTTTGAGTACAATTTTGTAATATTATTGTGCTGTATTAGGGAAAAAATGGAAAAGCAGGAGACATGTTCTGTATGTATTGAAGCTCTGCAAAAGTTCCTAATAGAAATATGCAAACACTTTATACTGTCCATATTGTTCAGAAACAATAATCAAAAATTGATTAACATTATACTTATTCTTATAACAGGATATAGCAGTAGAAAAGATAAATGATAAATACATAATAGACATGGATATTGTATAATGTTTCACTAGGATTTCCATACTTCTGTCTGCTGACATTTTTGTGGTGCAAACACTATTTTACTGTGATGTTTTTCAACAGCCCTTCCTTACAGTTTGAAGCTGCATGGGCCCTGACAAATATCGCATCAGGCACTTCTGTACAGACTCAAGCAGTTGTTCAGTCTAGTAAGTGTTCTAAGTATTTTTATTTGAGGGAATACGTATTACTTCACAGCCAAAAACACTCATTTTCACATGACATATTCATTTTTTACAAGAGGGCATTTTTTTAGAGTTTGTTGTGTGCAGATCATCTGTTTTGTACGTCTATTCAAAATCTGTTATGTGTTTTTTGTTCCTCCTTACCCTCACAATATGGAAGTGTGAGAGATTGAGCACGTTCTTGTTTGTTTCAGTTGCTAAATGAAGGGAGCAGTATTTGTTTTCCCCAAAGCCAGGAGATAGAGCAAGTGCTTATGGGATGTCCTATAGCAATTGTCATAATTTGGAGTGCAAGCAGAGACTGCTTCTATAAGTTGAAATATGGTGGAGAAAAGTTCAAAAGAAAAGAAAATGTCTGTACACTACAATGTGGGGAGTTTTTCATTTGTTTCTCATTGGCATAAGAGTTTTTGGAGTATGGTGAGTTTTGTGGAAATTATTGCTAGACTCCACCAATATCACTCTGTGCGGAGTGACAGTCTTCTGGGCCACAAAGCTTCCTAGCCCTCTCTTAGTTGGTGGATGGAGCCTACATTTCAGGATGTAAATGTCAGTCCTTCTTTCCCTTCTATTCCTTCTTGAAGAAGTAATTATCTAAAAAATATGGCAAATTTGATTTTGGATTCTATACAAAAGAGAGGGTTGTGATATACTGTATATTCCTGTGCATAACTTGACAAATTTGATTCAAATATCGTGGGTTGGTTTATCCATGGGTTAGTGCTAGAAACAGATGACAACTATGATGCTGTCTTAATGAGCTCTATGCTCATCCGCCTTTGGGGCACTTGAAGTGAAGTGAAATGGTGGCAGCAATTTTTAATAGAGCCCTGCAGGACTAATGGCAAATTTTTATAGGGGCTTACTGTATAACCCTTGTGATGTGCCACAAGGCTGGAAGCCATTTCTAATAAGAGCTTACTGTATAAACCTTCATGAGGCTGGCAGCCATAATCCATAGGTATCTATTGTATAAGACTATAATCTCTCCCAGATTGCCACTAAATGCCCTCAGGCTGGAAGTGGTGAGGAAAGAGAGGTAACTGATGAGGAAGGCCGCCTTCTTCATCAGTTACCCCAAGTAGCTGCAAGCACTTCAGCAGCAGTAGTGGCTGGGATCACAATAATGACATCCATCCTCTTTATGTACACACTCCTGCTTGTGTTGCTAAGTTTCAAGTGGGACCCTAAATTATACCATCGGTGTACCCCTAGGTTTTACCCTTGACTTATCCATGAGTCACAGCAAAATCTATACTTTTGGTCCCAAAATCTGAGGTCAACTTATACACAACGTTGATTTATACATGGGTATGTTTAGCTAATTATATTTAAAAAGTGGTATCAGAAGAATGTTTTGAAATGTCAAGCAACAAGTGCTTAGTGTATTGCTTATATAGTGATAGCATGCAAAACTTTTATGGATTCCACATTTGACCAAAATGAGCCCAGTGTTCTGCTGTTACAGATGCAGTACCTCTCTTCTTAAGACTGCTTCATTCACCACATCAAAATGTTTGTGAACAAGCTGTTTGGGCCCTTGGAAATATTATTGGTAAGTACTATCTATGTTTTTTTAAAAAATATGGCAAGCATTGAAGGGGTTAAAAATCTGTGGTTTTTGTTTGTTTGTTTTTACACTGGCATTGCCTTATCATACTATGTTTCCTCCAGGTTTTCTTATTGGTACAATAGAAGCATTTTTTTTACAAAAAAATATTTCTTTTGTAAAAATTTAGCTTAATTTACTATGAGCATAGGATTACTTATATTGCTCAAATTCTCATTGAACAGTAATTCTGTAGAGTTTACTGGTTACTAATGGGGAAACATAGAACATCAGCGTCCAAGCATAAGTCACTGCATACATTTCAAGGTTTCTCCATCATGAATGTAATTTTTTAAAATTTTCATTTCTGTAGGTGATGGTCCTCAGTGTAGAGATTATGTCATATCACTGGGAGTTGTCAAACCTCTTCTATCCTTCATCAACCCCTCCATTCCCATCACTTTCCTCCGGAACGTCACATGGGTCATTGTAAATCTCTGCAGGAATAAGGATCCCCCACCACCTATGGAGACAGTTCAGGAGGTAAATAAAGAATTACAGCTAAGTACAATTACACCCCCATATCACTATAATCCAGCTTCCCCTTAATGGCATATCTACTGTACATTTTAATGCATATTTATTTGTGCCTCATTTTAGTTGCAGTTGGCTCTCCATATTGGAAGGTCTAACTTTTGCAAATTTATTTTTTACAGTTTGATTAATATCTTCTCTGTCGGTCCTCCAATGTGACTCTGGGGTCAACTTCTGTCAGAGATTGAACATAAACTTGTACTGGAGAACCTAGAGACTCTCCAGACATATGTAGGTACTCCAGTGTAGTTCTATGCTCAACTTATGGCAGCAGTTGACTACAGAGATCCTAGAGATTCCTAAAAAGTGTTCTCTTAGGTTTTTTAAAAAGTGCTTTTATTTTGTGGTGGTCCTGTTCACCTAACCCCAACAAATGTGAAGGGCTTACTATGCTAGTAATTAATTATACTTGCATCGGATGAATCTATCTTGTCTGACTGTGAAGTCAAATCTTTACCAACTAAAGAATGCAGGCTAATGAGCCTTTTTTCCCAAGTTTCAAGTCGATTTAAGGGAACATTATTTGAGTGTGTATACTGATGTTTGACCTACAGAATCTCAAGTCTGTACTTCGAATGTACCCTTGTCACTGAGATTGAGATAGTTGATACTAACTCCTTATCAGCATAAATAATTTCTGCAGACATTCTGTTTTATCTTACTCCAACTAAACCTTGAGGATAAGGTAATATTAAAGCTAAACCTTCGGGCCTTAAAAACAATGTTCAAAATGTACAGAATGGTAGTCATTTGAAATTCAAGCAACAATCCAAAGTTGATAGAATAGCACATATATTACAGACAAATATGTTAAGAAATCGTTTTAGAGAGCATTATGTAATGTATAAAAGTCCTTAAATCTCAGTTGAAATTAGAATGTATGAATAATCAGGACAATAGTGTAGATTTTGGAATTACGTTCATAGCGTCTTAGATTAGTATCTTACCTTTTTTTCCTAATTATAGAGACAGGCTTGTAGACTTTAGCAGGGGGCGTGAATCAGATTGTCACACATTACAAAATACATCGTTCTGGCCTCAAAACCTGCCCTGAACTTATGCATGAGGCCAACTTATATATGATAGTTTAAAAATAGTTAAATTAAATATTTGGATAATTTTAATGTATTTGGAATTAGCAGTAATTTATTTCCTTGAAGTGAAAGCATATGCTTTTTATGTTCTTGGTTTTCAGTTTTGCGAAGAACTACAAAGGACTGGATTTTTCTTTCTACACTTTCTTTTTATCTGACTCCCCCTTTTGCCGCCTTTAGACGAGTGTAGAAATAATTAGTTTAGTTATATAAAACTGACCCAAAAGTTAATGCTTTCCAATTTAGATCACAAATATTAAGTGTAGGTTAAGAGGAAATAAAGCAGGAGGTGGGAGTGAGCAAAATGAATATCACTAGAATACTATCTTGGCTACGTATGGTGAGGTATCATTAGTGTGTAAGTGGTGCTGAAACCTTTATCCTTTGGCATAACTTTCCCTATCTATCTGTGCGCTGATAACACACAGCTCTACAGACTAGCTCGGATGTTTTGCCTTTCATTCAGTTTCACATCTCCAACTGCCTGCTCTTTTTGCTTATAATTATTCATTACATCCAAGGCAGACCTAACATCTCATCTTTTCCCCAACTTCTAATCTCTTGAGAGAGTGGTGGTTTAAGTGTTGAACTAAGATTCTGGAGACCAAGGTTTAAATGTCTGCTCAGCCATGAAGACCCAGTGGATGACCTTGGGAAAGTCATTCATCCTCAGGGGAAGGCAAAGGCAAATCCCCTGTGAACAAATCTTGCCAAGAAAACCCCAGAATAAGGTTGCTTTCGAGTCTCTATAAATGGTAAGGACCTGAAAGCATACAACAACCTCCTTGTTCTCTTTTCTTAACCTTTTTCTCTCTGTCAACTTGGGGGAAAATTCATATCCATGCCCTGCCTATTTCTTCCTTCGTCTTCTACAGCAGGGGTAGGGAATGTCCACCCCTGGGTGGTATAAAGACCACAAAGTCTGGCTCTGTGGCATCTGTCCTCCCCCCCCCCCCTGCTTTTGGGCAGGACAAACTGTAATCTGTTCTGAGGAGCAATCAACCTGCCTACCCCTTCTGTGACTTGCTACTCAGCTCTTCTGGGGATATGGCTGGAGGGAGGTGCACAGACCCAGCCGGAGGAGAACCTGTGGCCCGGACAAACTCCCAGTCAGCTAACCAGATACCTCCTTGCCTTCTTGCACTCTCCCAGTTGGCCATGCTCCCTTTCCATCTAAGTTGCAAGAAGTTGGAGGAGCTTCCAAGGCTGTGCTCGCCGGCCAGGCCCACCTAGGTACTCCCCTCCTCCCATGAGTCGAGCCCAGCTTCTCTCCCCTTCCAGTGGTTTCAAACTCAAACTTGTGTACTTTCAGGAGTTTTGGATTTCACCTCCCATATCCTTTCCATTGAACAAGCTGGTTGGAGCTTCTGGGAGTTGGAGGCCCAAACATCTGGAGGACCACAAGTTTGCCACCTCTGTCTTAGCCCCTTACCCTTCTCTCTGTCCATCTAGGATCTTCCCCTCTAATTTTGTATGGCTTGCAAATGATATTTTAAATATCTAATGGCCCCTGGCAGAAAAAAGATTTTCCATTCTTGTTCTATAGCTATCTCCCTGCTCATTGTTGCTTTACTTTAATCAACTGGCCATTTTTCCAGCATTCAGTTGCCAATTTTTTTCACCTTTCTGGTTCTGTTTGTGTGCCTTTCTACTCCTTTAATCCGTTCAATGACTTTTTGAACATTCTTGGATCCTACATGCATTTTTTAACCTTCTGTATTCTCCATTCCTCACCCCCATCTTATCTCTCTGTACTTGTAAGACCAGTAAGCCTTTCTTTGACTTTTGTTCACTTAGCTCCATCACTCTCAGCTATGCACAAGCGTTTGTTTCTGAAAACCATTTTGCTCATTGTCTCTTGCTGTTTCGAATACCTGTAACCTTAATATGCCTACCTTCTTAATTTTGTTAAATGTTTCTGCTCAAAATCTTTCTGTCAGAAGCCCTTTCTGTCATCCCTTAAATACAAAGATAGGGAATTCCTTTGGCATTTAAATTCATGGTCTTAGAAGTCACATTCCAGCAGTGGTTGGAGTGAAATGTATTGAGTTGAATCCAAAACGTTGTTGCTAGAGTAAAACCAAACTAGCTGGGAAATATATTCCAATATTTCCACCAAACATTCAAAGGAGCTCAATTCCATAATGGCTGCTCAGAAATTAATCCCACTGTGCTAGCATTCCTGCCTACAAGTCACAGTATATTTCCATTCAACAGCTTTTCTGCTTATAAAGCTTAGTAGAATTCTCTAAGATTTAAATATTCTCTTATCTCTGATCAGAGATAAAAGTAGAAGGTAGAACTCCTGGGCTGGAAGTTTCATATTCCTACCTTGTTCCTGTACTTACTGAAATTAACTGAAAGCATATGTATATAATGTACAACATATTCTTCCTGTGCTTACACGTTCTTTTCTTCATATTAAATATGCATTTTTAGGATAATTCCTGCTTTTTTAAAATAAAATAAAAGAATTTAGATGGTGGTATATAAATATAGGATAGATGAAATGAATTAGCATCCACTCGGTTTTTTGTTTTTTTTTACATGTCTATTTATCTTAGCATTGCATTGTTACTTGAATGCTTATGGCAAGAATGGAGTGGAGTTAGCCAGCTGGATTTGTCCCTCTTTCTATCCCTGATGCCTGGATGGAAAACTTATGCAGCAAACCATGGCCTCATCTCAAGATTCCTAGACAAAATGAGCTAGACTAATGAGTCAGATTTGTCTTATGAGCTGTTTTTGTTCCTGATTTAAATAAGATACTGCTATAAATGGAGGTTTAGTGTATCTGCTTAATGATAATCATAGTAGGGTTGGTGATAGGTAGGGATGCATGGGTTATATGTAGGGTTTGCAGTGATGTTCAAGCTAAAACTAACCCTCTGATTGCTAGTAAGATGTAATGTAGAAATACTGCTTCACCTTTTAGTCTGAAACACAGTGGTACAGACCTTGTGTTTCTCTAACTTTTTTGCATTTCTTTTAAAAACAAATAGCAGCATTGGTAAATCAGTTGTATGTCCATCTCATCACATTTAGTTTGATTCAGAAATTATTCCGAAGGCAAGATTGATTTATGAGCGACCTCTGAAGCATTTTTAATAAGTCCTACATAACAGCAGTAATTCCCATTAATCCACATGGAATCTCTGTACCATTTGACACCAGAATGGTAGTGTTCTCAGATATATAGTGCAGCTGTGTTCTTTTGCAACTTTTTAATAAAACTACTTACACAAGGGTCTAATCTGTTATTACTGTTCTAGTGGGAATTCACATTCCTCTACCATTAAAGTTGGCCTGAAAATCTAACAAAGCAACAGAATCCAGCAGCATCTATGTTTGTTTTATTTTTAAAAATTGACTTACTCAAGTTTTCCATGACCATGTTCTCAGAGCATTTACAACATAAATTGATACACACGCACACATGACAGAAAAGCTTGTGGACAATTGACTAGAAATAGTATTGGGCCTAATAAATAGTTTTTTCCCTATTTGCAAGTTGTTGATAAAATGTAAATGTTCAAAATGATATGGCGGTTTAAATCATATTTAGAAGTGAGTGTGTTCCTTTCCTTCCTCTTTTGAACTTACCTAAAAGGTTAAAATAGCTGTGGGCTTGTTCTTTGTCCTTATATTGTTGAACCCAAATATTAAAACACAGGGAGGCATGTAAATTTAAATCTTCTGAAAAGTAACTTATTTGGTTTCTCCATCACCTAATTTTGCATGCATGTATTTCCTTGTACATTTTGCCTTTTCAGACCTTAATGGACCATTGTAATACATTTTTGTTCCCCAGATTTTACCAGCCTTGTGTGTTCTCATATACCATACAGATATAAATGTAAGTAACTTTTTTCTGAGTATTTTTCTTAGTATTTGAAGATATTTTCTGTTTATTTTACCTGAGTCACTGTATAAAAATACTTGCTTAGAGAAATGTACCATAATCCATCTTATTCTTTGCCTTTGTAAGAAAAAATATTTAAAATAGGAAATGGGTACCATGTTCAATCACATAGATTTACAGTAATGGCTCAGTATATGCCTAATTTGAAATTTTGTGGAATGGCTTTTCGCATGTGGTGAATGTTGAAAGGAAAAGATAAATATGGGTTGCTAAGCAGTTAGCTTGTGCCTAGGACAGTTCTTTCACAAAGTAGAGTAGCTGGTTCAGTATTCCCAATAGCAATCTCACTAGTCTCTAGTCGAGCTGTTTACATTACAGCTGCTTTTGAATTCTGAGATCCAAATGTTATTGCTATAACTCACTTACCCTCCCATAATGCAAATATCAATCCTTGTGTCATTGTTATTAGATACTGTGGGCAATTTGGGCTACATCACATAGTCCCACCTAAAAAAATTGCCCCCAGACACCTTCAGGGAGGTGTGTTTGCCACTTACCTCCTTTTCAGCACATGGGAGTTATCAAGGAGGAGCTGGATATCAGATTTTGTATATTGTTTAAGGAAGTAAAGTCACATAAATATGAGAGTTTAATCCACGAACACTAATAGTATCCAGTGTAAGGCAACATGGAGCCTCATTTTTAAATAAAATTCAACCAGTTAAAACTTTTGGAATGGGGTTAAAATAAGTTTAACTAAAATAACTTAAAATCAGTCTGGCAGAAAAATAAGATGATAGAATGGAACAAAACAAACTGGAATTATGAATTGTGTTATTCTACGAATGAATAAATGTGTTTTGTACCAGCCATAGGCCTTGACATCAAATAAGCCCTTTCTGATATAAACATTAAAACTTACTCTGTATACTGGCTCTTTAAAATTACAGTAGCAGTGACATGCTAACAATAACGATGTCTGATTTGTATCATCCCAAACTATTTCCATTTCTATCCTCTGCTGTGAACTTTACTAATTTAGCTTGGATTTTTTTGGGCTGTGACAGCAAATGTGGCAACCTTTAATGTTATATTTTGGAATAATCAGCTAGCAAGACATAGGTAACTGTTATTATAGAACTGTGTAATTCTTTGAACAAATATGCCTTTAATTTCCTTTGACACTATAGTGATATTTCTTGTGAGGCATGATCTAATCTGTTCGAACACAAACATACATGATGTTATGGTGCTTCCACTGTCCTGGTTACTTTGCTGTTTAATATTACAGGATTGAGTTACAGTGCTTTTATATAGCCACCTGCTTCTAAATTGGAAAACCTACTTCTGCTCATATGACTAGTCAGTTGGCTGCTTCTAGAATTCATAGTTCAGTTTCAGGGATAAAATTTGGAGCTAAATAAGATTCTAGGAGAACAATTTTGTCTTTAGAGGACAGTTAACAATCTTTTCTGGAATTTCCTTTGTATGTTACTCGAAATTTGCCAGCATAATATAATTAGTTGATACTATTACTAAATCTAATCTGTCTTGCACTATTATTTAGATTGTTTTGAGATGTAGGAAGTACACTGGAAATGCTAGAAAACTTTTTCAGAGCATGTTAGAAATTTTTATCTAACAATATTAACCTTACTCAAATGTTTACCACTGGCTTATATTTAAACATGAAGTGTCTCTCTTCTGTAGATTCTTGTGGACACAGTTTGGGCCTTGTCCTACCTAACGGATGGTGGCAATGAACAAATTCAGATGGTGATAGATTCAGGAGTTGTACCTTTTTTAGTTCCCCTTCTGAGCCATCAGGAGGTTAAAGTCCAGGTAACTTTTTTATTCTATTATATTGCATCGTAGCCGAACTTGAAGCACTAGGCTTCAACCCAATCCATTGTATTATTTCATTAGCTTTGGTACTCGGCAATCTCATTAGAGGATGTGGGAAACTACAACTCCCATCCTCATCTGTCATTGTCTCCAAACTTTGCCATGGTGGGCATCTGTGATTGCTCCCAAACAGCACCAGCGGTTATAGTTGGCCAGGATGGGTACATGTGCTAAGTTTGGTCCAGATCCATTGTCAATGGGATTCAAATGCTCTGATTGTGGGTGATCTACAACTCCCAACCTCCCAAGTCAATCCCCTATAACCCTACTAGCACTGAAAGTTGGTCATGAGGGGGGTGTCTGTCTGTGTGCCAAGTTTGGCCCAGATCCATCGTCAGTAGAGGTTACAGGGCTCTCTCAATATGGGTGCCATCTTGAAAATCGCATACATAGATACATGCCTACAAATATACACACTTACATATTTTCACTCTTATTATATAGATATAGATAGATATATAGATAAATATGGAAAGATTTTGGGCCACAAAACATGATGGTTCTAAGTTTAGCACCACATACATTATCCAGTTATTAACAATTGATATACTTATAATTAAGTTAAAAAAATTCACGACAGGTGAAAGTTGTTTTGAAAGGTTATAATCAGCCTTTAAATACCTATCCATCATTTATTTATTTATTTATTTATTATGTTTCTACCACGCTCTATCTGTCTCTGAAGGGGACTCAGAGCAGCTTGTAGTTTAAGCATTTCAATGCTACATTGCAAATACAAACATACACACACATCACATTAAGCAGTAAAAACAGATAAAACATATAAATACAATTAAAACTGTTAAGACATAGCCCTAGCCCTGTAGTCATTTGTGTTGCTACAATTGAGACTGACTGTAATAAATTTCATGAACTTAATGTGTCAGTCATTTCCAGGCTGATTGGTGTTTGTATCTCTTTTAGTGAAAGAGAGGAGTAAACCGTAAGGGTTATTCTTGTGATATACTGTAGCTATTTTTTCAGACTTGCAACTGAGATCTTTAGGTCCAGGTTATTTGGCTGACCACATCCCCTTGTACAAACCTGCCTGGTCCCTGAGATCTTCAGGTGAGGCCCTTCTCTCTTGGTCCCACCTCAGTCCCACCTCCATCTCAAGCTTGGTTGGTGGGAACGAGATCGCGGGCCTTCCTTCTCGGTGGCTGCCCCTCAACTGGAACTCCCTTCTTCTCAGAGAAGCCAGAATGGCCCCCTCCCTCCTGTCCTTCTTGGGGCGAGCTAAAACCTTTTTATTGAGACAGGTTTTTAAAGATGAAGGCGTTTGAGATCTGGTCGGGGTGTTCTGTGGTTTTGTGTGCTTTTATGGTTTTAACGTGAATTGTTTTTAACAATTGATGATGTTTAATACTGTTTTAATATTTGTATATTTGAAGTTGTATTGCAGTGATTTTAATTGTGAGCCGCTTTGAGTCTCTGTATGGAGAGAAAAAGTGGATATAAATTAACATTATTATTATTATTATTATTATTATTATTATTATTTACTTTTTAAATTTCTCTCTGTTAAGCTTGTTCTTCTATGCTTTCTATATGTAAGAAATGGAACCATACATATAGCTTGCTACTCCTCTATATTATTTAATCAACCTGGCATATAAAGAATTTCTTTTTTCACTTTTAGCAGGTAATCTCATCTGGTCTATTATTCATGTTCCACTAATTTAAAAAAAATGGTATGCTGTATTGTGTAAAAACTACTGATCAGGAAACTGAAACTGAGGCTCTATTGGGGCATGTGTAATTAGTTGCATCATTTAATTATGTAAATTTCACATTTATCCTTGTCTCAGAATCAGTTCTACATATAAATTAGTTCTAGGAATCATATGTAGACTCTTTAAAAGCAATCAATTGTATCATTGCTTAATCCATAGACTGCAGCTCTGAGAGCAGTTGGCAACATCGTGACTGGTACAGATGAGCAGACGCAAGTCGTTCTCAACTGTGATGTTTTATCTCATTTCCCGAATCTTCTGACCCATCCGAAAGAAAAGATAAATAAGGTGAGTGAAAGTCCTTCTGTGAAATTTTACATTTTAACGTGAATTCAGTCGCTGTCTTTGGGTCAAATAAATGATAAGAGAAATAAATTTTGTTAAAAAAGAATGCAATAAGTTCATTTGGCAAGTACCCCCCCCCCCCTCCCAAAAAAAACCCCACAACAACAACACTATATAGGTCAACTTTCTGGCTGATAACAACTAGCAAGAAGGGACTGACTGATTGGGTATAGATAATAATTAATGCTTCTTTATGAGAGCAGTCATTCAGAATGGCTATTTTTTTAAAAAAATAATTCCCCCTGTAATAATAATTGGCTAGTCATTAGTATCCCACATGTGGCTACGTACACAGGCATGTGAAACCTACATAATTTTGGAGTCTTTTGGATGACTATTTGGGACTTTTCAAATTAAGATTCTGAACTTGCTTTAAAAGGAAATTGCCTTGATCACCAGGAGAGAGACAAGTAGCAGTGCGACTTTTACTATTTTGGGCTTCGTGGGACCTTTTGATATCATCTGGAGCAGTCACCGCCTAAACTGACAGCATGAATTCGAAGCCAGATTAGTTGATCTAATCCCATTTGAAATGGCCAAGAGTAATACTCGGGATACTAAAATTTTGAGCGCTTGCAGAATTTCATTATGTTCCCACGCTGCTTAATAATTCTGCCAAAAGAGAGCAAACAGTATGAATGGACATTACTCCTGTCAGTTCCCATTGGCCAAAACCTTCCAAACCATATGTCAAGAGAAATGGGACTTACTGGAAAACGTTGTACAAAGATTTGGTGTATTGAGGCCAGTATTACTTTTTTAATCTAAATTTGACAGTGCAGTAAATGAACTTTGTTTTTTAAAAAATATTTTTATTATATTATACACACACAAAGAAATATGATCATTTAATTGGGATTTACATGGAAAGTGGGAGAACACTAAGTTTATAGGAAAGTAGGAAAATATATAAAGATAAATGGGAATAGAAAAAAGGAAAAAAAGAAGAAAAGAGAAAAAAAGGAAAAAATGACATACAAAAATACAAAAAAAAAAAAAACCTAAATAAGAGATTTAAAAAATCCTTTGATTTCCATTCTGTGTCTTCCCCTATATTATGTAATTACTTGTTTAAACTATATCTCATCTCGCTCTATTAACTCCTTTTTAATCATAGATAGTGAAAGGACAGAGATAAATGTATTAAAGATAAAAGAAACATAGTCAGATTTAAAAAAACACGCAAAAACACGTTGCTAGACACTGTCTCTCTGTCTCTTCTCTTTCACATATTTCTCAAAGGGTGACCAATCTGTCACCCTTTGAGAATACCTTGGGCTTTCCGAGCTATTCTTCAAAAAAAAAAAAAAGTTAGTTTGTCCATGTCTCTAATTTCTTGTATTTTATTTATCCAGTCGTCTACTTCCGAAATTTTGTCTAAGTTTCGCATATGATATTCTTGCTGCGGTTGAGATGTAGATGAATGAAATACCTTTATTTTGGTCCAAAGTTAGATCTGAGTCAGTAATATTTAATAAGTAATACTCTGGTTTTCTTGGGAATAATATTCCCATTATTTTTTGGGATTCCTCGTGTATGCTCTTAGAAGAGCGTATTCGTAAATGAACTTTGTTTAATCATCTTGCTAATTGAGACAGATGATGGCCACGGAAATTGAAACTGGAATCCAGTAGTCGGGATTGGTGCTTCTCAAGTCTTGTTTCAGATTAGATTTCATTAGCTCTGAATCATCACATTCACGTTGAGGGAGCACTCCTTGATTCAGCTTTGTTATCTGACTCAGACATCTTCAGTGAAATGAAGTAGTTTTAATTATTTGAAGTTGTCATGCCAACCAACTACAACCACATCTTGAGAGGGATAGTTAGGCCGCCCTGAGTCCCCCCTCGGGGGTGAGAAGGGTGGGGTATAAATATAGGAAATAAATAAATAAAATAGTGATTCATGCCTCCTAAAGTTTAAACAGATATGCATCTGTCAAAGCTGAAAAGTTGTTAATTGTTTTTAAATAATTATAATTTATATGAGCAAATAGATGAATGATCAGAAAAGGGTTTTTCATGTGCACAGTGTTACAGCTATGCTGAGAAAGAGATCACTACATGAACTCTGTAGGGCAGCCACCTGGTCTCGGGACACATTACTGCTGTTGATGTTGTTGCCATGATGTCACACAGCACCAGTGAATTAACTTGTTGTTAGCTACAAAAACCACTAAGAGCAGGTTGCTTGACTCTAATTGTGATTCTTTAAATTGTCATCTGTGAATCCACACAATTCTCCCTCCTCTCCATTTGCATGTTTTCACTGATATTTTGTAGTTAAGACTGGGATAGTGAGAATAGTTTTGGCAGTCTCAGATACGCACAGTGGAATGGGCAATAGGAGTATTACCAATAGCAGATGGCACACAGCTCTATTACTACTTTCCACCTAATTCCAAGGAAGTGGTTCCAGTCTTAAACTGGTACCTTGGAACTATATTGGACTGGATGAGGGCAAACAAATTGAAGCTTAATCCAGAAAAGACAAAGGTGCTCCCGATCAGTCAAAATACAGAATAGGGATTCAGTCTGTGTTATATGGGGTCCCACTCCACCTGAAAATGCAGGTTTGCAGTCTAGGAGTACTCCTGAATTCGGCTCTGAACTTGGAGGCCCAGGTATCAGCAGTGAGCAGGAGTACCTTTGCACAGTTAAAGCCCATTCCTGGAGAAGTCGGATCTGCCCATGGTGGTTAAAACCGGTTGGATTACTATAATATGCTCTATGTGGCACTGCCTTTGAAAAGTGGTTCAAAGAGCAGCAGCCAAACTTCTTAGTGGGACTGGCTACAGAGAGCATACAACTCCCCTGTTGCAACTGCTTTGTTGACTGCCAGCATGTTTCCGCGCACAATTGAAAATGCCTTTTTGATCTACAAAGCCCTATATGGCTCCGGTCTAGGTTATCTGAAGGACCGTGTCTCTCTCTATGAATATGGTAGGCATCTACAATCATCTCTCTGTCCCACCATTCACTCAAGCATGTTTGGTGGAAACATGGGAGAGGGCCTTTTTAGTGGCTGCTCCCAGACCATGAAAATCCCTCCCAAGAGGGGCCAGGGGTGCCCCATTCCTGCTGGCCTTTCACAGGCAAGTAAAAACCTTCTTCTGCCAGCAGGGGAAGGATGAGGAGCACGCCCTGGGGAGGTGTGGATGGGATGGGGCAGGTATGTGTGTGTTTTAAAATGTATTTTAATTGTATTTATGATGTTTTAAATATAGTTTTAACCAAACACACAGTATTATTTAATTGTGTTGTCAACGTCTTTCATAACCAAATCACTAGGTTGCTGTGAGTTTTCTGGGCTGTATGGCCATGTTTTCAAAACATTCCATCCTGACGTTTTGCCCACATCTATAGCAGACATTCTCTGAAGTTGTGACCCCACAACCTCTGAGGATGCCTGCCATATATGAGGGCGAAACGTCAGGAGGAAATGCTTCTGGAACATGGCCGTACAATTTGGAAAACTCACAGCAACCTACAATTTAATTGTTTTTAATGCTTATATTCACTTTGTTTTAAATTGATCAATGTGTGATTGTAATCTGCCATGAGTCCATTTGGGGAGAAAGACAGGTATACATAAATAATAATAATCGTGATGAACAATATTTGTTTGATTTCAGGAAGCGGTTTGGTTCCTTTCTAACATCACTGCAGGAAATCAGCAACAAGTTCAAGCTGTAATAGATGCTGGACTTATCCCAATGATCATTCACCAGCTGGCTAAGGTCAGAAATTCTAGGAATGCTGATTTTGCATGTTTTTGCTATGCTAATGTACAATTATATCCACTAGTTTGGTTGTTTTATTCATCCAAATATCTTTTTATATCCTTTAGGGGGATTTTGGAACACAAAAAGAAGCTGCTTGGGCAATAAGCAACTTAACAATAAGTGGTAGGAAAGACCAGGTATGTGTATTTATTAAGTACCACTGTAATACATTTTGAAGGATCTAAAGAAAAACACAATGTAATTCTCAATATTTCTTGCTGCTATTCAGGTTGAATACCTTGTGCAGCAGAATGTAATCCCACCATTTTGTAACTTACTGTCAGTCAAAGATTCTCAAGTGGTGCAAGTGGTTCTGGATGGGCTGAAAAACATTCTAATAATGGCTGGCGATGAAGCAAGCACAATAGCAGAAATTATAGAAGAATGTGGAGGTAAGATGCGTTTGATCAGACGTAACATACATGAGGTTTTTACCATAATCAAACCTACACACTATATAAGGCTCAAAATATTACATTTTATAATGTTTAGTGTGTTGTCATTTTAATTGGATACATCAAAACATAATAGGTAAGCCAAACAAGTGGATGGTGGCCAAGATGGCCAAGCAGGTAGATGATGGCCAAACGTAATCATTGGAGGGTATCCTCCTGTCCTGCCAGGTCATCCCTTCCTTCTTATTTCTGCCTTTGAAATATGTTTAGCAAAAATAATCCTTAAAGAAGTTTACCCTGCACGTCTTTCAGGGGAACAGACAAAACCTTTGTGATACACCTGATCTATCTTCTCAATATACAAAGGTCTTCTGCAATATATAGAATACATACTGGGATTATTGAGCTGGTTAATTGTACCGGTTTCTGTTTGTACTTTTACAGTATTCTATTATCATTGAACATTTATTATTAATATTTATTTCATCTAACAGTTGGAATCCTATAATATTTTCAAATAATAAAAAATATTAGTGTAACTTCTGATTGTGGCAACTTTTTGAGAGAATTTAATTCATTTAGAGTAAAGCTCTAGGGAATAATAAAATGTAGTTCTGAGAAAACTTGCATTTGATTTTGATGTTATTCCTGATGAATGTGTGAGTAACACACTATGATGATATTTATCTTGAGACCTCATATGCCACTTTGATAACATAAAGGCCAGGACCTACATTTTATATTATGCACTTATTTTACATTTTTCTTTTGCTGAATTTTATAGGTTCTGGCACACTAATTTGTTTCAAGCTATTTGTTTTAAAGCATGAAAGCTTATAATGGTGACTAAACTTTATTTCTCTTTCCATTCTTCAATTAGGTTTAGAAAAAATAGAGGCATTGCAACAACATGAAAATGAAGACATTTATAAGCTAGCATTTGAAATAATCGATCAGTATTTCTCTGGTGATGATGTAAGTACCCTGACTTTTAAACTATAATACAGGTTTAGCATCCTTTATCTAGAGTTTTGAAACTAAAATACAGTGATACCTTGACTTAGAATTTAATTTGTTCTGTGACTGAGCTTTTAACTGAAACTGCTCTTATCTTAAAGCAAATTTCCCATTGAAATGCTATTAATCCATTCTGCCACCCCCCAAAAAACACCCCAATTTTAATGTATTTTAAAATAAGAAAAATGTGCTTTATAAATAACAAATAATGTATAAAATGTACTTTTAAGAAAACAAAAATAATTACCCTTCCAAACCAGAATTTCATTGGCTTTTTTCAATTTATATTAAATAGTCATTTCCTCTGATTTGCTTAAATTATCTTATTGCCTTTAATTGTGTTTATTATTTTAGGGCTTCATTACTTTGGGGTTTCAGTTTTTTTAATTACTAGTTTATACTATGTAGTTATACTGCGTAGTTGCTTTTGATTCCGTTTTATGTAGATATCATATAGGTTGCCTTGGGTTGCTTATGGAAGGGCTGTTGAAGGTGGGGGTGAGGAAGCCACCGTTGTAGGGCCTCCTCAATTTAGGAGTTTTTCTCCATTTCTATCATTTAGCCCCTCTTGCCTTTGCTTTTTGGACCACTTTCTCTCTCTCTCCCCCCCCCCCCCCCATTTTGTACTTCGGGTTCTTGCCACCACGTGGCTTCAACCCTTGACAGTGCTTCTGGTCATGTGAAATCCTTATAGTGCCAAGGCTTATTAAGTATGGTTTTATTTGGGATAGCAGATGGCGACTACTGGATGGTATATGTTCTCTATCAGAAAATAGAGCTGATGTGGTCTATCCAATGCAATTTCCGAATCAGCACCCCAGATAAGCATTTCAGATCAAGGGTACTCGGTTTGTAGTAATCAATGAGTGTTTTGTAGCCCAAACTGAGGGCCACATGTGTCCTTCCCTCGCTGATGTCCACCATGGGATACTGGTGCTGTAGGCTATATCTTAGGGGAAGAAATGAGCAGAAATGTCTCTGGGTATTCCTTGTCTAAGAAAACTCTATGCAATTTATGGGGTTTCCATAAATTGAAGACACGCACATGCATGCACAGGTATATACATACACTCATACAGGGTGCCTCCAATTTTCTGAGGAAAGTAGCTTACTCTAGAAGGCCCATATTGCATCTCTAGAGCATTCATATTGATATTCTTGTAGGCTAATTCAGATCCAGGAGACACCTTTTTCCAACATGAAATGATTCAAAGGTCAACTTTCAAATCATCTCATGTTGAAAGTTGGACTACAAAACAAGGGGCTTACCCAAGAGAAGGCCAAAAATATGGTGAAATTGCCCCCACAGTCATTGGTTGGGGGGGGGGATTTTTTCCAGTGAGTTGGCCCACTGGAAAACAGTAAGGAGTATGGACCTTTCCTCTCCAGCAGTTATCTATATCCCTGTCAAATGCTTTGTAGAACTAGCTTTGTGCCCATCTTTAGTGTGAATTTCATTTCAGCATAACATCTAGCAAGGCCTAATCTTTTTATCATCCAAGCCTTTGTGATTTCCTTACTGCTTCTTGTGATGTATATGGGCAAGAAAATAAGCATCCAGTTGGCCGTTTGTTTAAAGGTTTCTTACTTTCACGTCTGCTTTCTTCCTTGCTTTCCTGCTTTTTATCCCAGTTTATTAAAAACATTACCAATTGTGCAAACTTCACAAAGCCAACATCCTTAGCAAAACAGAAGAAAAGTATCATTATAGTTTTCAAACATTTTCAAGGTGGTTTCAGGACATTGCTTCTATGCATTAATTTCAAGCCAAACAGCTATAGCATTTAGTTTTTTCCAAAGTTGGGTGGAATTCTCATTCTTTAAGGCAGTGGTTCCCAACCTGTGGTCCGTGGAGCACCAGTGGTCTGTAAGAACTAAAATATGGTCTGCGGCATCACAGTTACTACACCGTTGCAACGAGAGCAACTGGTCATGTGAAATCCTTATAGTGCCAAGGCTTATTAAGTATGGTTTTATTTGGGATAGCAGATGGCGACTACTGGATGGTATATGTTCTGTATCAGAAAATAGAGCTGATGTGGTCTATCCAATGCAATTTCTGAATCAGCACCCCAGATAACCAAACCTAATCTAAAGTTGACCAAAAACTGATTTGTAACCCTTTTGGTACTAATGTTGGAGAGTGGTTCTTGGTCAGAGTAGTCCTTGGTCAAAAAAAAGTTGAGAACTACTGCTTTAAAGTGTTCTCACTTGTACAGTGAAAAACAGCAATTAACTTCGATACATTTTCATTGTCTTTGTAGATTGATGAAGACCCCAGCCTCATTCCTGAAGCAACACAAGGAGGTACTTACAATTTTGATCCGACGGCCAATCTTCAAACAAAAGAATTTAATTTTTAAGCTCAGTACAACACAGCTTGTCTATACCACACCAGTAAAATATACCACCAGATGATGTCTCCTATTGGAAAAAAACTGGCTCCAAGCATATGCCTCTTTGTCTGATGCTTCTAAAGCAAGTCGTACATCAGTCACTTTGAATTTGCCAAAAGTAACTACCACATGGACTGTAAATGCATATGCATGATGTCATAAACTGTTAAAAAATGAACAGTCCCTGCTCCCTTTTCCTCTTTTCCCTTCTGCCCCCCTCTTTCTTCCTGATTCCACATGCTGGTGACTGCACTTGGCAGTTTTAAGAGTGTCCCTTTCTGGAGGCACATTGGCTTTTCACAGAAGAATAGCTTTCTTTGGAAAATAGTGGATCAAGACTCTTTAGTATGATGCTTACATTTTGGAAAACTTCTGAGAGAGGCCCTGTTTATTTTTATTTTTATTTCAAGCCTCTGCGGTTGTCCTCTACAAACGTATTTTCATATATTTAATGTGGAAGTATAAATAATGAAAATGCAACTCACAATATTTTCATTGGTGAAACTGAAATTGACAAAACAAACTTCTTTAAAAGAACTTGGTAATTGATCCATTTAAAAACAGACTCCATGTATCAGTAATTGTGTTCATTACTGCCTTAGAAGCTTGGGTTTGAAGAATGAACTTTGTACTCGGACTAGTAAAACATTATACCTAATTTTTGAGAACAACAAGCTGCACTTGACCACCCTTCAGCCTGTGTGTTCCTGCCATTTTTGAAATAATGAAATGCTGTGCATGGTATTTTACCTGAGCTACAACCTGTTATGGACTTGAAAATGTTATTATAAGTTGAAAGCAAGAGTCCTGCATTAAAAAAGCAACACTATCCTAAATGAGCATTGGTTTGACAAGAATCTTGCTTTCATCTTTCAGTAGTCAGTATATTTTTGGTTAAATTTATAACTGAATAATGTTGATTTATATTGGTTTAAACTGTGGAGCTTTCTTGTTTACTGTAATTTAGTCTTAAACTATTTTTTTACTGACCAGTGCTTATGATGATGTGGTTGACAACAAATTAGCAACTATTTTAGAAGCATCATAAAAGCTTCATTCTTGGAGTAATGAAAAAATAATAATAGAAAATAGTCTATAAGCCTATTCATATAGTTTAAAATACTTACTAGCTGTGTGAGTTTTGTGAAAGCTGCTACTGTTCAGCATAAGCATAATATGCAGCTCACAAGGAACAAATTTGTATAAGCTGGTAACTTGGAAGTCGTGGGGAAGCTGTCCAGCCTGGCTTTTCAGATGCTTTGGGATTGCTGTTGGTAATCATGAGATTTGAACTATGTAAACTGTCAAACAAACTGATATTGTTGCTGTTGTTCACTGGATGTACTTCCCAATGCCTTGATGTGAAGGGATACAAAAAAAAAAAACGTAAAACTAATGTAGTTATTGGATGTGGATTGTATTTACTGTGATGAAGATAAGGATTGATGCCATCAAAGCTTTGTTGATCAGCTGTTTTTCCACTAATAAGCAAGACATTGCAGGTGTTCATTCATTAAATATATCTGCCAAGGTGGAGCCACTTTAAAGAGTGAGTTGCCTTGTATCTTGAGAGATACAAGTATATGTTTTAAACTGCAAGATTTTTACTTGCTAGATAATCCATTTTAATACAGTGGTTTGGCCTCTATTTATAGGTTTTATAAATTTTAAAATCAATTTCTCTTTAAGGTGGCTCAGACTTTTCAACTCTTGTGCACATAAAATTGAGTTGAAATTCATTGTGCCTTTTTTTCTTTACCCAGACATTAATTTGACAACTATATCCTATTAACGCATTATAGTCTAAAATCTTGAAGTTGTGGTGTTTTTGTTTTTTTTGCTAAGAACTGGACAAAACCAAACCAAAATTAATTTGGTCATAGTTTTTTGAATTCCAAAGCAAACATGCGTTTGATGATATGAACAAATACCTTTCCTTTTTAGACAGTATGCCCATGTTCTCTGTTGTAGATACTAGGTACAACATATGATTGAAAAAATTTCACTACTGTGAAGACCGATTATTTTTCTTGCACTCAATTAAAGATAGGAAAACAGATTTAAAGCAGTACCTTTGATTTCTCTCGGTTCTGTCACCTTATCCGCTTATTATCGAGATTCAAACATTTTGTAGTTAATAAAGGAAACCAAGGTTTGGATCCAAAGATTCTTCTGCCACGAGCAGGCGTGGTGTGTGGTTTTGCTGAAGGAATTGCTGTTTCCCCTTGCGCACCGTCTGGGGCTACACAAAGGGGTGCCAGAGGGGCTGGAGACCCTCCAAGGCAGTCCTTCAGAGGCCACAGAGGGTTACAAAAGGAGGGGGGAATGGGCATTGTCTCTTCTGACCCGCATGCGGATCTTTGTATCCAAACCCAAAAAGAAACTGCTGCACTTTTAAGTTTTCAGGTGTTTTGAAATTGCATTGTGTTCATTTTTTTAAAAAAAAACCTTTCAGTTAATAGATTAAATTCTTCCTTCAAAAGAGGCATCTAAATGTGTTCCTAATTTTGTATATGGGCTTAGGTTTTATAATCAATAAAAAAGCTGCTATCAAATATTACCACCATGCAGGACCTTATTTTGAGGGGGAAAACTGTTGAAATCTCAGAGGGATGTCAAGTTCTCTTTGTTCCACATGGAGTCCATGAATCACACATGTAAGTATCATACACATGAAAACGTTCTGTTTGGGAGCATTTCAAAACCGCCCAAACATTGCTCTTCCCACTGTAATACACAGTCCCAGGCCCCATCTACATTGCCATATGAAATCCAGATTATCTGTTGTGAACTGGATTATATGGCAGTGTAGACTTATATAATCCAGTTCAAACCAGATATTGTGGATTATCTGCCTTGATATTCTGGGTTATATGTCTGTGTGGAAGGGCCCTAAAGTAATCCAGTTCAAATCAGATAATGTGGATTTTCTGCTTTGATAACTAAGATTAACTGGCAGTGTAGAAGGGGCCCCAGATAATGCAGTTCAAAGCAAATATTGTGGATTAGCTGTTTTGATAATCTGGATTACATGGCAGTGTAGAAGGGGCCCCAGGGTGTGTTCTAACTGTTCCTGCTCAGTTCCTTTTTATTGCCACACTGGTGACATCTGTTTTTCCTATATATATATGACACACAAACACACATATGCTCATACACACACACACACACTCTCTCATATATATATATATATATATATATATATATATACACACACACACACACACACACACATATATACACACACACATATACACATACATAAATATACATACACAGGGTATATGTTACAAATTGTTTGGGGTTTTTTCCCCCATTATGCTATGTTAGGGTTTCAATTTTGAGGTTTTGTTTTCATCATGATACATATTGCTCCCTGGACCTTAAAAACAGTACCTGCTGTGATGCTTAGCTGGAATGTGTCCAGAGGAAGATGACTAAAATGATCACGGGTCTGGAGAACAAGCCGTATAAGGAGGGGCTTAAAGAGCTGGGCATGTTTAGCTTGCAGAAGAGAAGGCTGAGAGGAGATATGATGGCCATGTGTAAATATGTCAGGGGAAGTCATAGGGAGGAGGGAGCAATCTTGTTTTCTGCTTCCCTGGAGACTAGGATGTGATACAGTGGCTTCAAACTGCAGGAAAGGAGATTCCACCTGAACATTAGGAAGAACTTCCTGACTGTGAGAGCTGTTCAGCAGTGGAACTCTCTGCCTTGGAGTGTGGTGGAGGCTCCTCCTTTGGAAGCTTTTAAACAGAGACTGGATGGCCATCTGTCGGTGATTATTTAAATGTGATTTTCCTGGTTCTTGGCAGGGGGTTGGACTGGATGGCCCATAAGGTCTCTTCCAATTCTATGATTCTTTGCCAGGTGAAGGTTACAAAGATGAAACTTAGCCTTACTAACTTGCAAATTCTTCTCTAGTGCTTTAGCTGGCAGACTATAATCAAAGACCAAATTGGTTCACTCTTCCTCAATGTACTTTGCGGACATAACAGAAATATTTTTCCTACCTCAGGAGCTGGATCCATCATCTAAAGGAGACACGTGTTGGTGTCCTTGCCATCAGTTACTCCTTTGCCTCTTCACCATTATTTGAATCAAGCCAAGTATATGCAGGACTCTCTGTACAAGACCTTTGTACTGAATCCACCTTTCAGTAAGGTGGATTGACTACAAAATGGCCAGTGGCATCTGAACAATGGAGGAAGTCAGAGCCTAAATTAGATCCTTCCTGTAGTGACTGTACTTCTATCAACTCCAAAGTGTACATGATCGATAGCTCTTCCATCCTTTTATGGAGTTCCCCCTTGCCATTCTAGAGAAAAATGTCTCGTAGGAAGTTACAGACTCAGGGATAGTTTGCTGTGAGTTTTCTGGGCTGTGTGGCCATGTTTCAGAAGCATTCTCTCCTGGCGTTTCACCCACATCAATGGCAGGTATCCTCAGAGGTTGTGAGCCCTGTTGGGAACTAGGCAAGTGGGGTTTATATATCTGTGGAATGTCCAGGGTGGGAGAAAGATGAGTTTCTGGGCTGTATGACCATGTTCCAGAAGCATTCCCTCCTGACGTTTCATCCACATCTATGGCAGGCATCCTTAGAGGTTGTGAGGTCTGTTGGAAACTAGGTGAGGTTTATATATCTGTGGAATAATGTCCAGGATGGAAGAAAGAACTCTTGTGAATGTTGCAATTTATCCCCTTGATTAGCATTGAATAGCCTTCAAAGCTTGGCTGATCGCTGCCCAGGGGAATCCTTTGTTGGGAGGTGTTAGCTGGCCCTGATTGATTCTTGTCTGGAATTCCCATTTTTGGGTGTTGTTTTTTATTTACTATCCTGATTTTAGAGGGTTTTTTAAAAAAATACTGGTAGCCAGATTGTGTTGATTTTCATGGCTTTCCTCCTTACTGTTGAAATTGTCCACATGTTTGTGGATTTCAATGGCTTCTCTGTGTAGCCAGGGATAGATCTTGGCCCTCCAAAGTGACGTTCCAAATATATAGCAGGGAACATATCAAATCCATCTCTTGGACTTTGGGGACATGATCTTTTATTCCCAGGAAGAGGCAGATGCCTGTGGACACGAGTCTATAATAGAAGGAGAACCTTTGAGTCTGGAGAACAAGCCCTATGAGGAGTGGCTTAAAGAACTGGGCATGTTTAGTCTGAAGAAGAGGAGGCTGAGAGGAGATATGATAGCCATGTATAAATACGTGAGAGGAAGTCAATAGGAGCATCAATAGGAGCATAGTGTCTAGATCTAGGGAAGTCATGCTATCCATGCTCTATTCCGCCTTGGTGAGACCACATCTGAAATATTGTGTCCAATTCTGGGCACCACAATTGAAGAGAGATATTGACAAGCTGGAATGTGTCCAGAGGAGAGCGACTAAAATGATCAAAGGTCTGGAGAACAAGCCCTATGAGGAGCGGTTTAAGGAGCTGGGCATGTTTAGCCTGAAGAAGAGAAGGATGAGAGGAGATATGATAGTCATGTATAAATATGTGAGAGGAAGCCACAGGGAAGAGGGAGCAAGCTTGTTTTCTGCTTCCCTGGAGACCAGGACGCGGAACAATGGCCTCAAACTACAAGAAAGGAGATTCCACCTGAACATTAGGAAGAACTTCCTGACTGAGAGCTGTTCAGCAGTGGAACTCTCTGCCTCGAAGTGTGGTGGAGGCTCCTCTTTTGGAAGCTTTTAAACACAAGCTGGATGGCCATCTGTCGGTGTGCTTTGAATGCAATTTTCCTGCTTCTTGGCAGGGGGTTGGACTGGATGGCCCATGAGGTCTCTTCCAATTCTAGGATTCTATGATTCCACCTGAACATGAGGAAGAACTTCCTGACTGTGAAAGCCGTTCAGCAGTGGAACTCTCTGCCCTGGAGTGTGGTGGAGGCTCCTTCTTTGGAAGCTTTTAAAGAGGCTGGATGGCCATCTGTTGGGAGTGCTTTGAATGCAATATTCCTGTTTCTTGGCAGAATGGGGTTGGACTGGATGGCCCATGAGGTCTCTTCCAACTAGGATTCTATGATTCCTCCTGCTGCAATAGTGTGGAACAGGAATGCCACTGAGTTTGTTTCTTTTTCTCTGCAGGGGCCACTTCCTCGAAGGCCCCGCCCCTCCTCGGGGTCGCCTAGCAACAGAGACCGCCCCCTCCCTTCCTTTCGGAGACATGTCGCCAGGCGATACCGGAGAAGCAGCGATGGCGGCCTCCCTGTTGGCGTGCGGGGCCCTGGTGGCGCTGAGCTGGGTGCTGGGTGGGCGCCTAGGCCGGCAATGCGGTGCCTCCCGCCCGGATCAATGGCTGCTCCGCTGGCTCTGCTGGGACACCCTTGTCCACGCCGTCCTGGTGAGAGAGAGCGAGAGAGGGAACGAAGGAGGGGCCGGACTTCAGCTCCCAGCATGCCCGGCCATGCGCCAAGGCAGCGGAGGCTTCTGGGAGTTGGAGTCCAAAACTCCCCCAAGGCCCTGCTCTTTCTCTATATGTGATTCTTTTCCTCTATGATAAATTTGGGCCCTATCCTAGAGTTGGAAGAGACCTCGTGGGCCATCCAGTCCAACCCTCTGCCATGCAGGAAAAGCACTCCTGGCAGATGGTCATCTGTGATCAGAGGGGGACCCCCCCCCCCCCCCCCAAGATAGTTCAAAATCATAGTTTTGCCAAGGACATCAGGCTGGAATGATCCCATAATCCCCTATCTCTCACCCATATAGGCTTTTTCCATGGCCCCACATGGCTTTTTCCATGGCCCCACATGGCAATGCCCCTGTAACCCAAACTAGCATCTGACCAATTTGGCTATTATTTATTAATTGGATTCCTTTTTATGAATGAAACTCCTGTTTTTGTGAATAGACTCAGAGTATGTGCTGCTAGGGTAGAGTTTCTCAACCTGGGGGTTAGAGACCCTAAATTGGGTCTTTTTAGGTCCACGTCGCGGGAGCACGAAAGGATGGAGATAGTCCCAAAAAAAAGATCAAAAAACAAGGTTTATTTTAGTTTCTTCATGAAGAAGACAGACAGCCGGGTAGCATGCACAGATGCTATCCTTCAAGTGGCTGCCATGCCCCCCTTGGCTTTTGACCACCAAATATATAACCTCAAGTAAACAAGAACATTTTTTGTCATGGAAAGTACTCTCTTTCCAGCCCCCTCTCTTGACCTTTTGATGGAAAGTATCTTCTTGTACTCTGCGCTTCAAAAAACAACATTTGAAGTTAACCACAAGCATCCTGTGTAAGAAAGTTCCTCTTGTACTCAAAAACATTTTCTTCCATATTGCTCTTTTTAAGTCAGAGAAAGGGTATGTCTCTCTTTTGCTGTTAATTTCATTCAAAGCCCCTTACTCAGAGACCCTTGAGGCCTCCTTCAATGAGGGTTCTGTGTGGGAAGTTTGGCCCAATTCTATCGTTGGTAAGGTTCAGAATGCTCTTTGATTGTAGGTGAACTATAAATCCCAGTAACTACAACTCCCAAAATGTCAAGGTCTATTTTCCCCAAACTCCATCAGTGTTCACATTTGGGCATCTTGAGTATTCATGCCAAGTTTGGTCCAGATCCATCATTGTTTGAGTCCACAGTCCTCTCTAGATGTAGGTGAACTACAAGTCCAAAACTCAAGGTCAGTGCCCACCAAACCCTTCCAGTATTTTCTGTTGGTCATGGGAGTTCTGTGTGCCAAGTTTGACTCAATTCCATAGTTGGTGGAGTTCAGAATGCTCTTTGATTGTAGGTGAACTATAAATCCCAGCAACTACAACTCCCACAGGACAAAACCAATACCCTCCCCCAATCCCACCAGTATTCAAATTTGGGTGTATCGGGTATTTGTGCCAAATTTGGTCCAGTGTATGAAAATACGTTCTGCATATCAGATATTTACATGACTATTCATAACAGCAGCAAAATGACAGATATGAAGTAGTAACAAAACTAATTTTATGGTTGGGGTTCGCCATAACACGAGGAAGTGTATTAAGGGGTCGTGGCATTAGGAAGCTTGGGAACCACTAGGGCCTTCTATACACCCCTCTTATGAACTCTTATGGACTTTCCATTAACTTTATAGGAACTTGTATAAACTCTTGCCAAACTTTTTGAACTTTTATGGACTTTGGGGGGGGGGGTGACTTCCCCTTAGACCCTGCATGATTCCCCCTCTTCCTATGAACTCTCAGTATGCTCCCCTGCCCCATTCCTTATTCCCTATATGTATGTATGCCTATATGAAAAATATGAAGGAAAGCAGCCTGTTTCATAAAAGCCAGCAACTCATGGGTCTTGGAGTTTCCAAAACTTCCTGAGCCAATAATTCTCTAACAAAGCATTTCACCGAGCTCCGAGAATTACTTGGGAAGGAATCCCGCTGGAGCATTGCAGCGCACCCAAATACCTGGGAGTCACTCTGGACCGTGCTCTTACCTACAAGAAGCACTGCCTGAACATCAAGCAACAAGTGGGTGCTAGAAACAATATCATACGAAAGCTGACTGGCACAACCTGGGGTTCACAACCAGATACAATGAAGACATCTGCCCTTGCACTGTGCTACTCCGCTGCTGAGTATGCATGCCCAGTGTGGAACACATCTCACCACACTAAAACAGTGGATGTGGCTCTTAATGAGACATGCCACATTATCACAGGGTGTCTGCGCCCTTCACCACTGGAGAAATTACACTGTCTACCCTGGACCGTGGACCTACAAGAAGCACTGCCTGAATATCAAACAAAAAGTGGACGCTAGAAACAATATCATACGAAAGCTGACTGGCACAACTTGGGGATCACAACCAGACACAGTGAAGACAAAGGCTGGATGGCCATCTGTTGGGGCCTGCTTTTGGCTGATGAGATAGGATTGTTGTTGTTGTGTGCTTTCAAGTCATTTCAGATTTAGGTTGACCCTGAGCGAGGGCTGGATAAATGACCGTGGAGGGCCAGATCCGGCCCCGGGGCCATAGTTCGGGGACTCTTGCCCTATACAGTAATATTGCAGGGGCTGCAAATAACTTTCATAGTCCCCCCCCCCCCCCAGGCCCGTAGCCAGGATTTCGTTTCGGGGGGGGGGGGGCTAAAAAAAATTCGGGGGGGGGGGGGCTGAGTCTGAATGAAAGAGGGTCTAGCCTAGCAAACCTTTTGTATCATTACCCCAATACCCCCATGCATATGGGATATATTGAGTATGGTGATCAGATCATGATATGAATAAACATAACAGTTTAAATAATGCTCCAGTAAGGCCTTTTCGCGAACCACCATGAGAATTTCGGGGGGGGGCTGAAGCCCCCCGAGCCCCCCCCCCCCCCGGCTACATGCCTGCCCCCCCCCATCCTTTCATTTTTATTGAGCAATAGGAGATAAAGAAGAAACAGGTATACCTGGGAATGTGATATTTTTATCTGAGGAAGTGTGAAAGAGCAAAAATGGATGCACACTGAGAAATGGATGAACCTCTCCCGTAAGGAAATGTGATGCTCTCCATTTCCCCATATCTGTGTTGTGCAAACATGTCATTAGTAAGTAACATTCTATGGGCTATTTGCTTTTCACCCACAGGAAGGTTCGTTTGTGTACCTGTCTCTGGGGGGAAGTGTTGCAAAATCAGACAGTGTCATTGCCTCATTGTGTAAGTATATCATATACATAAAAGAAACTCATGGAAATCTGTTATAATATTCTTCATTTCTTCTACAATTCATTAGTGCTTTTTTTTAAAGCATTTAGTTGTGTTTTTTAAATTAAATTTGTAAAATATTATTTTTTTCCAGCAGTATTAAGCACATTAGCAGAAAATGTGGCTTCAGCAACATCTCCAAGGCCCCTTCTACACTGTTATATTATTTGTTTATTTATTTACTGTATTTGTATACCGCCTTTCTCAGACTAATCTAGATCTTCAAATCTGGATTAATCCAGATTATCAAATCAGATAATCCACAATATCTGCTTTGAACTGGATTATATGAGTCTATACTGTCAGATAATCTGGTTCAAAGCAGATAATCTGGATTTTATATGGCAGTGCAGGTGGGGCTCAGGCTATTATTTAATCTTAACCTTTATGTCTTATCATCTTAACTAATTAATAATATATAACAAATTTTGTTATATGACGTAATTAAGGAATAGTGGCACATCATATACTCTAGTCTTATTGTTTTTAATAGGGTGACTCATTAATTAGGGCAACATTTTCCTAATCTAGTCTAATAACACTATGTAACACAATTTTTGTTCCTGAGTTATAAATGTCACTTCCTAATAGGATCTCTCATATAAAACATGGAGCTGCATAAACTTTGCTTTTGTGGGACCTTCTGCAGCACGTTTTACTATAGTTGTTCAATGAATATCTCATAGAGTTACAACCAATTCAACCTAGTTTGTAGCAGCCAGAAAAACAAAGTTTCTGGAGTATAACAATTACTTTCAAAGTCAGTACTGCACAATTAAACAGGAATAATACTTTCAAGCCAGGAACAGAAAATGTTTCAAATTTTGTTATATAACGTAATTAAGGAATAGTAGCACATTATATACTCTAGTCTTATTGTTTTTAATAGGGTGACTCATTACCTTATTAAACATAATTGTAGTGAAGAAGTCTCCAATGTGAAAAAGTTTACCTTCCAGCACATACGTAATGGTAATCTGAAATACCTATGACTAATTAAGATTCCACTGATTCCATCACTAATTGCTTATTTTCATGTTTACATTTTTAATATTCGCTATACTACAATTAGCGAATATTCAAAATGTAAACATGAAAATAAGCAATAATTTTAATATTCGCTATACTACAATTAGGAGCCCCCGGTGGCGCAGTGGGTTAAAGCGCTGAGCTGCTGAGCTTGTTGACCGAAAGGTCGCAGGTTTGATTCCGGGGAGTGGTGTGAGCTTCCGCTGTCAACCCCAGCTTCTGCCAGCCTAGCAGTTCGAAAACATGCAAATGTGAGTAGATCAATAGGTACCGCTCCGGCGGGAAGGTAAGGGTGCTCCATGCAGTCATGCCAGCCACATGACTTTGGAGGTGTCTATGGACAATGCCGGCTCTTCGGCCTAGAAATGGAGATGAGCACCACACCCCAGAGTCAGACATGACTGGACTTCATGTCAGTGGACAACCTTTACTTTTATACTACAATTAATGTCTGCATTTTAACTATCTATATAAGCTAGCATTTTTTTGCTTGTAAATGCTCTAAAGCATTTTTTTGACCAGGGACCACTTTGATTTTTTTGTTGTTGTTAGCAGGAACCACAAGGTTCAAGAATAATAAACTGTGTTCATCTAAAAATAAACATCAATCCAGGCTTTTAACATATTCATTAAACTTAATAGTAACATGAATTAAGAGTACTATTATAATATGAAAAAGAACATTTTAAATAGAAAATGAATATGGTTTGCATTGGTGTGATTTTTGAGCTTGCATCTTTTTTACAAGTTGGCCTAATATTATTGCTCGAGGAAGCAGGAAGGAGGAAGGGAGGAAGGGGAGGAAGAAAGGACCAAGGAAGGAGGGAGAGAAGCAAGAAGAGATGAAGGACTGGAGGAAGAGAGTGAAGAAAGGAAGGAAGCGAGCAAGAATGTGGGAGAGGAGGAAGGAAGAAAAGAAGGAAGGAGGGCTATCTATCGGGGTGCTTTGAATGCAATATTCCTGCTTCTTGGCAGGGGGTTGGACTGGATGGCCATGAGGTCTCTTCCAACTCTACGATTCTATGATTCTATGAGGAGAGCAAGGAAGGAAGGAAAGAAGATGGAGGAAGGGATAGTACCAAGGGATGGAAGGAGGAAGGAAAGGATCAAGGAAGAAAAGAAGGAAGGAGGGAAGAAAGGAGGGATTGGAAGGAGTGGCGCGGGGTGGGGGGAGGATGGGGCCAAGGAAGGAAGGAGGGAGAGAACGAAGCAAGCTGGAAGGAGAGAGGTAGGGAAGGAAAGAAGGAAGGAGGAGAGGGCAGGAAGAAAAAGAGGGAGTGTAGGAAGGAAAGAATACAAAATCCACATTGAATGGATTATATGGCAGTTTATATGGACTCTGATAACCCAGTTCAAAGCAGATGCCATAAAACTCTCCAGCAGTGTGCAAAAGAATGAGGAAGTACTCCATCGATGTAACAAATGGATGGTGAAGCAACAGCTCCCCCAGTGGGCAGAATTCAAAAAGCATACCCTCATGAAGCTGGAAAGTTAAATAGCCTCTGTGCGTCTGTCTATATATGTTGTGTGTCTATGGCATTGAATGTTTGCCATGTATATGTGCATTGTGATCCACCCTGAGTCGCCTGCGGGGTGAGAAGGGCGGAATATAAATAAAGAAATAATAATAATAATAATAATAATAATAATAATGTGGATTATCGGCCTTGGTATTCTGGGTTATATGACTGTGTGGAAGGGCCCTCTCTCTCACTCCTCCCCCTCCCTCTCTCCCTCTTTGCCTGTTTCTACCTGGGGATAAATCAAATGTTAGTCCCACCTTGAAGGGTTGCATTGAGAGATGAAGTTTACAGAATTGGTGGCTAGTAAGTCCTATCATGGGATTCACTCCTGGGAGCAGCATTGGTTCTAACCCCTAGTTTTTAATGTTTGCTATTTCAGTGATTATATAGCACTAGCTGTGCCCTGCCACGCGTTGCTGTGGCCTATAGTAAAACTTATCAAAGTTGAGGTAGATATCTGGACTATTATGAAAGAGAGGTCCCTACCTATTCCTTCCCCCTTTTCCTCCCCCTTTCTCTCCTTTCTTCCTTCTCTACCTCTTTCTTTCTTTCACTACTTGGTTTCATCCTTCTCTCTTTCCTTCATTCCCTCCCCCTTTCTTCCTTTGCCTTTCTTCCCTCCCTGTTTGCTTCCTTCTTTCACTTTTTATTTCCTTTTATTTTACCACCATCATAACAATAACAATAATTCAATGCATTGCCTCTGGGACCTGACACCTCTCCCATTCCTCCAGGGTCTCATAGGAACAATAGCATAATAATAATAATAATAATAGAAATAACAACCTTTACCCGCCACGTGTTGCTGTGGCCAATCTTCCCTCTTTCTCTCCTTCTTTCCCTCCTTCCTTCCTTCCTTCCCTCCCATCTTTCCTTCTCCTCTTCTTTCTCTATCTCTTTCCTTCCTTCCCCCTTTTTCTTTCTTTTCTGCTGTCTCTCTTTTCTTTCCTTCCATCTTTCCTTTTCTTTCCTTTTCTTCTTCCTTCTTTCTCTAACTTTCCTTCCTTCCCCCTTTTTCTTTACCTCCCTTTCTCTTTCTTCCTTCTTTCCTTCCTTCCTGTCTTTCCTAGATTTTGACAGGGCGGGAAGGGGCGGGGTGGGGTTTGGAGGTGGCGTGAAGTAAAAGGAGGTAAGATTGGGGTGGGGGAGTGATGGAGCATGGGGTTGCGTGTGTGTGTGCGGCGGCGGGGGGGAGTGATGGAGCGTGGGGTTGTGTGTGTGTGTGCGGCGGCGGGGGGAGTGGGGTTGCGTGTGTGCGTGCGGCGGCGGGGGGAGTGATGGAGCATGGGGTTGCGTGTGTGTGTGCGGCAGCGGGGGGAGTGGAGTTGCGTGTGTGTGTGCGGCAGCGGGGGAAGTGATGGAGTGTGGGGTTGCGTGTGTGTGTGCGGTGGCGGGGGGAGTGATGGAGTGTGGGGTTGTGTGTGTATGTGCGGCAGGGGTTTGTGTGTGTGCGGGAAGCGGCACGGCGGGGCTTGGAGTGGGCATGGTTTCCGCAGAGGGAACGTTGGCCGGAAGGGCATGTGCGCGCGCCAGGGAACTTGCGGCTGGGCGCCAATGCGCATGCTCAGTTGTTTTGCCGTTTTGTGAGTGTGTTGTTGTGTTGTTTTTCATTTTGAGTAGATATGTTTGTACCTTGTGGGTTGTGTTATGGGCATGGGAATTTTGGTTAAGTTTTGTTGGGGTTTTTTTGAGTTTTGTTTTTTTGCCATTTTGAGTGTGTTGTTGTGTTGTTTTTCATTTTGAGTAGATATGTTTGTACCTTGTGGGTTGTGTTATGAGCATGGGAATTTTGGTTAAGTTTCGTTGGGTTTTTTTTGAGTTTTATTCTTTTGCCGTTTTGTGAGTGTGTTGTTGTGTTGTTTTTCATTTTGAGTAGATATGTTTGTACCTTGTGGGTTGTGTTATGGGCATGGGAATTTTGGTTAAGTTTCGTTGGGGGATTTTTGAGTTTTGTTGTTTTGCCGTTTTGTGAGTGTGTTGTTGTGTTGTTTTTCATTTTGAGTAGATATGTTTGTACCTTGTGGGTTGTGTTATGGGCATGGGAATTTTGGTTAAGTTTCGTTGGGGGATTTTTGAGTTTTGTTGTTTTGCCGTTTTGTGAGTGTGTTGTTGTGTTGTTTTTCATTTTGAGTAGATATGTTTGTACCTTGTGGGTTGTGTTATGGGCATGGGAATTTTGGTTAAGTTTCATTGGGGGTTTTTTGAGTTTTGTTTCCTCGTTGGATGCCCCTAACAAATTTATATATATAGATAAGTTAATGGTATATTTAATTTTCTACAGGGAAGGAATATGGCAAAGCAGATGCAAGGTGGCTACACTCCGATCCCACTATTGTCTCAGTGGAAATACTAACTGTTTTTCTGGATGGGCTTTTAGCATTGATTCTCATTTATGCTATTCTCAAACAGAAGCATTACCGGTGAGTATTTGTAAAGAAATGAAAACAATTTGCTGCAATAAAACACACGCTTCTTTGATAGATTCCCTGAATTCATCCAGGTAATAACATTATGAATTCAGATTATATCAAAACATATTATTTCATTTCAGGATACAAATAGCAGGAGAAGTGATGGCCTTTAACTGTAATTTTATATTGTTGCATATCCATATGTTTTATGTAATTATGATATTGTTTATTGTTTGCGTTTTCGGTTTGCGTTCGGTCATTCTTTATTGTAATTGTTGTTTGGGCTTGGCCCCATGTAAGCCACTCTGAGTCCCCATTGGGGAGATGTTGGCGGGATACAAATAAAGTTTATTATTATTATTATTATTATTATTATTATTATTATTATCATTAAGAATTAATAGTGGCTCATTCTCCTGCTAGAACTTTTTTTTTAATGGTCATTACAAACCTTTAATTCAGTGAAGATCACACCTCAGAATGTATTATGCTTCTGCATGAACTATTGCATTCCCTTTGATCAGGCATGGGCAAACTTCAGCCCTCCCGGTGTTTTGGACTTCAACTCCCAGAATTCCTGACAGTCAGCAGGCTGTTAGGAATTGTGCGAGTTGAAGTTCAAAACCTGGAGGGCTGAAGTTTGCCCATACCTGCTTTAGATGTTGTGTTTACATTGGGAAGCCATCATCCTCTCTCCAGGCACACAGGCCGGAAAACTTGTGGGGACGAGAGAGAGGGCCTTCTCTATGGTGGCCCCCCGGCTCTGGAATTCACTCCCCAGAGATATTAGGCAAGCCCCCACGCTGGCAATCTTCAGGAGGAGCCTGAAAACCTGGTTATTCCAATGTGCCTTCAGTGATTGAATTTAAGATACTCCCTGACCAAACTTTGCATAAAATGACCTCGGAAGCACTTTATTTGATGGTTCGTGCAATTAAATCCTTCCTTATCCCCGGATCCTCCTCCCGATAATTTATATTGTCCCATCTCCCAGTGTTTTAAAATTTTATCATTGAGTTTGGCCCTGCCCAACTTAATCCTCTGTGTTTTAATGTTTTATTTGCTTTTGCTGTTCACTTATTATATTTGTTTTGCATTTTATGTATTTTATTTTCTGGTTTTGTTATGCTTTTGTGTTATATTGTGTTACTGTATTGTTGGGCATGGCCTCATGTAAGCCGCACCGAGTCCCCCTGGGGGAGATGGAAAGGGGTATAAATAAAGATTATTATTATTATTATTATTATTATTATTATTATTACATGCTCCCTCCTCTCCTGATCAGTCTGAAGTGGTGGTTGGCTGCACTTTGGAAACTTTCTAAAAAGAATAACTTCATTGTAAATCTAAGCATCACAGTGTGTCTTCATTTTCCTTCTTATAGTACTCTTCCATATATTTTTTCACATTTTTATATGTTATTTTTCCTCAGTGATTTCATGCTGCTCTGTAAAATAAACACTCAAAATATTTTGGTTTTGGTTTTGATATTAATAATAAAGGACAGATAGCTTGATAAGCTCATAAACAGGCTATTTAAACAGTGGATGCAACAATATATGTGTATCTTACAATTTTATTTTTATTGCAGACACTTTGTGCAGATTACGCTTTGTGTTTGTGAATTATATGGAGGATGGATGACCTTTTGTCCAGAGTGGCTCACAGGGAGCCCCAACCTGAACACCAGTTCCTGGATGTATCTGTGGGTCTATTTAGGTTTTTTTAATGGCTTATGGGTGATTATCCCCATAGGTCTACTGATACAGTCTTGGGTAGCCCTCAGAAAAATGCACGATGAACGATCTAATCAGAAAAAATACAAATAATGACATTATAATTGCCAATTCAAATTAACTGTGGCTTGACCTTGAATCTCGCCAATATAGAAAGCTACTTCTAGGAGCAGAAGAGCAAAATGAAAAGTTGATTTTTTAGATGAAGACCACAAGGCATCTGATAATTTTCCTACCCCTGATCAAAAAATAATATGAGAATGAATATTAATAAAACAATTACAATACGTAGCTTATAAAGACTTCAGTGACTCTGCAGCCAGTAATGAAAGGACCAAGGCATTGACATCTCTGACGCATCCTCTGTTTGGATATCAGCCAGCAAAATCAAGAAATAGTTTTCTGAGATCTACAGAGATACTTGCAGGAACACGTCAGCAAGCTAGAGTCCAATAGTGGCAGGTGAAAACCCAGAGCCTCAGTGAGTGGCTGAGACCAGATGAGAAACTCCTTCCCGTGCACACAGAAGAGTGAATGACCTGGAAGGTGCTGAACAGACTGCGCTCTGGCACCACGAGATGCAGAGCTAACCTTAAGAAATGGGGCTACAAAGTGGAATCCACAACATGCGAGTATGGAGAAGAGCAAACCACAGACCACCTGTTGCAATGCAACCTGAGCCCTGCCACATGCACAATGGAGGACCTTCTCACGGTGACGCCAGAGGCACTCCAAGTGGCCAGATATTGGTCAAAGGACATTTAATAGAATACCAAGTCTGCAAACTTTGTAGGTTTTTTTAATACATTATAACTATTTTCAATTAGTTTCTGACACAATAAATAAAATAAGTGACTCTGCAACCAGCTACTCGCAAATCACTGACCTGAATACAGCTAAGGAAATTTTAGGGCTCAAGAATATAAAGTGCATTGTAAAAGTTTACTATTTATAACAAATTATTTTTATATAATTGTATTCTTTAATAACGAGTTTGTGGTGGGGAGGGTTTTGTGTTTTTTAACTTCTGTCTTTGCATTAAAAACCATTTGTGATTATCTACCTGTGCATATTTGTTCTTATATAATTTCTGTCTTAATTCAACCTTTAATTCTCCAGTTATTCTTCAACTGCACTTCCTATTATCCTTCTGCACCGGCTGTGCTGATAAGTTTTATGGCAGTCTGGAGCCTCACTATACTTGCAGGAACACGTCAGCAAGCTAGAGTCCAATAGTGGCAGGTGAAAACCCAGAGCCTCAATGAGGGACGTCCTCCCTGCCTTTGCTTTAAGCCTTCCTTGTGAGATTCTCACCTTCTCTCATCATTAGCTATGGTGCCAGCAGATGATAGTTGTGGTCCCACAGCACAGTTTGGCCCAGTTTTGTTTCAGATGTACCTTAAAACAACAGACTCCAATAAACAGACAAAATTATTTTTATTTATTTCCTATATTTATAGTCCGCCCTTCTCCCCTGGAAAGGGGACTCAGGACAGCCTAACAAAAGCATCATATGATGCTAGCATCATAAAAACAACCACAGTACAATCAATCAATCAATCAATCAATGATTTATTACGGTCTTTGACCAGCAAAGTACAGAATGGGGCATCGGTGCCCAAGGAAGGGAATCGCAGAAGGGAAAAGCAGATTAAAAGCAGATTAAAAACATGTTATAAAAGAGACAAATCAAAAAGATAAAACAGACTAAACTTACAGTTTAAAGTGCATGTATGAATCTAAAATAGGGGGCGGCTAATAACAAATATCAGATGACTGGGAAGCTATAAAAGGGATGAGAGGGGAGCATTTACAGCATTTCAGTTATTACAAGTCATTCTAACTATATTCCCGGCAGGAGGTTGCCTGGTGGAGTCTGTCATCAGCCGTCTAATGTTAATTGCTGCTGCACAGAACTTGGCAACACTGTAGGTTGTCGCAGAGCAAGAGTCCGAGAGCAACAGGGAGGTGTAACTAGCTCTAATGTCTCTATAGAAGTTAGAACACACATTGGAGGAGCACATGTTCAGTTGTTTCGATGTAGCCAGACTCACACGGGCATAGTCTCTCCTGGGCAGGGGTCTTCCGGTACCTCCCCTCCAGTAATTAATTAAGACACATCTATTAAAATCAAAATCCAAAAACCAGTCCAGGTCAATTCATTGCCATAAGTTGTGTGATCTTCTTCCACTTGCTTCTCACTGATCAAACGTTTAGCATTCAATGGCTTGAGAGTGCCTGGGGGGAATCTCTTGTTGAGAGTGATTTTATGTGCCAGCAAAACAACAGAGGGGAAACAAACAGGCACATAAAATCACTCTCAACAAGAGATTCCCCCCAGGCACTTCCAAGCCATTGAATGCTAATCAAGGTGATCAGCTGAAACATTCACACCTAGCCCCAGCAGACAAAAGTCCTTTGTCTCACCCTGGTCATTCCACAGATATATAAACCCATTTTTCCTACTTCCAACAGACCTTACTACCTCTGAGGATGCTTGCCATAGATGCAGGAGAAACGTCAGGAGAAAAATTGCCTCCAGAACATGGCCCTATAGCCCGGAAAAACCTACAACAACCCAATGCCTGTTTAAACAACCCAAGCTAGCATAATAATAAAAGAATTGTGAGATTGGAAGTCCAAAACACCTGGAGGGCGGTGGTTTGCCCGTGCCTAACCTAGGTGCTCTAGGCTACATTTTAGAGGGAGCAAGAAGCCCTCCCTCCCGCGCGCCCCAGCCAATCCGAGAAGAGCGCGGCCAGCACGCGCCTCGCGGGGTGAGGGCTTAAGGAGGCTGTCCTTACTGCGCCTGCGCCCAGAGGAGGTTGGGTCCTACCTTCTTGAAGGCGATGCTGTGGCGCTTCCTCTGAGGAAGAGAAAGAAGACGCGGGTGAAGGGGGTGAGTCCCTTCCCTTCTCCTCTTGCGGGGTTTGTCCCTGCCTTGCAGCCCAAAGAAGCCTCTGCACAAGGGAATGCGGGAGTGCCCGCATGTCTGCGTGCGTTTGTGGAGATGGTTGAGGCCTGGAGTGCAGTGGTGCATGAGAAGGTAGGCCTGGCTTGGGCATGGCTTGTGAATCAGTCAGCCTGGGACCCTCCTGTCAGCCTGTTGCTGCTGCTGCATTTATTTATTCCTCCTTTGAATAAGAGAGCTCTATTCAAGCCCTGGTTGAGATGCCCAAAAATAATTTGCACTGGAATGCGAACTCTTTGTCTCCTTCATTCTAGACAGAAGTATACTTGACATACTTCCCCCCGTGACAGATTATTATTATTATCATTATAGTTATTTATACCCCTTTTTATCTCCCCTGAGGGGGACTCAATGTGGCTTAAGAAGAACTTTGGGTTGTTGTAGGTTTTTCCGGGCTATATGGCCATGTTCTAGAGGCATTCTCTCCTGAAGTTTCGCCTGCATCTATGGCAAGCATCCTCAGAGGTAGTGAGGTCTGTTGGAACTAGGAAAAAGGGTTTATATATCTGTGGAATAATCAGGGTGAGACAAAGGACTTTTGTCTGCTGGGGCTAGGTGTGAATGTTTCAACTGACCACCTTGATTAGCATTTGATTGCCTGGCAGTGCCTGGAGCAATCTTTTGTTGAGAGGTGATTAGGTGTCCTTGTTTGTTTCCTCTCTGTTGTGCTGTTCTAATTTTAGATTTATGTTTAATACTGGTAGCCAGATTTTGTTCATTTTCATGGTCTCCTCCTTTCTGTTGAAATTGTCCACATGCTTGTGGATTTCAGTGGCTTCTCTGTGTAGTCTGACATGGTGGTTGTGAGAGTGGTCCAGCATTTCTGTGTTCTCAAATAATATGCTGTGTCCAGGCTGGTTCATCAGGTGCTCTGCTATGGCTGACTTCTCTGGTTGAAGTAGTCTGCAGTGCCTTTCATGTTCCTTGATTCGTGTTTGGGCAATGCTGCGTTTGGTGGTCCCAATGTAGACTTGTCCACAGCTGCATGGCACATGGTAGACTCCTGCAGAAGTGAGAGGATCCCTCTTGCCCTTTGCTGAACGGAGCATTTGTTGGATTTTCTTGGTGGGTCTGTAGGAGAAGTCAGCCATAGCAGAGCACCTGATGAACCAACCTGGACACAGCGTATTATTTGAGAACACAGAAATGCTGGACCACACCAACAACCACCATGTCAGACTACACAGAGAAGCCATTGAAATCCACAAGCATGTGGACAATTCCAACAGAAAGGAGGAGACCATGAAAATGAACAAAATCTGGCTACCAGTATTAAAAAACTCAAAAATTACAACAGCAAAACAACAGAGAGTAAACAATCAGGCACATCAAATCACTCTCAACAAAAGATTCCCCCCAGGCACTTCCAAGCCATTAAATGCTAATCAAGGTGGTCAGTTGAAACGTTCACACCTAGCTCCAGCAGACAAAAGTCCTTTGTCGCACCCTGGTCATTCCACAGATATATAAACCCTTTTTCCTAGTTCCAACAGACCTCACTACCTCTGAGGATGCTTGCCATAGATGCGGGCGAAACATCAGGAGAAAATGCCTCTAGAACATGGCCATATAGCCCGGAAAAACCTACAACAACCCAAAGTTCTTCTTTTTCTTAAGCCACTTTGAGTCCCCCCTCAGGGGAGATAAAAAGGGGTATAAATAACTATGTTGTTGTTGTTCATTTGTTCAGTCGTCTCCGACTCTTCGTGACCTTATGGACCAGCCCACGCCAGAGTTCCCTGTCGGCCGTCACCACCCCCAGTTCCTTCAAGGTCAGTTCAGTCACTTCAAGGATGCCATCCATCCATCTTGCCCTTGGTCGGCCCCTCTTCATTTTACCTTCCCCATTCCCCAGCATAATTGTCTTCTCTAGGCTTTGCTATAATAATAATAATAATAATAATAATAATAATCTGTCACAGGGGAAAGTATGTCAAGTATACTTCTGTCTAGAATGAAGGAGATAAAGAGTTCGCATTCCAGTGCAAATTATTTTTGGGCATCTCAACCAGGGCTTGAATGGAGCTCTTTTATTCGAAGGAGGAATAAATAAATGCAGCAGCAGCAACAGGCTGAGAGGAGGGTCCCTACAGGACTGTCCTAGGCTCACTGATTCACATGCCCAAGCCAGGCCTACCTTCTCATGCGCCTGTTTCTTTTCTCAAGCAAGCTTCCTTTCAACAGAAACAGGGTTTGTTTCATTTGTGTGCACAAATGTACAGCTCACTGGGCAGGGATTCCAGTTTCAAGAAGGTACAAAGCTGTGAAAGGAGAGATCTCCATTCCTGTTGTGTGTTTTCTTGGTTGTTCTCTCAGACCTTGGCATCCTAATGGCAAGGAAGGGATCAAAGGGGCCTCAAGGTTAATATGCTTACAGGTTGAGTGCAAGCTCTCCTTCTGCATTATTGGCGTGGGAATGTGCTGAGAAGCTAGGTGTTTGGGCCTCTGTAGAGTTTCAAGCATTCAGGAAAGAACATTGCGTGAGTCTCCCTTATTTTGCCTCTCCTCTGAAGAATATGTGCTCATTAGTACCCACTGTTGTAGTCGTAAACAGTTATATGTTGTTGTGTGCCCTCATGTCCTTCCCAACTAATGGATACCCGAGGGGGAAGGAGGAGTGGGGAAGAGGATTTACTTTATTTGCATCCCACCTTCCTTCCCATAGGGACTCAAAGTAGCTAATATTGGCATGACACAATACAATAGAATGGGAAAAAACAAGGCAACTATAAAAATATAAAATAAAAAACCAAATTAAATATTTGCATCATGGGTGTAAAAATTAAAATGCAATAAAAATAAAATGCAATTAAAATTGCATTTAAAATAGGATGTACTTTTCACCTCATTTTATTGGGATGGTTTGATCAGAAAGAGGTTGCTTTTGCCTTCCTCTGAGGCCAAGAGAGAGTGACTTGCCCAGGACCACCCAGTAGATCTCCATAGCTAAGTAGGGGTGTGATCTCTAGTAATCTAATGCTTTAACAACTATACCATGCTGGCTCCTATTACTAATAAAGGAATTGATGGGAATTATTTCTATTATTAACAAAGAAATTGATGGGGATTATAAACCCTGTGCAGGCTGCTCGTTATATCAGTGGCTATTGCTGTTAAAATATTCCTTGACACACCCACCTCTGGGTTAATTGCATGTGATGGCATGATAACATTTTTCTGCGTGCCTGAAAGTCATATGTTTTCTGTGATAGTCAAAGAGTTCATTTCCTTCAAAATAGTACAGTATTTAAAATTGTATTTAAAAATATAATAAGGATTTAAAGAATTAAATAAAAGAAAGAAGAAAAATATAGATAACTAAAATCCAAGGAAATTAAAATTAAAAATACAGATCAAATTAAAGAAAAAAGGAAAAGACAAATGACTTCTGATCTTCCTTTCTGTGGTTGTACAATATATGTGTATTGATATTTTTACCTCTCTCTTCAAAATTACAACATACAGTTGACCTTCTGTCTCCATGGGTTCAATATATTAAATATATCCGAAATGCAAAAAAAAAAAAAAAAAAAAAAAACAACCTTGGTTTTGCACTTTTACATAACTGACACCATTTTACTACGGCATTGAATATAATGGTGCTCTAGCATTGACAGATTTTGGTATCCATGGGAACTGAATGCCAGCTAATACCAAGGCCTTGCTCTATTCAGTAGTCTTATTTCTAATCATGAAAACTAAACATTAACAACTAATTTTCCTTATATCTTCCCCCTCCTTTTTTTTTGTTTTGCAAAAACGTCTACAAGAACTTTCCACATTTTGAGAAATGTTGCTAATGACCTTTCTCTAATTAAATTGGAATGATTGAATGAATTTTATTGTTTTGGTCACAGACCAAGAGTTAATTAAATCAGACAATGTTTCAATTTCTACTAAGTCCATCAGTTTCCACAATTATTCCATTATGCCCAGGATTATAACTTGTTCTTCTTTCATTTCAAATTCTATCATTCTATATTTTGGCAAAAACAACAACAACACTTTGTTTATATTCCGCCCTTCTCCTCAAGGGAACTCAGAGCGGATTACAGCAGATAAACAAACACAGGCAAACATTCAATGCCTTGTTACAATGAAAAATAAATATATTTCCGGTACTAGAGGCGGTGCTCATCTCCGGCTCTGGAAGAGGTGCTCTTTCTCCATTTCCAAGCCAAGAAGCCTGCATTAGCCATAGACACCTCCTGGTCACGTGGCTGGCATGACTGCTTTGAGCGTTTTTTTTTTTTTTTTTTTTGCCTTTTCCCACTGAGGTGGTACTTATTGATCTACTCACATTTGCATGTTTTCAAACTGCTAGGTTGGCAGGAGATAGGGTGGATTCAAACTACCATATGTACACAGTTGTATTTTCAGTAAGCCATGTCCCACAAAAGGATTATTGAAATGTTCAATAGTACTACAATATCCATTCCATCCAAAGCTCTTTGATAGACCTACCTCTCAGATAATTGCATCTGTATTATGTAACTATCCAGACGTTATGTTACAAACAATTCTGCTTGCTTGCAAGCCATGACTTAACATTTTTCTGTAACTATCAAAGGTTTTTGTTAATATAAATAATAATTTCCCCCCAAAGGTTGAACTTCTAGCTTGGTTGTGGTAGGTAATTAAGGCAATAGCTTAATTCACTGTTTTTTTTATTTTATTTTACCCTGAAAGTTCTTTGTAAATTGAGATATATTTAATCAGACATAAACAGCTGCATTGGTGACAGGCATGCAAACTGTGTGATGAATTTCCTGCAGGTACAAGGCTGCAGAGGTTATATATCCGGTCAAGGGAACTGGGATAGACTCAGGACAGATGCTTTAAACCAGGGGTCCTCAAACATTTTAAGCAGGGCCAGGTCACAGTCCCTCAAACTGTTGGAGGGCTGGATTATAATTTGAAAAAAAATGAATGAATTCCTATGCACACTGCACATATCTTATTTGTAGTGCAAAAACACTTTAAAGCAATACAATAATTAAAAGGAAGAACAATTTTAACAAATATAAACTTATTAGTATTTCAATGGGAAGTGTCAGCCTGCTTTTGGCTGATGAGATAGGATTGTTGTTGTTGTTGTTGTTGTGTGCTTTCAAGTCATTTCAGACTTAGGGACTGTGACCTTGACCCTGAGTGAGGGCTGGGTAAATGACCTTGGAGGGCCGTATCTGGCCCCCCTGGGCCTTAGTTTGAGGACCCCTGCTTTAGGTGGTGCCAATGTTGTGGGGAAATGTAGAGGCTCTGAAAGCACATTTAGATTGAAAGATAGGACATTAAAAGCAACTGGCCCCACAAAGATGGTTTTCTCACTAATGTTGCCAGTGTTTCATTCAGGACTGACGGGAGGGAGGAGTCTCAGTGTACAGTTGAAAGGAAGGCGCTTTATATTATTACACATATATTATTACATATATTATTACACATGGATAATATTTTGGAAAAAGATTGAACTGTAGGGGAAAAAAGACAGATTCTTCCAGAACTAGACTTTAAATCAATGGTTCTCAACCTGTGGGTCCCCAGATGTTTTGGCCTTCAACTCCCAGAAATCCTAACAGCAGATAAAGAGACTGGGATTTTTGGAAGTTGTAGGGCAAAACACCTGGGGACCCACAGGTTGGGAACCACTGCTCTCTAAATGTTCAGTAACAAGATGATGGCAAGAGTAGCTTTTCAACCGAATCCTAGAGGCAAGGTGACTACGGCGTTTTTGGGGCTTCTGAGTCAAATACTGTAGAATATTTCAGGGGCATGAGAAGAAAATGGTTTAGGCCTGCTTAAATGAGGCTGGGGTAGAAAATAACTACAGTCTTATGCTCGTGCTAGGAACTTCTGGGCCAAAACACCGGGTTTGGTGTGCTTTCACTTTAACAGGAAACATAATTATAGTGAGTAAAAGGGAGAACATTTAGGAAAGTCAGCTCAAGGTATAAGATTAGATGGCCTAATGAGAAATAAGAAAAACAGGGAAGGGTGTTCTGTGTAAAAAGCTTAAAGGGCTGTATTGTCTGTGTCCACCTGAATTCTACATCCCTTCCCGTTGGTTTCCTCATGCTCAATTCAGATATGTGCTGGGTTTATCTAGACCAGGGGTCCTCAAACTAAGGCCCGGGGGCTGGATATCGCCCTCCAAGGTCATTTACCTGGCCCTCACTCAGGGTGAACTTAAGTCTGAAAGGACTTGAAAGCACATAACAACAACAACAATCCTATCTCATCAGCCAAAAGCAGGTCCACACTTCCCATTGAAATACTAATAAATTTATATTTGTTAAAATTGTTCTTTATTTTAATTATTGTATTATTTTAAAGTGGTTTTTTTGCACTACAAATAAGATATGTGCAGTGTGCATATGAATTCATTCATATTTTTTTTCAAATTATAATCTGGCCCTCCAACAGTTCGAGGGACTGTGACCTGGCCCTCTGTTTAAAAAGTTTGAGGATCCCCTGATCTAGACTGGCCAGTACAATAAGTGGTACCACCAGCCAGATCACGTCTGGGACCTTGACAAGAGGATGTATTGCACCTTTTGGAAAATCCATATAGTCTTCAACAATACTTCATAATTGATTAGTTTAAGGGCTTCTACCATAGTAGTTCATTTCACATTTGTAGAGCGGTGAAGTCTAGATCTGAGTATGTTGTTATCCAGCCACATTAAGGGGATTATCACAGAATCCTGCACTGTATGACCTCCATCCTTCCACCCAACTGAAAAAATGAATAGAACATAACCAGTGTCAAAGGCAAAACATCTGTGCAAGATTAGAAGCCATGTGTTTTCTTCCTTCAAACATTTCCGCAGACAGTGCAAAAAACAATAACTATTGGGTGGTGGTAGTAGTAGAAATAGATGCAGAACTTTATTATCAAACCTAAACTTTTAGATGCTTAAGTAAGATAAAACATATCATTTGTAATTCATCTTATACCATTGTATTTATGGAATTAATGCGTATTGTTTTGTCCTGCATATTCTGACTTCTAGCCAGATGAACCCTGTTTGATTCTGCTGATCTTGGTTGGAGCTCATTTAAATTGTAACTTACTGATTCGAAAAATTAAAAATCTTCTTCTCTCCTCTTAGCATAGCCCCATACTTGTACTGAAGTCCTTGGTTGTCTCAGATAAAATGTCCCTGATATCTTAAGGGTTTTCATATCTCATTAACCAGCTGACAACAACTTTTTTATTTCAGATGATTCAATGAATGTATTTCAAATGGTCGAAGCAACACCAGCACATTGAAGTCTGTTATGAAGATCAGCAAGTGTCAAGATGGATGTAGGAAAGTGGCCAATATTTACACTGCTTTCACCTCAAGAAATATCAACTATCCGGAAAGCATGTGTCTTTGGAACTTCTGCCAATGAAGCTATATATATTACCCACGATGATGAGGTAAGAATCTGAGACAACCATACCAGTGTGTTTTAGTAGTTGAACTGTCTTAATGAAAAAGATTGTCCTGCCCATAAAGCAGAAGTAACATAGTAACATAGATCATGTGTATATTGGAGGTGTTAATAAAATTATGAAATTAGTTCTAGAAATTGATATTCAGCTAAATTCCTCTTAAAGCATAATGAAAAAACTCTGTCTATAAATCTTTTATGTTGGACCATTGTATCCTCTCTAACACCATTACAGAATTAACTACTTATTTCTTTCTGTACACATGAACACGATTTACTCAACAACTAAAATTTAAGTTGTACACCTTTAGTCCCACTGAATTCAATGGGATGAACTTCTGAACAGACACCTAGAACTATATTGCTGTGAATATTCAATCCCATTAATGCCATTAAAATCAGTTGTAAACCTCTTACCTTCCAGACGTGTGAAGCTTTACCACCTCTAATTCTTTACAGTTTGACATGAAGAGAGTTGAGATATAAAACATCTGGAGGCTCATAAACTGTGTTCCTAGATCCTTTAGGATTGGGCTGTAAGTCCATACAATTTTCTGAGAAGGAATCACAATAAGGCAGAAAAAATACTAAGCATAAAATAGGGAAAACTTATGTTTCAAACAGTATACAAATATTTATAAAAATGAGAAATGATTATATTAGGGAGATGGTAAAAGAACAGGAAAGAAATGTGAGATCTTTAACTAGTTTGTGGGTTATTTATTTTGTATCATGACTGCATGGAGCTCTGTTACTTTCCCACAGAAGTGGTACCTATTGATCTACTCAATTGATTGATTTGCATGTTTTTGAACTGCTAGGTTGGCAGAAGCTGAGGCTGACAGCGCGAGCTCACCCCACTCCCTGGATTCAAACTGCCAACCTTTCGGTTAGCAAGTTCAGCAGCTCAGCGGTTTAACCTGCTGTGCCAGCGGGGCTTATAGATACAACATGCATAACAATACAAAATAAGCAAACTATAAAAATAATTAATAGCGAATACATAAATAACATGACCATTTTCTCCAAACTGTTTGAGATCTCAAAAGTCAGACACTGCTATTAATTGACTGCTTGTTTCTCCTGTCAGCACAAGTACCCAATTGGTGTTGGGGTAATTTCAAAGAGGAAAAAGCATTTGAAGATGTAAAACAGCAGCAATAGCAATAGCTGCAGTTTAGCAGATCAGCAACTTCTTGAGCTAGCAATTTCAGCAATATGGATCGGAGTCAAGCTTTAAACATTATAAAACACTTCGTTTAAAGACCCACCTTTCTAGAGAGGAAGGTGAAGTAGGGCCTAGCTATTGAACACTTTTTCCATGTTATGCCTGACGTGTTAAGTCTGCACTCAAAAGGAAGCTGTAATTGAAAACTAAACATCCTATTTATTTTCTAAATTTATTTATTTTTCTCTTTCTTTTGTATGTGCACACATATCCATGCACAGTCTTTAACAGAAGATGATTGACTTTCATCTTGATGGTCACTGTCATAAATAAATAAAATTATTATGATGTTGGCTTCCTTTCAGGTTTTTGTATTTGGGCTAAACTGTAGCAATTGCCTAGGAACTGGAGATAACCAAAGCACTATTGTACCAAAGAAGCTTGAAAGTTTATCTGGAAAGCGGATTCGCAGTCTGAGTTATGGAAGTGGGCCTCATGTGGTGCTCAGCACAGAAGGTAGGCAATCTTTTGTTCTTGAGCACTAATAAACATAAGGAAGGGTTCATTACAAATTTTTTTGCTTGATACAAACACAACCCTGAAGAACAGAAAAGGGCATTGCTAGCCTCTTACGCTAAACCCAGAGTCGTATGTACACCTGATCTTTTGTAGCTTTCTGCCTAATTTCAGGTGTCCAATCTGCTTTGAACTAGATTATATGAGGATACACTGTTATATAATCCAGTTCAAAGCAAATAATCTGGATTTTATATGACAGTATAGACCAGGATTCCTCAAACTTTATAAATAGAGGGGCAGGTCACAGTCTCTCAAACTGCTGGAGGATTATAATTTGGAAAAAAAAATCAGAAAGAATTCCTATGCACACTTCACATATCTTATTTGTAGTGCAAAAGACACTTAAAAACAATACAATAGTTAAAACGAAGAACAATTTTAACAAATATAAACTTATTAGTATTTCAATGGGAAGTGTGGGCCTGCTTTTGGCTGATTAGATAGGATTGTTGTTGTTGTTGTTGTTGTTGTGTGCTTTCAAGTTGTTTCAGACTTAGGTTAACCCTGAGTGAAGGTCGGGTAAATGACTTTGAAGGGCCCTATCTGGCCCCCGGGTCTTAGTTTGAGGATCCCTGGTATAGATGGTTCTTACTCTATTTACCACAGACTTCCCTGCCCCACTACTTCTAATGCCTCCCAAAATGTAGCTCAAAAGAAAATGCCACTTCCCACAGAGAAATGTTTGTTCAATCCTGCCTTGTAACTTCAAAATAAATGTGTGCATGCACTTTTTCTGTTCTATTCCCATTGACACGAATATTTACATTTGGATTACTGTAATATATTCTATGTGGGGCTGCCTTTGAAGAGCGTTTCGAAACTTCAGCTGTTATAAGATATCCAATTAAGTTTCCAAGGCCTTTTCTACATTGCCATATAAAATCCAGACTATCTGATTATATGGCAGTGTGGACTCATAATCCAGTTCAAAGTAGATAATGGGGATTATTTGATGTGATAATCTGGATTATATGGCAGTATAAAAGTGGCCGAAGATAAGATAGGCAAACCAGAGTGTTAAGTCCTCTGTTCCAACAACTTCATTAGCTGCTGGTTCACTGCCAGCACCAGGATTGTGGCACAGCTGGCTGGGTGTCAGCTGCATTAAGATCACTACTGACCGAAAGGTCATGAGTTTGAAGCCAGCTCGGGTCAGAGTGAGCTTCCGGCCATTTGTGTAGCTTGTTGTCGATTTTTGCAACCCAAAAGACAGTTGCATCTGTCAAGTAGGAAATTTAGGTACCACCTATGTGTGGGGAGGCTAATTTAACAAATTTACGAGGCCATAAAAATATCTCCAGCAAAAGCATGTGGGGAATGCGGATGGTCGCAGATGGAAGGTGAAGCAACAGCTCCCTTGGTGGCCAGAAAATTGGAATATTAAATAGCCTCTGGCTGTCTGTCTATATGTGTTGTGTGTCTATGGCATTGAATGTTTGCCATGTATGTGTACATTGTAATCCGCCCTGAGTTCCCTGCGGGGTGAGAAGGGTGGAATATAAATACTGTAAATAAATAAATAAATAAAATTGCCAACACAATTCATGGCCCATCCAGACAACCATATAACCCAAAATATCAAGTCCGATAATCCACAATATTTGCTTTGAACTGGGTTATCTGAGTCCACACTGCTATTTAATCCAGTTCAATGTGGATTTTATACAGCTGTGTGGAAGGGACCTCAAAGAGTGGTTGTGATCTATAAGACCCTACATGTCCCTTATGAACATGTCTGGATCCTGAGACCTGGAGGAGAGGCCGTTCTTCATCATTGTGTTTGGCGGCTACATGACACAGGACCTTTTCAGTGGCTGCCAAAGATTCAGCAGTGTTAGCCCCATTATATTGCTTATATTTGGGACATCAAAATGGTTTCCAAATACTTAAGACAGTCGGCGATCTGTGCTGAGCCTGCAATGTATATTGAAGGATTTTGTATGGAGTGTTTTGAAACTTTGGACTATAGAGATATGTTACGTTTAGTAGTAAGTTACTTGTTTGTGTTTTGCTAAGTGCATTTTCTGCCAGTTAATGTATGTCAGTCCCAATGCTCTCTGCATCTAATAAAAACTACTTTTATCTTATGGGAGTAGGCAGAAGTATTGTAAGTTCAAATCCAGTAACTTGTATTTGGGTTTTATATTTCTTCCTCGTGTAGTCTGTGAAATGCGCACTAATGGGTTTCTGTGCGCATGCGCAGAGATTTCGGAACATTCTAGATGCAAAGATTTTAGGCGGGAGTCCCGCCCACCCTCCCAATGGTATAAAAGGCAGTAGGCGGAGTTCCGCTTCAGTTCTTCTTTCCGCGCGACAGCAGAAGCATTTCGGACTTTCCTCTCTGTTCACTTACCTTGTTATCGACTCGGACTCCTCTCGACTATCCTCCATTCTCCTACCCTCGACAACGGACTGATTACGGACAGGCTAGCATGTCGACTTTATCTTTTAAAAAGTGTTCGGCTTGCGGAGTTAATCTCCCAGAAGCCGATAGACACAATAAGTGTCTTTTGTGCCTGGGGGAAGGCCATAATCGCTCTGCATGTGAGATCTGCAGAGGCTTCACATCTCGGGCCCAAAAGAGCAGGGACTCCCGTCTTAAAGCTCTTTTATACGAGCAGGCACTGGCCCCTGAAGAGACTCGCCAAGCCGCGCTTAGTCTCTCTCGGCAGCCCTCACCCTCCCCCCTCTCCGGGGAGCGGCCGGGCTCCTCTTCCATGCAGCTGGAAGAAAACCCTGCGGCCGGGACTCCTCCCCTTGGGGACGAACCGCCGCCGAAAAGACCCAGGGTCTCCAAACAAACTGCTCATAAGAGCAAGTCAAAGGAGAAGCAAAATAAGAAAAAGGGACGGCAACTCTCTGGCATGCAGCCCCTGAGTCCTCCCACGCTGATTGAAGATCTCCCTATGGATCAAACAGGATTGTTTAATCCAGAAACAGATTCCCAGTTAAAACACTCCCATGAGATGAAACAAACGGTCACTAAATATGACCAACAACCTTATCAACAGAGACAGAGATGGGGCAATTATTATCATTACCCCACCTATCACAGAGGCCGTTACAACCCTCACTCCTACAGAGGGAAACAACGTCCTCATTCATCTCCTGCCACCACCGGGAAGCCACCTGTTCCCTTTAAGGGTCAGTATCGGGGCACTAAACCACCAGATAACAAAAAACGGCGTTTTTATCCCCCCTCCATCCCCACCACTGCATCTACCTGACCCTTCCCCACCCTCCACACACACCACATCCACCTCACCACTGTACCTCAACAGACTCCATCCATACTTACCTGCTTGGCAGTCCATAACCAATGACACCTGGGTCCTCCGCATAGTAGATGAAGGTTACGCCATTGAATTCCATTCTCTCCCTCCACTGGGAAAAATTTTACCAACTCAATCCTCTCCCATGCTTTGGGACGAGATCTCCTCTCTTCTACACAAAGGGGCGATTTCCCCTGTACATCCCGACCTGGCTCACACTTGCTTTTTCTCTCGCTACTTCCTAGTAGATAAAAGGGACGGAGGTCAACGCCCCATCTTAGACCTCTGAGGCATTAACAAATTTATTTCACCTCGCAAATTTCGCATGGTCACACTAGCCAACATCCTTCCTTTCATCACGAAGGGAGCATGGCTCGCCAAGGTTGACCTCACTGACGCATACTTCCACATCTCAATCAGACACAACCATCGCAAATACCTCTCCTTTGCACTGGACAACCACATATTTTCTTTCTCCGTATTACCCTTTGGTCTTTCCTCTGCCCCAAGGGTTTTCACTAAATGCATGTCAGTAGTAGCTGCTCACCTACGCCAGAACGGCGTAACGGTTTTTCCATACATAGATGATTGGCTTTTTTCAGCGAAATCTCGTTCCCAGCTCCTCTCTGACATCTCCTTCACCTTGTGTCTCTTACAGGAACTTGGACTTGTCGTAAATTTCGACAAATCCCACCTCATACCTACCCAGCGCATCCATTTCATTGGTGCCCTGATAGACTCCACATCCCAACGGGCTTACCTGCCAGAAGACCGGTTCTCCAATCTCTGCCAAGCCATCAACAGCCTGCTTTCTTCAGGCCGGTCCTCTGCATGGGCTATCCAATCTATCCTTGGCCACATGGCGTCCACTACAAGTGTGACTCCCTTTGCCCGGCTTCGCCTCCGCCCACTCCAGTCCTGGTTCCTGGGCGTATTCGATCCCATTCACGACTCACAATCCATGATTCTTCAACCTCCCGCTCACGTCCTCAGCTCCCTCCTGTGGTGGACAAAGGAATCCAATGTGTGCTCAGGTCTCCCATTCACACCCCCACACCCGTCTCTGTCACTCACAACAGACGCCTCTTCCCTCGGCTGGGGAGCACACCTCCGAGACTTGACGATCAGCGGCCGCTGGTCTCCCTCAGAACAGAATCTCCACATCAACGCACTGGAGCTACTGGCAGTGGGAAAGGCCCTCCGGGCCTTTGCTCACCAAGTCTCCAACCGCACCATCCAGGTAGTCACAGACAACACATCGGTAAAATTTTACCTCAACAAACAAGGGGGAACCCACTCCCCAACACTCCTCTCCATATCATCAGAGATCTGGGAATGGTGCATTCGGAGGAACATATTCCTCATTGCAATCCACCTTCCGGGAAAAGACAATACCCTGGCGGACTCCCTCAGCAGGACTCCGACCACAACCCACGAGTGGCACTTGCACCCCAGAGAGTTCAACCTCTTGACCCGTCACTGGGGCCAACCACAAGTAGATATGTTTGCCTCCCCAGACAACACACAGTGCACACTCTTTTGCGCGAGGCTCCACCCTCACGTATTCCCAGGTTGCTTAGGAGACGCCTTTCTCTTTCAGTGGTCTCAGGGGTTCCTCTACATCTTTCCTCCCCTTCCTCTACTCTCCAGAGTAGTGGCGAAGGTCATCACAGACAAGGCCAATTGTATCCTGATAACCCCATGGTGGCCCAGACAACCATGGTTTGCCCCTCTCCTTCACGCATCACGAAGAACGTTCCTTCGCCTACGATCCAGCCCGGATCTCCTCACCATACAAAACGGACTGATCTGCCATCCAGATCTCCCAACTCTACGCCTCACGGCGTGGAGGATCACACCATGACCCATCTCTCCGAGGCTGCACGACTTATCATCCAGGCAGCCCAAAAGACTTCCACCAAAAGAGCTTACACCTATAAATGGTCAAAATTCAAGTCTTTCACTCACCCCTTGGGCTTTGAGCCTGACTCAGCCCCAGTACATATTGTATTAGATTTCCTAGTTCACCTCTCCTCACGGGGTTTTTCCCTCTCCTCAATTAAGTGCTATCTCGCAGCACTCTCCTGGTTTCGGAGGAAATCAGGACTACCGTCCCTTTTTCAAGATCCGTTGATACAGTTATTTGTTAAAGGTTATAAAAATGTTCACCCCCCAGTTTCCCCTCCACCCCCGGCTTGGAGCCTTGAGCTTGTATTGTCTCAACTCTCCAAACCTCCCTTTGAGCCCATGGCCTCCTGTGACATCTCCCATCTTTCCTGGAAGACGGCGTTCCTAGTGGCCATTACCTCGGCAAGGAGGGCCAGTGAGCTCGCTGCTCTTCGCTCAGATCCTCCCTTTATTAGGTTCCATGAGGATAAAGTAGTCCTTCGGACTGACATTACCTTCCTTCCCAAAGTTGTCTCCAAGTTTCACATGTCCCAAGACATCACCCTCCCTGCTTTCTTTCCTAACCCTTCCTCTCCTTTGGAAGTTGCACTCCACGCGTTGGATGTCAAAAGAGCCCTCTCCTTCTATATATCCAGGACAGCCTCCTATAGGAAATCTCCTAGACTTTTCCTAAAATACCGGAAAGATGCCTTGGGGGATCCAGTAACATCTCAAAGACTATCATCATGGATAGTATCCACAATTCGCTTAGCTTATGGTTTGGCGCACAAAGAGCCTCCTTCAACTATCCATGCCCACTCTACGAGGTCACTTTCAACATCTCAAGCCTTTCTCCACGGTGTTCCTGTCCACGACATCTGCAGAGCAGCAACTTGGACGACACCTTCCACCTTTGCCTCTCATTACAAGCTCGACATCCTCGCCAAGAGAGATGCAGCCTTCGGCAGAGCAGTTCTTTTCTCCTGTGTGGCATGACCCACCTCCAGGTTGGTAGCTTTACAGTCACCCATTAGTGCGCATTTCACAGACTACACGAGGAAGAAATATGGGTTGCTTACCTGTAAACGTATTTCTTCCAGTGATAGTCTGTGAAATCCGCACGTCCCGCCCGTCCTCCCCTCTTATGTCATGCCTCTTTTCCTGGCTGCTGTCTGGCGGCAAGGAACTGAAGCGGAACTCCGCCTACTGCCTTTTATACCATTGGGAGGGTGGGCGGGACTCCCGCCTAAAATCTTTGCATCTAGAATGTTCCGAAATCTCTGCGCATGCGCACAGAAACCCATTAGTGCGGATTTCACAGACTATCACTGGAAGAAATACGTTTGCAGGTAAGCAACCCATATTTTTCCCTTCTGTTTTTCTGAGTTGGAATTGAAAATGTCACTTAATTATCACAATATGTTGATAGTGTTATGCAGGAATTTTGTTCTTTATTTTCCATAGATGGTGAGGTTTATGCTTGGGGACATAACGGATATAGTCAACTTGGAAATGGGACCACCAACCAGGGTGTCACACCTATTCAAGTTTGTACCAATTTATTAATCAAAAAGGTGATTGAAGTGGCTTGTGGATCCCATCATTCTTTAGCACTGTCCTCTGACGGTGATGTAAGTAGTCTTTCTTCAACTAGTTGCTAAAACAATTGCTTTTCAGAAGTATTCTTCTTACGTGTTTAAATGTCCTTGAGTTGTGATTGATTAACTGCCATTAATTGACTTGCAAACTTATATTTCTTTAGTGTTTCAGCTTGAAATCTTATCTTAGCAAATAACATGCTTTATGATGTAGTTATTGCATTTACAGAAGGAACACGCTAGCATTGTGCCCATGCAAGTCTCTTTTTAAATATGCTACATGCTACATGTAAATATTTAAAAGAGGTGTAGGTCAAGGGTAGATTAAAAATTAGCTGGAAGGCGACATGAATTTGATTTGATTTTAAAATAATTACATCCTAACTTCAAGAGAAGCTGCTGTCTGAATATCTTGCAACAGCAACATATTACATATTGTATTTGGTTTGTTCTAGTACTAAGGAATTGTACATGTTATATAAAGCAAAATTTTAGAGATTGACAATTGAAACTTGAGAATATTGGATATAATGCTTCTTAGCATTATATCCAACATTCCAGAGGAGGGTGACTAAAATGATCAAGGTTCTGGAGGACAAGCCCTATGAGGAGTAGCTTAAAGATTTGAACATGTTTAGGCTGCAGAAGAGAAGAATGATGGGCATGTATAAATATGTGAGGGGAAGTCATAGGGAGGAAGCAACAAGCTTGTTTTCTGCTGCCCTGGAGACTAGGACATGGAACAGTGGCTTCAAACTACAGGAAAGGAGATGGGTTGAGTCCACCTTGTGCGTGAATATGTTTGTGCCTCTAAACGGCAAGGTATGGTAGAGATGAAAAGAGATTGCAGAAGGGGGTGCTTACTCTCCCCCCCCCCTCCTTTAATATGTCTGCTTCTGTTGCCTTGATGTCACCACTTCCCTTCCATATCCTCAGCCTCTTGGGCTAAGCCGGGAAGTAGACAATTGGGTGGACTTTCCTACTGCAGTCCAGGCGCTTCTTCCATATCTGATTTGGAGGCACTTCGTCTTGACAATAGGAAGTCATTGGAAGGTGGCTAACACCCTCAACAGGTTCATGCGCAAGCCATGAGCACCTATTGCCTCTGAGCCACTCTTTTCACCCTGTTAAATTATAGTATCCCCTGCCACGCGTTGCTGTGACCCACTCTGTGTATATGTGTTTTGTGTGTGTATGTATGTGTGTATGTGTGAGTATATATTTGTGTATATATATATATATATATATATATATATGTGTGTGTGTGTGCGTATATATATATGTGGGTGTATATATGTGTGTGTATATTTTGTGTATATATTTCTGTCTTTGTGTGGTTATATGTGTACATGCATATTGTGTATATGTGTGCGCTTGTCTATATGCATTTGTGTGTATGTATGTATGTATATGTATCTATGTATATGTGTGTATGTGTGTGTTTGTGGATATATATACGTGTGTGTGTGTGAATGTGTGCATGTGCATATGTATGTGAGTGTATGTGTATATGTATATATGGTGTATTGTTGGGGTTTTAAGTCTGTTACGCTGGGGTTTTGTGTGTGTGTGTATGGGTGATGGACACTCGTTGGACTGTTAGGTGTATTGTGTCCACATTTCATGTCAATTCGTCCAGTGGTTTTTGAATTATGTTAATCTCACAAACAGACATTACATTTTTATTTATATAGATAGTCAGAACTCATTAATTCAGTGTGTGGTCGAAAGAGTGGACCATGCGTTGATATAAAGTTCATATTAGTAATTTAGAATGGTTGAAAGAGTGGGTTGTAGAAAGTCAAGATGTCAAAAATCATGAGATCCCTGTAGCGGGCTGCTGTTATGTCACAAAAATGAAACATACGATATTAATGTTGCACTCTTTTGTAATCCAGGTACATTGATAGCCATCCAGTTAAAGTGGGTCATTCACTTGTTACACCATTTCCATGCCGCACGATTTTTTTAGACACTTTAGAAACTTGGGGTTATTTATTTATTTTGCTTCTGAAGGAACATTTTTCATATAACCCCATAATATTCTTTCACTTTTTTTCTTTGTGTAAAGGTATATGCTTGGGGCTATAACAATTGTGGCCAAGTTGGGTCTGGATCAACAGCGAATCAACCAACTCCTCGTAAAGTTTCCAATTGTTTACAGACTAAAATTGTGGTCAGCATTGCATGTGGCCAGACCTCCTCTGTAGCTGTAGTAGACAATGGTGAGGTAAGTATTCTGTGATTCTCTTGCTTTGGACTCTGCTTCTTGTAGAAATGCTAAACTACAGAACAAAGCTATATTTAGAAGACATACCAGATACTCTAGTTCAGAGGTGTCAAACTTGGGACCCTCCAGGTTTTTGGGCCTCCAACTCCCAGAAGCTGTAGCCAACTTGCCCAGTGGCCAGGAATTCTGGGAGCTGAAATTCAAAACACCTGGAGGTCCACACGTTTGACACAAGTGCTCTAGTTAAATTGTGGGGCTGTCGTTTTAAATGGTACAACTGTGGCCATTTCAGTTTCAATGGCTTATGTTCTATTAATAAATATTATATACCTTCAAGGGTTTGGAAAATATTTCTGAGAGCATGCTGGGGCCCTTAGAAAGAAAATATAGATCTTGGTATCTCTTTGGCGTTCTTCTAGTGGCATGATGGGAGAGTGAGACAGGGAGAGTGACCTTGTCCTTTCTTCCTCTGCATTCCCGGCATAAAATGTACTCGGGGCTGAGGAACACCTTGAGTGACATACAAGGTTATGCTAGGTGAAGGGGAGACAATTCTTAAGATTTTTTTCCTTTCATTTTACTGAGAGACAGACAAAGGTACATTTTATCACTCTTGTTTGTATTGTAAATACAGAATGTATCTTAGCAGGATTTGAATTAGAGGAAGGAGTGTGAAAACTAGAGGAAGAAACATCAATAAGATGTACCGCTGACACCTTATTATTAGCTGAAAATAGCAAACACAGGCAGCTGGATATTAAGAAAAAAAATCCTATACGTCTCCGGTCCAGTGTACCTGTCCGAATGTATCTCCTTGTACGTCTCACCTCAGAGCTTAAGATCCTCTGGGGAGACTGTGCTCTCGGCCCCATCTTTGTCTCAAACACGTTTGGCGGGGACGAGGGACAGGGCCTTCTCGGGGAAATTAGATCATCGTCACCCCTCCTCACCCTCAGAAAGAAGGTAAAATCGTGGTTGTGGGACCTGTCCTTCAGGCAATCAGGTTAAAGGACTATGGATAATATTTGACTATGGCTTGGCAGTGGAATTGTATAAGTGAAGCGGAGTAATCATTAGTATATGGCTAGATAAATAGCCACCAGACTGGCAATAGCTAAATGGATCGTAAGAATACTGTTTAATTTTTATTTTAATGCTCATGTTTTTAATTGTTATGTTTGATATTTGTATTTTATGAAGCGGCATTGAATTGTTGCCAATTGTAAGCCACCCCGAGTCCCCCCAGGGGTTGAGAAGGGTGGGATAAAATTTTCAAAATAAATTAAATAAATAAATAAATAATAATAATCGCCACATAAGATCGAACTGATTTAAGGTGGCTGATGAAGACATCAAGATTATTGTGAATCTTTTAAATCATTGGCCAGTTGTCAAATAAAAATGTCGACTATAATTGAAGAGGTCAGGAGGAGATTTGGAACAGTAGCTAGAAAAGCTCCTTAAGGCCAGATCATGGCACAGCGTTTCCATTCTCTGAGAACTGACAGGAAGAGAATCAACTCATTTGTAACATGTTGCAGGAGAAGAATTCTACAGATATAATGGACTAGTAAAATTGCAAACATATGGACTAAAGATCAAATTAAGTCTAAATACACTATAGAAGATTAAATGACTAAGCTGAAGCCTTCACATTTGGAGCTTATCATAAGAATGCATATCACATTAGAAAAAAAGTGCTAACTCTCAGGAAATTTGAAGGAAGTGTGAAAAGAAAAAGAGCATATTATAGATAGATTGAAGCAATCAATCAAGGAAGCCATAAACCTGAACTTGTAAGATCAGAGCACTTGATGAGCTGGGCTCTTAGAGGTCTCTCAGTCTCATAGTGTCACCATAAATTAAAGCTGTCTTCAAACAACAACAACATGTTCTTTACAGGTATTAGCAGGGTAATGTTTAACAACTCTAAATTATGTTTACCTCCAGATACCTCCTCTTTGCATTTCTTTTTGTTTTAGGTACAAACAGTATTTTCAGCCCCACCTAAAGTAAAAGCTGTAATTTATGAATTGTTTTTATGGAATGGTACTCACTTTCCTCAAAAAGAGCTTCTCTTGTGAAAACAGTGCATCAGACTAACTGTTCTTCCTCCTCCAAGGTATATGGCTGGGGCTACAATGGCAATGGACAACTGGGTCTTGGAAATAACGGCAACCAGTTAACACCATGCCGAGTGGCTGCTCTCCAAGGCGTTTGTATCATGCAGGTTAGTATATAGAGATATGGCAGCATGTGTTACTTAAAGACAGTTTATTATGGCTACCATTGAATCTCCATGCTGTGTGTATTAAGGCTGCTGGCAAAATTATCCTTGATTTTGGTTTTCCTGGGGTCCAGACGCAGACTGCAGCCGGGAAATTAGGAGATGCTTACTTCTTGGGAGGAGAGCAATGTCCAATCTTGATAAAATAGTGAAGAGTAGAGACATCACACTGGCAACCAAGATCCGCATAGTTAAAACAATGGTATTCCCATAGTAATCTATGGATGTGAGAGCTGGACCATAAGGAAGACTGAGCGAAGGAAGATAGATGCTTTTGAACTGTGATGTTGGAGAAAAGTGCTGAGAGTGCCTTGGACAGCAAGAAGATCCAACCAGCCCATACTTCAGGAAATAAAGCCCAACTGCTCATTGGAGGGAAGGATAGTAGAGGCAAAGGTGAAGTACTTTGGCCACATCATGAGAAGAAAGCTTAGAGAAGACAATGATGCTGGGGAAAATGGAAGGAAAAAGGAATAGGGGCCGACCAAGGGCAAGATGGATGGGTGGCATCCTTGAAGTGACTGGATTGACCTTGAAGGAGCTGGGGGTGGTGACGGCTGACAGGGAACTCTGGCGTGGGCTGGTCCATGAGGTCACAGAAGAGTCGGAAACGACTGAACGAATGAACAACAACAATAGAACTGAAGGCTCAGTCTTTTCATCTTGGGTGGGTAGAGGGTGGGAGGGATGCATGGATACCATGGTTGTTGTCTTCTTCCCCTCTTGGAGATCTTCTCACCAGCCGGGGAGTCTTCCATATGCCCCAGTACCTTCCCAGTTGAAAAAAGATGCACAGGAACATGGTTGGAAAAACAAGTTATCTTCAGTCACCAGAGGGCCATCTATCTCCCTTTCATGGTGAGCAAAGCCTCCCTGGCCCAGACAGTGGTTACAGGATTGGTCCTGTGGGTGCACCTAGTTTGAAAGCATCACTCTGCTTGAATATTGCCTTTTCCTTATCACTTCCCCCCCACCTGATATAAGCAATAGCTGTAGTAGGAGCAATCCAACTGGATTAGGAAAACTGCCTGCTGAGGAGGAAACAAGCAGGTGAAGCCATCTTCTCAGGATTCAGTGAGGGCATGGGGTTGTATGGTGAAACCTCTCATGGACATAAAATCATTGATCTTCCTCCCTTCTACAAACTGCCTCCCACTCTTGCTCCATGACAAATGAGAAGATTGGCCCTGCCCCCAGTAAACATGGAACAGTTAAGAAAAAGAGATTGCCTAGATTTTAATGTGACACAAGGAGTGATAGCTTTGTTATACTCCTGTATAGGAGCTGATAGTCTGACAGACATTTTTATGTATCATATTAAACCATTGTGCCACCGGCTCAATACGCGGGGAGGTGGGGTTGCTGATTTTAACAACTGAATTGCAGAGAGACACCCGTTTTAGATGGTGAATTGGCACAATAGTCAATTGGGAGTTCATGTGCTGCAAATAGTATTCCTCTGTTAACTAACTGGGCTGATGACAATAGCAGAACTTACTGTATAGTAAAGGTAAAGGTTTCCCCTGATATTGAGTCTAGTTGTGTCCGACTCTGGGGCGTGCTGCTCATCTCCATTTCTAAGCCGAAGAGCCTGCATTGTGTGTAGACACCTCCAAGGTCATGTGGCCAGCATGACTGCATGGAGCGCTGTTACCTTCCCGCTCTTGATCTACTCACATTTGCATGTTTTCGAACTGCTAGATTGGCAGAAGCTGGGGCTGACAGTGGGAGCTCACTTCTGCCAACCTAGCAGTTTGAAAACATGCAAATGTGAGTAGATCAATAGGTTCCACTCTGGTGAGAAGGTAATGCGATCCACACAGTCATGCCAGCCACATGACCTTGGAGGTGTCTACAGACAACGCCGGCTCTTAGGCTTAGAAATAGAGATGAGCACCACCCAACAGAAAATAGAGAGCAAGGGTTCCTGAAATGCAAAAGGCAAAAGTAGAACAATTATATAATTGCAATAATGTATATTATGTCTTTGCTTAATTGCTACAACATTCAATATATAGGCATCTAGTACAAATTATATAACATACAATTCTCTAAACCAAAAATTATTTTTTATGCGGTATAATTTTGCTGTAAGAATTTGTTGTTTATTCCTTATAAGAAAAATAATTATTGCTTTAGAGAATTGTATGTTGTATAATTTGTACTAGATGCCTATATATTGAATGTTGTAGCAATTAAGCAAAGACATAATATACATTATTGCAATTATATAATTGTTTTACTTTTGGTCTTAGGGACCTTTTGCCTTTTGCACCACCCAACAGAGACTTGATGTTGCAAAGAAACCTTTACTTACACAGATATATATAATATGGAAATTGTTTACTGGTCATCTTTTAAATACAGCAGCATTATGAGTGATTTCTTAGTGATTAAGTAAGCATTGTACCAAACCATCACTAACCATATATGAAGACGTGGACACTCTTCTGGCATTTTTGTGATTGAATAGTAATGTGTATTACAGTGCTATGCTGTATTTAAAAATACTATATTGGAACTATGGTTGAAGTGTTTTTAACTATTTCTAATAATTTTTAAAAATGTATTATTTTTAAGCATTTATAAATTAATGTTTTAGCTGGATTTTTAATATATTCAACGCCATTTTGAGGGAAAAGTCGATATATAACTGCAATAATCAATCAATTCCAGGCTGCAACTAATAACATGTATCAAACAGTGGTATCTTGAATGAGTTCTTGCACCCAATGCTATCTTTGATTGATAAGAATGTTAACTCTTCCTTTCTTTGTAAACGTACTTGCAGATTGCCTGTGGCTATGCACACACATTAGCACTAACTGATGAGGGCTTAATGTATTCCTGGGGCGCTAACACTTACGGGCAGCTTGGGACTGGCAACAAAAGCAACCAGCTAAGCCCCGGGCAGATCCTGATGGAAAAGGAGAGGTAAATGCTGTTGCAACTAACCCTTGGGGAGCTGGGCGGCAGGGGTGTTTCGTCTGTCCACTTTCTTTCCATGGTTCTGGACAAGTCCCTTGTCTTTTTCATTTGGAAAAGATAACGTTCTGCAAGAGCAAACTCCTCACGGCCACAGCAAGTTCTGAGGCAGTGGATACAATTCTCCTTTTCTCTCCTTTCATCTTTTCCTCAATTCTCTCTTCAACCAGTGAAGAGGATTGAGGGATTTCCTCTTCCAGTGTTTTTCCTCAAAAAACATTCCACTGCTATAAATGCGTTCTTTTATCAAATTAATCTGGAAACATGTAAGAAAACACAATGCAAATCAAATATAAGTATCAAATGTGTACCATTGAATAGTTTAAGAAGGACATTGACAAGATTGAACATGTCCAGTGGACAGCAACAAAGATAATATATCTGGAACAGTTGAGGGAGTTGAGTATATTTAGTTTAGAGGCTGAAAGGTGGCATGATGGCCAAATATGTGGCGTATGGAATGAACCAGTGCTCTATTCCAGAGGATAGAGTCTCAAATGGATTTGAATTAAAGGAAGGAAGGTGCTGAGTAAAGTTTAGCAAACACTTCTTGGTTATAAGAGTAATTTGATGGTAGAGTGGTCTTGAAATGGGTTAAATGGGCATTGGTGGATTTGGGACTTTAGGCATTTCTTCCGGCTCTATGGTTCTGTACTTCTGTAGGGCAGCATGCATCACCTCTTGTGGTTTAAGTCAATTGCTTCTGTACACAAAGTGTGCGAACACCCTGTTTTCTTCTGGATTTTGCCTGGCTTCTGTGGTTAATGGGAGATTCTTCCAGCTTGCTTTTCAATATTTGTTTATTTATTTTATTTATTTATTCCAAATATTTGTACCTTGTCCTTCTCTACTCTTGATGTGGGACTCAGGGCAGAATATGTGTTTGATCATAGTTCCACTCTCAATTTTTTGCTGGCTTGTTGGTTTTATAATCCATTGGTTAGTTTGCCTGGCACCCCATTGCGGGCAGTATCTTCTTCATTGGTTTTTCCAGCTGCAACTTGTCTCAGAGTATGAGGTTTCCACCACCAGTAGTAGAAAGAGGAAATTGGGTAGAAGTCCTACTTCCAGTGCCTGTTGAGAGGACTTGCCCTCTACAGAATGTCCTCTTATCTCCAAAAGAGAAGAAACATTTGTAGTAAGTTGAAAATTTGATTTTCGGAGAAAAAAAATTATACTAAGATCTTTCTTTTCTCCACGATTAGAGAATTACAATTTGGTATGTGTAATATGTAAAATAGAGCTGTTGGGGCATTTTGGACTAGAACTCATGGAAACCCACTGGGTGACCTTGAAAAAGTCACACTCTCTCACTCCATGATGAAGTTGGATGACAAAATCCTCTGAATACTTTTATTGTGCTTTTCCTGCATGGCAGGAGGTTGGACTAGATGGACCATGTGGTCTCTTCCAACTATTATTATCATGCTATCGTTCTGTTAGCCAAGAAAAGCCTAAGGAGGAGTTGCAGTACACATAACAACACTGAGAAGTCTACAAATTTATTTATTTATTTATTTACTTTGCTTATATACCGCTGTATCTCAAGCCCGAAGGCGACTCACGGCGGTTCACAAACAGTAAAAACAGTAGAAACAGCAGTGGTTCCATACAACATATAACAATTGACTTAACACATTATCCATAAATTACCAATAAGCAATTACAATGCACAATTATTACAAAAACAACCGTACCCAATCTTCTCATCATCCAAGCGTAGTCCAGGTTCGTCGTCCATTGTTCCATTCCTATGTTCCATTACCAGATTGCACTAAATTACTCAAACGCCTGCACAAACATCCAGGTCTTCACCTTTTTGCGGAATACCATTAGAGATGGTGCTAGTCTAATGTCCGTAGGAAGGGCGTTCCACAGCTGAGGAGCCACCACCGAGAAGGCCCTATCTCTCGTCCCCGCCAGCCGAGCTTGAGAAGCAGGCGGGATCGAGAGCAGGGTCTCCCCGGAAGATCTCAAACTCCTGGTGGGTTCATAGGCAGAGATGCGGTCAGATAGGTAGCTTGGGCCGGAACCGTTTAGGGCTTTAAAGGCCAACGCCAGCACTTTGAATTCAGCCCGGTAGCAGATCGGTAGCCAGTGGAGTTGGCGCAACAGGGGGTTGTATGCTCCCTGCGCTCCGCTCCTGTTAAAATCATGGCTGCTGAGCGTTGGACTAGTTGGAGCTTCCGAGCTGTCTTCAAAGGCAACCCCACGTAGAGAGCGTTGTAGAGAGGTCTACACAAAAAACTGACATTTCTATTCATCCTATTCATGTGTCAGGACATAATAATAATAATAATAATAATAATAATAATAATAATAATAATCTTTATTTATACCCCGCTCCATCTCCCCCAGGGGGACTCAGGGCGGCTTACATGAGGCCATGCCCATCAGTACAATAAACACAATATTACAAAAACATGACAAAACCAGAAAATAAAATACATAAAATGCAAAAACCAATGTAATAGATGACACAGCGATATAAAATCAAACGTTAAAACACAAAGGAATTTCACTGGCATGATATCTCCCATGTCAGAAGAAGTTGCTGAGGAGCTTGATTGAAGATGCAGCCAGACTCTTGTCTTTCTGGAGAATTTCACATAGGTAACTGATTGGCTGCCATGTGAACAAAACTTGCAATTGGGTAGACCCTTGCTCTGATCCAATATGATTTTTCTTTTGTGTAATTCATTTTATATTTCCTGATACAAAACCAGTTAAGTAATATGCGTTGGGCTGTGGGGTTTCAGTCTCCCTATGTACGTTTTAAATTGTTCTAAATTCTCAAGGTAACTTGTCAATCCAGTTACAGATAGGTTAGAAATAGTTTCTCTGTGCAGATAACACATGGCATCTTTCTTACAATCAACGGCAACATCTTTACATTCTGAGAATCAAATGGAGTCTGAGCTCTGAGCAGTCTCAGATCTGATCATGTGGTGTGGAGCCCCTCCCACAACTTCTCAAGAAACATAGATCAAAAAAAGAAATCTGCATACCAAAACATACATGCATAATATAGTAAACAAACAAATTAATAGTGGAGGCTTGAAGAAGGTTGCTGTTTCCAAATAACATGAAAAGAGTGCACACCCATAGCACAGAAAACAGAGCATTTCAACATATTACAGCAAACCTTTTATTCAGAACTAATAATACATGCAAATGAAATGAAACAACCAGGTCAACTTGCTCTTATGATTTCCCTTGTAGTGATCACATTAAAAAAAAAAAAGAACATGCTGAATCAGGCTTGTCTTCTTCCCCCTTTTTCTGTGTCTTGTTTTACATGCATACTTGTGCAGGGATCCTGGTGTTAGGGGCTGTTTGGTTTAAACATTGGAAGGTTTGCACATAACACTGAAGTAAGGTCAACTAGGGTCAAATCACATTCATCCTCAGGTCAAACTCTATTGGATTGTTTCCTGCAGATATGCTGGTGCTGCCCAACACTGAAAGTCTGTGTTCTCCGGTGCTTCTTCAACATCCTCCCATTGCCAATGTTGCTAACCACCCCCAATAAACAAACAAACAAAACACTTCTAATTGCACAGAGGACAAGAAGAGGAATTGGGAACTGGTGGTGTGTGTGCATGGTCTGAAAAAGCGGCTTTGTAAACCGAGTTATGCCTGTATTAGGGTGCCATAAGTTTTCGTCAGAGGTAGATGGAATTAAGACATGCCTAGCCAACTTGTTATGCCTACTAAGAATGTGGGTATTTTGGTTGAACTCTGAGCCACGATGGTGCAAACCCTTGTGCCGGCTGAACTTCTGATCTGAAGGTTGATGGTTTGAATCTGCAAGACAGGGTGAGCTCCTGTCTGTCAGCTCCAGCTTCCCATGTGGGGTTATGAGAGAAGCTTCCCACAGGATGGTAACACATCCAGGCGTCCCCTGGGTAATATTTCTGCTGATGGCCAATTCTCTCACACCAGAAGCGACTTGCAGTTTCTTGAGTTGCTTCTGACATGATTTTTAAAAAATCATGTCAGAAGGTTCAAGAACTGTGGCATGTACTACATGCACATCAGCTAGGTTGTGGCATGTAGGTTCAAGAACTGTGGCATGTACTACATGCACATCAGCTAGGTTGTGGCATGTAGGTTCAAGAACTGTGGCATGTACTACATGCACATCAGCTAGGTTGTGGCATGTAGGTTCAAGAACTGTGGCATGTACTACATGCACATCAGCTAGGACAGCATTGGACATATGGCTCAGACACTATTAATGCCTCTCTCAGATATGTATTGGTTCCAGTGGCCCTCAAAGACATAAAAAAGAGATTGTTTTTGACCAATCTTAAAGAATTGTGCAGAAATAAACAGTTTAAAATGATTGCTGAGTCCCCGTTCGAGAAGGATGGGATAGAAATGCGAGAAATAAATAAAATAAATTCCTAGTTTGCCATTATTGGACAAAATATTGGAGGGTGATATCTAATTTCTAGGGGATTTCTCAGAAGACTATTTTAGATTTTTGTTCTATTCATATCCTAGTTTGGGATAGGAGTGCTTTGGCCAATTCAGTGCTATGAATGGAAGTGGGGAATGGCCCTGTTGAGTCTCTGTGATTTTAATGCAGACAGGAAAGAGGTGCTCCTCATGACTTGGAAGGCAGATCAGGGAAAAGGAATCCAGCTTCTGTTAGATGGGGTTACACAAGTCAACAGTTTGGGTGTACTACATTTCGCTTTGAACCTGGAGATCCAGGTTTCTGCAGTGCCTAAAAGTAACTTTGCTCATTTAAAACTTGTGCACCAACTGTGCCCAATCCTTGAGAAGCTAGATCTAGTCATGGTTGCACATGCTTTAGTTACATCCCGTCTGGATTACTGTAATGCACTCTATGTGAGGCTGGCTTTGAAGTGTGTTCGGAAACTTCAGCTGGTCCAAAGAACTTCAGCCAGACTGTTAACCAGGGCTGGCTGCAGGGAGCACATAAGTCTCCTGTTGCAACAGCTCCTAAGTCCTAAGATCCTCAGGAAAGGCCCTTCTCATGCAAAGTGCTGGTTATCTATAAAAATAAAATATAGATTTTTTTTACTTACTGTATTGTTATAAGTTATTATTTTAACTTACTACGTGGAGTGTGATCAGGTCTTGTCAGGCCTTGTTGTTCTGTTTCTTATTGTGATATGGCCTAAGGGCTAATCAATACAATTACTAAAATAAATTATATAAATAAAATAAAAATGCAATGTTTGTTTGTGGGATTAACATAATTCAAAAACCACTGGATGAATTGACACCAAATTTGGACACAATACACCTATCAGGCCAAGTAGTTACCATCACTTATAAAACACTGGAAAACACAGTGGAAGGGACTTAAAAAGCCAAAAAATAAAAAATGCATTACAATGCATGTGCAGAGCAACATTTATACACATGTACACAAATATATGCACACACATATACACATATACACACACAAAAAACGCATATACACAGACTGGGCCACAGCAACCCGTGGCAGGAGACTGCTAGTGATCTATAAAGTTCTATTTGGCTCTGATCCAGGCTATTTGGACCAGGCTGTGGCATGGCTAGTTAGTAGCTAGCTGCATTATATCACTACTGACCAAGAGGTCATGAGTTCAAAGCCAGTTCGAGTCGGAGTGAGCTCCCGACCATTAATTAGTCTAGCTTGCTGTTGACCTATGTAGCCTGAACAAGTTGGAAGTTTAGGTACCGCTTTATGCGGGGAGGCTAATTTAACTAATTTATGACACCATAAAATCTTCCAGCGGTGTGCGTAAGAATGAGGAAGTACTCATCAAGGACTTGGTGTCACAAGTGGGTGGTGAAGTGGCAGCTCCCCTTGTGGCCAAAATCGAGCATACCCTCATGAAGCTGGAAAGCTGGAATGTTAAATTGCCCCTGTGTCTGTCTATATATGTTGTATGTCTAATGGCATTGGCTGTTTGCCATGAATATATTCATTGTAATCAGCCCTGAGTCCCCTGCGGAATATAATTACTGTAAGCAAACAAATAAATAAACATTTGGCAGATTGCATTTCCCTGTATGAACATGCCTAGGCCTAAGATCCTCAGGAAAGGCCCTTCTCTTGTTTCCACTTCCATCACGAGTGCTGTTGGTGGGAATGCCTTGAAAAGACCTCAATGACTGCTCCTGGGCTCTGGAGCTCTTTGCCTGGGGAAGCCAGAATGACCTTCTCCCTGTTCTCCTGTCAGCAGGCTAAAACCTTTTCATTCAGACAAGTCCTTAAAAGAGAAACAAACATGGATGTATTGTTTTAGTTGAATTATCTTTAACAGCTTATAAAGGAGAGAGGCTAGAATGAGTACAGTATGAAGAAAATGATGCTTCTGCCTCTTCACTTTGTGTTTTGTGCTTCTTTGCCACAACATTGTGCTTCTACTATTTTAAAGTTGATCTTTCTTTTTTATTGTTCCAACTGAATGCGCATTTATGCATTTTTGTTATTTATAAAGTACATTATCTCATTTAAAAACACATTAAAAATGGGGTTCAGGGTGCCGGAACGAATCAATAACATTTCGATGAATTTCAATGTAGGAATTCGCTTTGAGTTAAAAGCTTGGTCACGGACCTAATTAAACTCTTAAGGTATCACTGTACTGAACTACTGTGTGTCACAACAAAGCAAACATGTCATACTAGTTTAGGATTATGACACCTTTTGTAATTTTTCCGGTACACTTTAGTACATTCTGAGCATCAACTGTTTTTCTGTGTTTCAGATTATTAGCACCACGGGTGAATTAATGTGTGATTCCCTTTCAGGGTTGTAGAGATTGCTGCTTGCCACTCTGCTCACACTTCTGCTGCCAAGACACAGAGTGGCCTAGTCTACATGTGGGGTCAGTGCCGGGGGCAGTCGGTGGTTCTCCCACATGTGACCCACTTTTCTTGCACAGATGACGTCTTTGCATGCTTTTCTACTCCTGCCGTGATGTGGCGTCTCCTCTCAGTAGGTAAGTACTTTCTCCAATAAAACCAGCCGGGACAACCCTTGCTGGCCTGACGATTTGTGAATGATAGTGGAAGTTGCCATTCAGCAAGACCAGGGTAACATTTCTTATTCTGAAATCACATTGTGAGTTTGCACAGTTAGGGGTGCTTGCCAAAAGTTTGACAGACTATCAGTTCCAAATTTTTCAGAAGCTGGGTCTTGTATATAATGTACAACTGTGCTTGTTTTTATTGCTATTGCATTCTACATGTTTATCTTTGATTTATTTTCTCTGCATTAAAATCACAGCTTTATTAAACACGCCTTTACAGTAAGTTCTGCTATTGCCATAATAATAATAATCATCATCATCATCATCTTTATTTGTACCCCACTACCATCTCCCCAAGGGACTTGGTGTGGCTTACATGAGGCTAAGCCCAAAATACATCAACCAAAACATCAGTAAACACAACATCAATAAACAATCAATAAAATACAAATCTAATAAATCACATGAACATTGCCATCAGCGGGTCCCCTGGTGGTGCAGCAGGTTAAACTGCTGAGCTGCTGAACTTGTTGACCAAAAGGTTGGTGGTTCGAATCCTCTGAGTGGGGTAAGCTCCCGTTGTTAGGCCCAGCTTCTGCCAACTTAGTTCGAAAAGATGCAAATGTGAGTAGATCAATAGGTACTGCTTCTGCAGGAAGATAACAGCGCTCCATGAAGTCATGCTGGCCACATGACTTGGGATTTATCTATGGACAATGCCGGCTCTTCAGCTTGGAAATGGAGATGAGCATTAACCCCCTGTTATCTGTTTTCTTCACTCCTTTTAAGCCTCCAATTCTAGGCCTAGACTAGGCTTAACATGAGGGGAAACCTTTACCTTTACTATACAGTAAGTTCTGCTATTGTCATCAGCACAGTTAGTTAACAGAGGAGTACTATTTGCAGCACATGAACTCCCAAATGACTATTGTGCCAATTCACCATCTAAAGCTGGTGTCTCTCTGCAACTCAGTTGTTAAAAGCAACCCCGCGTACTGAGCTGGTGGAGCAATGGTTTAAACCCTTGTGCCGGTAGGACTGCCGACCGAAAGGTCCGTGGTTCGAAACCATGGAGCGGGGTGAGTTCCTGTCTGTCAGCTCCAGCTTCCCATGTGGGGACATGAGAGTATTTATTTTTATTTATTTATTTCCTATATTTATAGCCCACCCTTCTCCCTTCCGAAGGGGGACTCAGGGCAGGCTAACAAAAGCATCATACGATGCTAGCATTATAAAAACCCACAGTACAATCAAAATATTAAAAATATTAAAACAACAATTAAAACAATTAATTAAGACATATCCATTAAATTGAAATCCAAAAACAAGTCCGGGTCAATTCATTGCCATAAATTGTGTGATCTTCCACTTGCTGCTCACTGATCAAATGCTTGGTCCCATAACCAGGTCTTGATTTTCCTTCTAAAAGACAAGAGGGAGGTGGCCAATCTCATATCTCTAGGGAGGGCATTCCATAGGTAGGGGGCCACTGATGAGAAGGCCGTCTCTCATCCCCATAAACTGCGCAGTGTTTTATTGTTCTGATGTTTCATTTTTGCAGAGCATGAAGACTTCTTAACAGTGACAGAATCTCTCAAAAGAGAATTTGATAGCCCTGAAACCTCAGATTTAAAATTTAGAGTTGATGGAAAGTTCATCTATGTGCATAAAGCTGTCTTGAAAATCAGGTAAGATTTTTTATTATATAGATATATATGAAAAGTGTGTTGTGCAAGTGGGCTTATTAACAAAAGACCATCCTCGTGAATGTGTAGCCGAATAACTCATTAGCAGCAGCATGACCCAGCACCAGTAACCCAAAGTGATGAAAAGAACAAAAACACACAGGCCAATGTTATATCTTCCAAAGGAGTTTTTTCTTCATAGTAAAAATAATATCGTTGCACTATTTACAAGAACAAGGTTTCCACAACACATATAAACAAATACATAGTAGCATTACACACCACAGCCTTCACACTGGAGCTTTCTCACACGAGGCTTCTCTCATACTGAGGTTTACCTCACACTCCTCAGGCCCACTAACTCTAACAGGCTTTGGCCTACTCACTCTTCTCAGGGCGACACTAGCTTTGGCCCACTGGCTCTAGCAGGCTTTGGCCTACTAAGTCTTTCAGTGCTTGACTCACACTTTTGTAATTAAAAATGCCTAGTTAATTTTTAATATTTCTGACGAAATGTCCCTGTTCTCACTTACATACAAATTCAACTTTCTGGACGCACCCAGATCTCTTCAGATGGTCTCCCAAGTCTCTGGGCCAGATGTGAAGGGGTTACACAAGGAAGGGGAATAGTATCGGAGAGCAAGCTATAGGCCACATACTGATCGGCAAGGACTTTTTCTGGTTTGGCACTTTTTTCTACTGAAAGTTCCTGTTTTTCCTTTCCTGAAGGCTTCCAAATGTGGCAGTTTATGTCTTTTGGGGGCAGTAGGCCCCATATCCTCCCACAAACATATAAAGAGAGAGGGGAAAGAAACTGGGAGTGGAGTAAAAGAATCCCAATTGTGTTGCTTAGAGTAGGAATTGTTTCAATCTGCTGCAACCGGTGCAAGGTCCTGGCTTAAGGTTTGGACCTTCTGTAGTTGCGCCCGTACCTTGGGAAGTCAGATCTGGCCACGGTGGTCCACACTCTTGTTACATCCCAGTTAGATTACTGCAACGCACTCTATGTGGGGATGCCTTTGAAGACTGTTCGGAAACTCCAACTAGTCCAGTGGGAGGCAGCCAGATTGCTCACCGGAGCATCATACAGGGAGCATACCACCCCCCTGTTGTGTCAGCTCCACTGGCTGCCGATCCAGTTCCGAGCACAATTCAAAGTACTGGTTTTGACCTACAAAACCCTATACGGTTCCGACCCAGTGTATTTGTCCAAACGGATCTCCCTCTACGTCCCACCCCGGAGTGGGAGGCCCTGCTCTCGACTCCGCCTCTATCACAAGTGAGGTTGGCGGGGACGAGGAGCAGGGCCTTCTCGGTGGTGGCCCACCACCTATGGAATTCACTCCCCGGGGAAATTAGATCAGTGACATCACTCCTTTCCTTTAGGAAAAAACTGAAAGCATGGATTTGGGACCAGGCATTCGGACAATCGGGCAGATAAAGAAAGGACTTTGACAATGGTCAGGAAATGACTAATGGAACTATGGAACTCTGAAAGATGAAACGCTGAGCATGAGAATAGTTTTATATGATGTGTTATATACAGATTGTTTTGATTGTTTTAACTGTGATAATTGTTTTAACTATGTTTTGTACATTATGTGTAATTTGTATAGGCATCAAATTGTGCCTTTTTGTAAACCGCCCTGAGTCCCCCCTCGGGGGTTGAGAAGGGCAGGGTAAAAGTACCCGAAATAAACAAACAAACAAATAAATAAATAGTTGCCATCTTCTTCAAAAGTGAAAAAAACCTACTAGATCCAGTGCTTGGAAATAAATTATTGGGTTGACTCTTTCGGTGCTTTTAGGTGAACATGTTCTAATCCTATTTTTAAAATACTGGGAAGGAATGGGTGCAGGGATGGAGAATAGCAAGTCTTGAAGAATAGTGAATTGCTGCTTCTGGAATGACTCCTGTTAGTAGTTCTAACTAGAATAGACCTATTGAATCAATGGGGTTTAGATAAACACTGGCTCACCATTGAGAAATTGATTCCATTGGTGTGCTCCTATTGGGAGTACCTACAGGATTCTGGCTTCAGATCTTATGATCTTATGCTGGTCAGAACCTGAAGGAAAGTGCCTTGCAAAGACTGTGTCCCAAGTTCTTAATTCTTTCTGTTGCAGGTGTGAACACTTCCGCACTATGTTTCAGTCGTACTGGAATGAGGACATGAAGGAAGTGATAGAAATAGACCAGTTTTCCTACCCGGTATACCGTGCTTTTCTTGAGTACCTGTACACAGACAGCGTTGATCTACCGCCTGAAGATGCCATAGGTAGCTCAGGAGCCATGGGCAATATTATGGAAGGCGGGGGGGGGGGGGGGGGAATAGAAGGCCTAATTGAAAGGAAAGAGGTAACAGAAGTATCCCCAGTGACACTCTGTCCTTGGTACACTTCACACCTCCTGAATCCTCGTTTTACTGGGCTAGCGGGAGAAAGTGGGTTGTGTCCTGCAAATACTGTAGCCTTCCAAATTGGGAAGTTTAGCTTCACAATTGTGTATGTTTTTACTAGTTTCCTGCAGATAACTTGCTCCTATTTTTTTCTCATTAGAGTCTTAGAATCGTTTTTATCCTGTACATGTGGCCGCCTATTATATTGTGATTGTGCCTATTGGAATGTTATTTTATGACTGTGTTTATATATTTTTTTCTTTCTTGATGTAATTTGATGATGTTGTTTATTGTTTATGCTCTGGTTTTATTTTGTTGTAATATGTTGTCTGGGCTTGGCTCCATGTAAGCCGCTCCGAGTCCCCATCGGGGAGATGGTGGCGGGGTATAAATAAAGTTTATTATTTATTATTGATGCCCTTCTTGTCTGCCTTGACCGGTTCTGCTCTTAGTCCTGGTCTGTGATGAACTTGTAGTAGCTAATGGAAGGAGAGGAATATGCTTTAAATGAGCTGCTTTTCCAAAAATGGCTGGTCCAAATTACTATTATTATTTTTAATTAATTAATTAATTAATCAATTAATTAATTAACTTTATTTGTACCACACTACCATCTCCCCAAGGGACTCGGTGTGCCTTACATGAGGCCGAGCCCAAACACAACAACAAAAGCAATAAAACATCAATACAAGCAGTTAAAAAGCATAGACAATAAAGTACACAACATTATCAAAAAAGCAACACATAATTAAAACAGTGGGAAGGCCAAATGTAGAGTTAAAATTGGAAATAATGCTGGGCAATCTCTTTCCAGTGTCCCCCATCTCTTGCTCTCTCTCTCTCTCTCTCTCTCTCCATGAAGCCAAACATACCAGGAATAAAAACTACACAAAATCAACTAACCCAAAGTTCCTCAAAGTGGACAAGAGCAAAGCAGACCACAATCTCCCAAAGAGGACAAAAGCACAAGGCACTGAGGCTGCTCCCTTGAAAACCTAGTGCCCTGTACTCTCGCGCTAACTCTTCGCTCAAAATGCTGCTCGCATGTCAAAAGTGAAACCTGGGCCAAACTTTGTAAAATTGAGATGCTCTTAAGCCAAGGTTCCACTGTACACCAAAGTCCTGTGATTTTGCTGAGTTTGTATTTACCCCTATGAACTACAAAGATAATTAAGATCTTCTGGTGGGGCCCTGCTCTTGGTCCCACCACTTTCGCAATTGCGTCTGGCGGGAACGAGAGACAGGGCCTTTTCTGTGGTGGCCCCTCAGCTATGGAACTATCTCCCGATTGAGATCAGATCTGCCCCCTCCCTCCTGTCCTTCAGGAGGTTGGTGAAATCCGGCTATGGAAGGAAGCATTCCCAGAGTAATGATTGAAACTGGCTACAGAACAAAGTTATTGACCACACATACGGACTGAGTTGGACATGATTGTATCTTGGCGATTTGGCTTATTTGTAATTTTAATCGATATGTATTTTAACTCGTTATTATATGATGTTTTTAGATTGTACTGTTAGCATTGAATCCTTGCTGTAAGCTGGTCTGAGTCCCTCTACGGAGGTTGAAAAGATCGGGATATAAAAGTTTTAAATAAATAAATAATAATAAATTTGTGTGCTCATCCCTCCCTAGCTCCATGCCTGTTCTGCCCCTGGAAATTCCTCCTGAATGTGGAGCCCTTTTAATGTGGAGTCCTTTTAATTGTGTTCTGCATTGTGTGGTTGCGCCCATGGGATGTTTACATCTCCTCAGATATGCCTGCTATCCGAGTGTATAGAGCAGTGATTCTCAACCCTAGGTGTTTTGGCCTACAACTCCCAGAAATCCCAGCCAGTTTACCAGCTGTTAGGATTTCTGGGAGTGGAAGGCCAAAACATCTGGGGACTCACAGGTTGAGAACCACTGTTATAGAGGAATGTTGCTTTGATTCTGTGAAGACAGAGGAATTTAACATCTTAATATGGTATCTTGACTTCAGGGCTTTTGGATTTGGCGACATCGTACTGTGAAAACCGATTGAAAAAACTGTGTCAGCATCTCATCAAAAGAGGGATCACGGTGGAAAATGCTTTCTCGTTGCTCTCTGCAGCAGTGCGCTACGATGCAGAGGTAAACTAGAGCTTGAACATGTTCACTGGGGTGATAGAGCCCCCAGGGATGACAATAGCCGCTTTGTCTCACCTCCAGTGAACTATCGCCACCAGGTTCTGCCATCTTATGAATAGAAATTGGGTCCATGTAATCTCTTTTGAACCATGAACAATACTAGATTTGTAGGAAAATAAATCCTTTGGTAAGCAAAGATGACTGCATTGAGATTGTATGCTATGCAAGCTCTTATTCTCAGAGTATCCAGCACATAGTTTCCAAGCAGGGAATGCCTTCTATAGTAACTACTAGACATCATACTTGAATTCTTGATCACCAAGATGGTCAGCTACTAGATTTAATTTAGGGGATCAGATGTATGTGTGAACATACATCTTTTTAAAGTAGCATTATCAAGATATGTCTGGCTTCCATGTTTTTGTCTTCTGATGCCTTGTCCTCACCCATGCTAGCTGGAGACGATCCAAAATGTGTCCAGAGAATCATAATTAAAGGCTGCATTTTGGAAAGTCTTGAATGAAGTGCCACAGGACTTTGTCCTGGGGCAAACACTCTTCAGTATTTTAACCAATGACCTAGATAGTAAGTTAGAGGGACTCTTATCAAGTTTGCAGTTTACACAACACTCAAGATAGTGTTGATGCTCAGTGCCCCCTATATCACTAGACCTTTTTATTTCCCAATTAAGATTAGAAATTGAGGAGTTTAAAATACTATAGTTTAATTATGCAGAAAATACCACCAAGACAAGAAAATCGTCAAGAAAAGTGCCACGTTTGAGTGTCTCTGAATCATGGGTTTTATAGTCTCAAACTGACGGAAATAAACAGATGCACACACAATCAAACATCCTTTTTCTTCTGTCTGTAATTTTCCCTTTAAAGCTGCTCTTTTTGCTCCAGTGCCTCTGTATCTCTTTTCTGTTTCTTAACCATCCTTTTGTTTTCTCCTATTGTTTTGTAAACATTTCCTTGTGTTCCTAAACAATTCCTGCTCATTCCTCCCCTCACATCTTCTGTCCGGTCAGCCTGATCTCTTTTCTACCTCTCACCCAAATCTCAGTGATGCAGTATGTTAAATTCTTGTGCTGGCAGTGGTTCGAATGCGGGGAGCAGGGTGAGCTCCTGTCTGTCAGCTCCAGCTTCTCATATGGGGACATGAGAGAAGCCTTCCACAGGCTTTGCCCCTTTCCAAACTGGAGAGGAACTGGAGTCGTTTTGTTGTGTTGCTGCTGCTGTTGTGTGCCTTCAAGTTGTTCCTGGCTCATAGTGACTCTAGAATGAATGTATTACAGTTTGTTAACAAGATGTGTTCCCCAAAGGCTTGCTGTTACCTTCTTCTGAGGCTGGGAAGGTGTGACTTGCTGAAGTGGGTTTCCATGGCTGAATGAAGATTTGAATTTGAATGATTCTTGGGCTGAGTTGGGAGGCCAGCATTTTCTTGGGGCAGTATCAGTGTCACCCCAGGCTTGTTTAAGGAGGTTTTCAGCAGTCTCCTCATTCCCCCTTTCAAGTGCAGTGAGCCAACATAAAGGCAGCTCAGAATGGCCACTGGACTAGCCAATGGAGTGTGGCGCATGGCGTGTCCTGTCACTCCAGTGGAGGCTGTATAAATGTTCCATATAGAACAGAGCTGCAAGAAACTCCCAGTTTATTTCGGATTTCAGCACAATTTTTTTCTCAAGGCTTACTCACTTCAGATTGAGCTGTGTCCATGTTTTTGGCTTCAACTGGCTTTTGGTAAATGAAGTGGTGACTGAAATGCCCCAGCAGACACGTGGGCACCTTTACACTGGTGCTTACTTTGCGTTTATTTAACTCCTTTCTGCCTTGTTATTGGGATCCTCCTTGTGCCTGAAGTTAGTGAAAGCACACGTTCTGCCGGCTGTGCTCTTAAGCATTGTATGTGTCCATTGCATTAAATGTGTACGCCTTTCAAACTTAAGAGTAGCACTGTGATTTATCATTCATTTTACAGGATTTATTAAATAGTTGTTTTTTTAAAAAAAGAAATTAATATTTAAAGAGTGTTTCTTTTTTCACTCTTAATGTGGCTTTTGAAGAAATTGTACTGTGTGACAGTGTGTATTTAAAGGGGGAAGAGAATAGAAGTGCCTGTTCCATGCAATATGACAGTTTCCCAACTGCGTTCTGGATTTGACAAAATGAATGTACATGTTCTAAGACACAGATTTTGTATTTTTTTCTTTTGGAATAAAGAGCACTTGCAATATATATATGTGCGGCATTTTGTTTATTGACACAGCAGAGTCATAAGACAATAAGTAATTCTGGATTCGACCAGAGGGGCCATCTTAGACCCCTTCCACGCAGCTGTATAAAATCCACATTGAACTGGATTATATGGTAGTGTGGACTCAGATAACACAGTTCAAAGCAGATATTGTGGATTATCTGCCTTGATATTCTGGGATATATGGCTTCCAGGAGTCAGCACTATGACATCAGCAGTGTTGTTGCTCGTTTTCCCCAGCAATTGGCATTAAGGCCAAGGAGCTGATACAAACCTTCACTATTAATATATATTAAGTGCCATTCCTCTGGGCTTTTGTCCAGCCCACTTCTCAAGTTATTAGGAGTCACTTCCTGATCATGCACTGAATCCACAGCAGAAGCAACCTTGTCCAGCATCTACTAAAAAACTCTACTGAGCAAGAACTCTCTTCTGAGATAGTTTATTCCTTTGCCAAAAAGCCCTCTTGCTGTTAGGAGGTTCTTCCAAATATTTAGTCACAATCTTCCCTTCTTCTCATTGAAATCTTTTGCAGCAGAAAAAACAAAGTTCTCAACTATCCCTTTATTTTCTGCCACGAAGACTAGCCCAAATAATTATCGTAATTCTCTATCTGCAGTTTTTGTATCCTTATACTACAACAGGCTTGCTTTTCAATATCCCAGTTCCTCCTCCTGACCAATTTCAAATGCTGAAATATTTAAAGAAGTCATAAATTACACTTTGTAACAAAATTTGAAAACATTTCTGTCCCTGGTTTGAAAGTGTTATTTCCTGTTTAGTTGTGTGATACTTACTTTGAAAGTTGTTGTTCTACTCCAGAAACTTGGTTTTTGTGGCTGCCACAAACTAGGTTGAACTGGTTGAGACTCGATGAGATATTCATTGAAAAACTATAGCAAGATGTACTGCAGGATGTCCCACAAAAACAAAGTTTTGGCAGTTTAATAAACCTTTTCCATGTTTTTATGATAGAACCAATTAGGAAATGATATTTATAACCCAGGAACAGAAATCGTGTTACATAGTATTATTGGTCTCAATGTTGTCAGAACCCGTTTCACATCCCTTTTTGTCTCTTGGTATTTCTTTTGTGTACTTTGTTTTTCTTTTTCTCTACATTTGAGTAAGGCTTCTGTTTTGTGAAAGAATGAATTAACCACACTACTGTCTACTTGGTGGTACTTCTCCCGAGCCATAAGATACATGACAACTGAGCTTCTGTTATTTGGAAAGAGATGCTCCTCTGGACTTTCCATTTCAGATACATTTCCTCTTTGGAAGTCATGTGATTCTGTTGTACTTGACTCTTTCATATCTATTTATAAATTAAAATAATGTGGATACCTATGTTTTTTATCATGTCAGAAACTACTTGAGAACATATTGCGAGTTGCTTCTGGTGTGAAAGAATTGGTAGTCTACAAAGACGTTGCCCAGAGTATGCTTGAATTTGTTACCATCATGTCCCCGCAAGCTAGAGCTGACAGATGGGAGCTTACCCCATCTCACGGATTTGAACCCTCTGGGGCAGTGGTCCTGCCAGCACAAGGGTTTAACCCACTGCGCCACTGTGGCTCTTACCTCTTAGGATTAGTCCCAGGGTCACCTTGAGCAAGTGTTACAAAATGTAGTCATTATATGATATAGCAGTGACCCAAACATGCGTTTTATCCAGTAAATATCTGAAGTCACCAATTAACACAAGACTTGGAATGCTTTTTTGATTAAGGGGACTATAATATGTCTACACTGTTAAATTACTTTTGGAGTCTTCATGGCATATATGTTAGAAAAATGTAAGCTGGGCATTAAAGTACGGTAGTTACAAAACAACCAGAAGGACCAAATAAACTTTAAAAGCTACCTTTATGTAAAAATTATGTACTCTCAAGTAGAAGGAAATACTTATCAGTGAGAATTTCTGTTATCTGTTAAAGAACTGCAAATATTACATACTTGAAATCAGAATACCTAACTTTTAAATACTGACTTTATAATATCAGTGGAGTACATTTGGAAACAAATGCAGTCTGGATGGGCACATCCTTAGAAGAAGCTACAGGGTTTTCCAAATTCCTTTTCCCAGTACAAGGGAGAAAGTTTATGTACAAGTCAATTAACTTCCAGGAGCCCCCGGTGGTGCAGTGGGTTAAACCCCTGTGCCAGTAGGTCTGAAGACCGACAAGTCGCAGGTTCGAATCCGGGGAGAGGCAGATGAGCTCCCTCTATCAACTCCAGCTCCTCAAGCGGTGACATGAGAGAAGCCTCCCACAAGGATGATAAAAACATCAAATCATCCGGGCATCCCCTGGGTAACGTCCTTGCAGATGGCCAATTCTCTCACACCAGAAGCAGTTTCTCAAGTCACTCCCTACACGACAAAAAAAAAATTAACTGCCAGAGTTCCTGTAGAGTTGCTCCCTTTGCCTTGGTAGGAGGTTCGGGGAGAGGCTCAGGAAAGCCTAAGGTGGGAGGTCAATGGTCACCTTATCAGCCTTAAAATACTGGTGCTAGACCGCATCACTGCTAGTAATAGATAACATGAAACTATGAATGATGAACTTAGAATGGCTAGACCAGGGGTCCTCAAACTAACACCCGATGGCCGGATACGGCCCTCCAAGGTCATTTACCAGGCCCTCGCTCAGGGTCAACCTAAGTCTGAAATGACCTGAAAGCACACAACAACAACAATCCTATCTCATCAGTCAAAAGCAGGCCCACACTTCCCATTGAAATACTAATAAGTTTATATTTGTTATAATTGTTCTTCATTTTAATTATTGTATTGTTTTTAAGTGTTTTTTGCACTACAAATTAGATATGTGCAGTGTACATAGGAATTCATTCATGTTTTTTTCCCCAAATTGTAATCCGGCCCTCCAACAGTTTGAGGGATTGTGACCTGTTTTTAAAAGTTTGAGGATCCCTGGACTAGATGATGTTACTGGAAATCGATTTTAACAGGATGACGCCAGAGACAACATGTTTTATTGGCTTTTATATATGTTTTTATACTGTTAAGTTGATTGTTTTTAATTGTTATTTTATGATTGTATGGCATTGAATTGTGCCAACCTAACACCCGCCTTGAGTTGCCATATGGCTGAGAAGGGTGGGCTATAAATATAATAAATAAATAAATATTTTAAAATAACAGAAGGCCATTTTTATTATCAGTGAAGTTAATGGAAGGCTTTTTTTGTCTTGTGTCTAGGACTTAGAAGAATTCTGCTTTAAGTTTTGTGTCAATCACTTGACGGAAGTCACTCAGACTGCAGCATTTTGGCAAATGGATGGTTCTCTGCTAAAGGAATTCATTGCTAAAGCCAGTAAATACGGAGCATTTAAGAACTGAAGGATATTAAGGACTGACTGGTACTGTGGTTGCTGGTGTGATTTCATGCACCTTTCTCTTTCGTGATTGTCAGTGAAAATACATGTTGTAAAAAATCATTTCTTTTTCAGCTGGGCTGTATAGGAACTCCAGATCAAGCACTGAGTGCTTTATTTGGCTTAGGGTGCTCTACATAGTTTTGAGCAGCTTTGAGGAAAGGAATTGTGAAAAAGACCTAAATGGAAAAGGGTTGAGGAAAAGGAGACAGTGTTCTGCTGCCAGAGGCTGTTTCTCCAATCGTGGCCTATTGACTAACTGGAGATGGCCACTGTGGTAATTCTCCAATTACTCCTTCTAAGCACTATCAAGACAGCTGGAACTGAGATGTTTCTCCACATTGAATGATATGAAAGTGGGAAAATGCAGTATTGTTTTGTGCATTCGGTCCATTCAATTCAAGGAAATATTCGTGACCAATGAATACAAAAGAACTTCATTGGATCATAACACAATTAAGTGTATTTGAGTTTGTACAATTTAGCTTTTTTTTTAAAGAGCAGGAAATGATATAAAAAGAAAGATAGGGGGTAATTATTTCATAATCTAAAATTGGAATTGAGTGTTCCTACTATACCTCTTTTAAGAGTTCATCAAATTGAGAGGAAAGAACTGTTGCCTTGTGGCAGCGGTAGGGACTCAACAAAACCAAGTGATTGTTGGAAAACCATTTTACATTGCAATTATGTATCTGTATATTCTATGCAATTATAGAAATTATGTATTAAAATCTGTTTGCAAACTGTGTTCTAAATTTATCTATTAAAAGAATATGTCAAATTATGAGAAGCATGGTTTATAGAAAGGGCTGCCTCTGTCCCGAGTAGGATTGTGAGTGTTGCTGTTTTGTCCATACTTCTCACGCTGCTTGGTTTGTTTGAATATTTCCTGCAAAGTGGTTAGTTAATGTGAATTTGGTAGCTGGTGCATTTTAATTGTAATGAAACTGTACAGTAAGCTTTAATTTCTCACTTTATTTGTATTAAAATGAAGTTGGTACCACAGAATTTGAGAAATAATTAACCAAGATATGACTTTGTAGGGCTGTCTGCTTTTTAGGGACAGCTTTTTTATTTTTAGGAGAATGTAATCACTCTGGTTCAATATCTATGATCCACATTTCTTTTTCTTGGATTCAAATGCAAGGAAAGAGATTCTTAAACATTAGGAAAAATATCCTGATGTTAAGAGCTATTCAGCAGTGGAATATGTTGCCTGGGAGTGTAGTGGAGCCTCCTTCTCTTTAAGCAAAGACTGCATGGCCATCTGTCAGGAATATTTTGATTGTGTGTTCCTGTATGGCAGAATGGGGTTGGACTGAATAGCTCTTGGGATCCCTTCAACCTCTATGATGCTTTGATTTTGCTACCTTTATGGGTTTTGGACATCAGATACCTCCTGCAAGTTGGATGCACCAGGATGTGAAAATAATCCTTCTTTCAAATTTATCATTCTCTAAATTGGCCATGTAGTGTGTAGTGTTTCCAACTTGAACTTCTGATACCTCACAAGCCAATCAAATAGATGTAAAGCTAGACTTCATGTCCCTATGGATGCCTTCTTTGCCCAAATGCAGATCTTTAAAATTTGAATTCCCTCTTCTGAATCCCACAGGAGCAGTAATTTAGCCCTTACTAGGTATGCTTGCAATGTTTAAGGCACCTCCGCACAAAAAAAAGGAGTAGTAGTTTTTAACTACTTCTAGTCTTGGCATTTTTGACAGTCCGTGTGGCTCCTGCATCTCTGGCACTGTCTCTTCCTATGCTAGGTTTCCAGCTTTGTTTCATAACAGACAAGCTGCATAACATTCGCCCATTTTAAAAAATGGTATCTGCTTATTGGAGTCAAAGACGGCCTACAGCCTCACTTTCATGATTGTCCTGAAGACAGCCATTCTTGATATCAATAGATACATATTTAATGCGTTATATTTTCCTGAAAAAAAATGTATTAAACAGATATGTACAATTCTGTAATGTTAAAGGGAAAGCATTTTGAACATTATTTAAAGCACAAAAATGCTTAGGCTTGTACATTTCTGATTCTTAACCTTTTCACATAAGGATTAATTTTGAGATTGCTTTGAACAACTAATGCTTGACCTCTTAATCATAAGTTCCTGAATGAATATGCATACATACACACACCCATACATGTAAGACCCAATCTGTGTAAACTGCAAGTAGAAAGTACAGGGTGCACAAAGTAGAACAGACTTCTTTATATCTTAGGACTATGTGTGTCTGAAAGCAAAGATGTATTTGTTTAAAATAAGGAGTCAAAAATCTGGATTGACTTATCCACAGTCCATGTGAGTTCTATGCCTTAATTTTAATCAGGTAAGGATCCATCTCCTTCTCTGTGTAATATCATGAAAGACAAAAACTAACCCTAAATAAAGTTACTCTCTTTAGAGTTGGGCCACTCCTGTTTTTAATGCATAAATGGGGAAATAGTGGCAGGAATGGCTGGCTATGAGGTAGCATTAGTGTTTTCCCCTCCCTGTAGGATGACCCTCAACCTATCCACAGATCATACAAAATCCAAAATGTTGGCCCAAAAATATACCTATTGGTTTATGAATATATGGTAGTTGGCTATATATTATTATAGTGCACCGCAGTTAGAACTGAAATTAAACTTGGATGTTAACAATCCATGTAGTGGAGAGACGGCTGAAGAACCCTCTGGCCCCACACTGATTCCGGAAGTGATTTGTCAATAGCACCACCTGCAAATGAAGCCATGGAAAACATGGCATCCTCATCTAAGTCATTCCTTGCAATTCTTGTGTAAATAGAAGGAAGGTGCAACATGGTCCTGCAGCTGGACATCCACCCGCACACCCATCCAGAGGACTTTGCCAACATCAGCACGTCCAAAAACAAATTTGATCTTTAAAACAGAAAAGGTAGTATAAAGTGTCTAAAAAAGGGCAGGTAACAGAAAGTGACACATAAAAAAACATTATAAATTCAATTCGATACAAGAAATCAAGCATAAAAAAATGAACAAACAAGTCTTAAAGGAAGATGTGTGTTATTCAGAGGTACTGTTAGATATGCTGGCTGTGTCTCCCGGAGAAGAAAGTACTACTTCTTTCAAATCTTGAAGAATCTCAATCTGGGCATCCAAACTCTTCCTTGTATTTAGTAGCGTCTGAATTTTTTCTTCAGTTCCTGGACAAATTAAAACCGATGCTTCATATGAACAGGAAATGTGATTGTGTTGTTTACAAAACCTGGCATCCTGTGTTGCAGTTATGTGTAGCATAGCATTACGAATCCATAATGCTGCCATATTCAGTAATGCCACATATTTATGATCATGGCACTATGGCCACTAAAATAATAGCTTCCCCCTCCTTCCCCTGCCTTTACACACAACAGTGGCAGTGAATGATGGGAGGCTGATCATGGCATGGGATGGTGATGCTGGCAACCTCCTACAGACAGCAAGGACAGCGATGGCAGGCATCCTCAAATTGTAGCCCTCCAGCTGTTTGGGTCTCTAATTCCCAGAAGCCCTAGCTGGCTTGTTCAATGGGCAGGAACGCTGGGAGTTGCAAGCCAAGGCAGCTGGAGGGCTGCAGTTTGAGGACACCTGGACTATGGCAAGCAGCAACAACAACTGTTGCAATTTTTCATTGAGGCGTGCTGGCTGGCGGGACGGGGCTGAAAACCTCCTGCTCCTCCTCCTCCTGAGTCCCAAACAACAGCTGAATTGACCTCCATCGATAACTCTGAAGGCAGGTCTGGAGAGGCTGGGACAGGGGATGTTGCCTGGTGACATATTTTTAACTGCCTCCTTTGCTAGAACGTTCTCTAAATATACCACTCCTGTAGAAAAACGAATCACTAAAGTAAACCAAATTTAAACCATGGCCATGATTCCAGGCCAATGGTCAAAAATTACATTACAATTCACACCAGAAAAAAGGCCGGGTCATGGATTATCAAAGTTAGGAAGGAGCTATGGTAGGAGTGGGAGAAATGTTTATGCTTTGATCCCCTGAAGATGCCAGCCACAGATGCAGGTGAAATGTCAGGAGAAAATGCTGCTAGAACACGGCCAGACAACCCGGAAACCACACAACACCCCAATGTTTATGCTCTTGGCTACATTCCCTTAAGGAAAATCCCAAGGTCGCATGCCAGGGACCAGTAGGACCAAATCAGCATCATGCTAAACAAGATAACTCTCTTGGACAAGTAGCATGAGAGTAAAGCTGAAAGGATCCACATTCTGTGTAATATCAACATATCATCATGTCAAACCTTTACAAGTATCAAACATGTTAGATGTTTTCAATACATACCTGACTGAGCAGACGTAAGTATATTTTCAAAGAGGCCGCAATCAAAAAGTGACATTACTGTTTCTTCATATTCTGAGAACAGGTATTAATAATACATTATTATATTTGTTTCATATATTCTGACCCCCCACCCCAATGAATACATATCATTTTTGTAATTAGAAATAACACCCATTTAAACTAAATGCAACAAAAGATACACACTCATAAAATAGTAACAATAGGGGCTACTGGGAAGACTATACAACATCAATCTACTTCTCAATGTGTGTCTCTTATTATTATTATCTTTTTATTTTTCTGTTTGTCTGTACTCATATACCCGATTTTATATAAAGTAAATACCATTTTCACAAATAATGTATCTCCCTGCACAAACCCCCTAATAAAGATTATTTTAAAAAATAAAATAGTAACAACTCAAGGCTACAGTTGCCCTCAAAATCCTATGTGAGCAAGAATGTGTAAAACTGAGGCCACAGAAATAACTTCTGAAAGATTTTAATACATGTGAAAATAGGGGACAGCAGGTAGCCAGATAACACCTAGAAATCCCATTCTAGAACTGTCTTCTCCAGCTTGTACTACTGAAATGCAATGCAAAGGTAGGATACTATATACACTGGGACATTTAACACTCTGTACCTTCTGGGGAGGAAAAGTCTAATATACAATTCATCTCCAAGGCTTAACAAGAAACCATAGGATGCACAAGAGATAGGAGCATAAAGAGTTTGCCTCATGAAAAGGACATCCTTGCACAGCATCTTCTAAAAAATGACTTAGACTATGAGATTTAAAGTGACAGCTGATCTATACTTCGTGCAGTACCTGTTTCTGAAGTGTTGTCATCCATCAGCTTTTCCTGCGCCAGATGAAGTGTGTCTAACATTTCCTCAAATATTTCATCGAGAAGCCCAGCCTGCTTACACTTTCTTAAAAATTCTATCTTTCCTGTTGAACGAAAGATGGAGAGAAAGGCAATCTTAATAAAACAAAAATCATATCCTAACTCAGTTCCTTCTAGCAATACAAAACTCATCCCACTATGAATATCACTTGTCAGCCCACAATGGTAAGCAAAAGGGATGGTAAACAAACATCATGCAAGACACTTTTTAGGGAGACCTGAGTCTAAGGAGCCAAAAAACAACTTCTGAATGCGATGGCAGGCTGCATCCTCATTTCTCTAAACTGAAGAGTAGTTGTTTTTTGCTCATCATTCATAGCTTAAAGGCCACTGAATGACAAGCAATGAAACTACTCAACTGTTACATGTTTTGAGTCTGTAATGAATCTCGCAGCAACCACTTGAAAGAAAAGGTGATGGCCACTATGGGAATACAATGCCAGAATGGATCTTTAGTGTGATGTCCAGGATAAAAGTTGCAAATACAAAATATAGAACTGTGTTTAGCTGTTTCCCAGGCCTCCCAAATTCCAGAGGTGACCCTTATCTCAAAGAGGAATTTTCAGTTACCAAACCCTTTTATTAAGCCCTCCGAGTGTATTGGACTTCAATTCCTAACAGCCTCAGGCCTTTCCTTTCCCCCCTCAGCCGCTTAAGCTTAAGGCGAAAAGGAAGGGGCCTGAGGCTGTTAGGAATTGTGGGAGTTGAAGTCCAAAACACCTGAAGGGCTCAAGTTTGCCCATGCCTACATTACATGGAACTTCAGTCAAAATGATGACAGGTCTATTACCAATCACCCTGACAGCTACCCAACAATATGAAACAGATTTATGTAAAACTAGCCGTCCCTTGCCACGCGTTGCTGTGGCCCACATGGGGGTTCTGTGTGGGAGGTTTGGCCCAATTCTATAGTTGGTGGGGTTCGGAATGCTCTGTGATTGTAGGTGAACTATAAATCTCAGTAACTACAACTCCCAAATGTCAAGGTCTATTTCCCCCAAACTCTATCTGTGTTCATATTTGGGCATATGGAATATTCGTGCCAAGTTTGGTTGAGATCCATCATGGTTCGAGTTCACAGTGCTCTCTGGATGTAAGTGAACTACATCTCCCAAACTCAAGGTCAATGCCCACCAAACCCTTCTAGTGTTTTATGTTGGTCATGGGTGTTCTGTGTGCCACTCTTGGTTCAATTCCATCGTTGGTGGGGTTCAGAATGCTCTTTGACTGTAAGTGAACTATAAATCCTGGCAACTACAACTCCCAAATGACAAAATCATTTTTTTTTTGAGTGAAGGGCATACATTGGGTTGTTAGGAGTCTTGTGTCCAAATTTGGTGTCAATTCGCCTAGTGGTTTTTGAGTTCTGTTAATCCCACAAACGAAGATTACATTTTTATTTATATAGATGAGATCTCAATAGCTTTGCATCGAAGTGTAGAAGGAAATTAAACCAACATGGGACATCAAGATAATTATCATCATCATCATTATCAGCAACAAAAACTCTAATTTGCCTACTAAGAATGTTGAATATTTTTCAGATATCATAAAGTCATACCTTTATGTTGGTTCTGCTTTTTCCTGAGGGCTTGTAGGTTTTCTTCTACAACTGTCTCTTTATTATTCTGTCAAAAAGAATTGTAGAATTGTGACATTTATTTAATCTTTTTATTTGCCTGTATTTTGTTGCATAATAGCTGCCACCACATATAAATTGCACTCCCATTATTGGGGTTCCAACACTGGGATTTTTGATGTTCCTCGTGTAATAGTCACATTCATCCACCCACGTGCCTGAGCACTTTGCAACTCCCTTCAGCTGGCAACAGAAGCTGCAAAAACTACTCAGCATGTAATTGTCGCACCCCCCCCCCCTTTTTAAATAAAAAAATGGGGAGGGGGAAGTGGCCTATCATGCGGTGAAATATGGTACTTGCTTTTACCCCATACTTTCCCCAGGGAACTCTTCATCCATACTCATAAAGTAAATTGAGTTGAGAGGCAGTGATCTCCCAAGGTCACATAGAATCATAGAGTTGGAAGAGACCTCGTGGGCCATCCAGTCCAACCCCTTGCCAAGAAGCAGGAATATTGCATACAAAGCACCCTTGTCAGACGGCCATCCAGCCTCTGTTTAAAAGCTTCCAAAGAAGGAGCCTCCACCATATTCCAGGGCAGAGAGTTCCACTGCTGAACAGCTCTCACAGTCAGGAAGTTCTTCCTCATGTTCAGATGGAATCTCCTTTCTTGTAGTTTGAAGTCATTGTTCTGTGTCCTAGTCTCCAAGGAAGCAGAAAATAAGCTTGCTCCCTCCTCCCTATGACTTCCTCTCATGTATTTATACATAGCTATCTTGTCTCCTCTTAGCCTTCTCTTCTTCAGGCTTAACATGCCCAGCTCTTTAAGCCACTCCTCGTAGGGCTTGTTCTCCAGACCCTTGATCATTTTAGTCGCACTCCTCTGGACACATTCCAGGTTCTCAGTATCTCTCTTCAATTGTGGTGCCCAGAATTGGACACAATATTCCAGGTGTGGCCTAACCAAGGCAGAATAGAGGGGTAGCATGACTTCCCTAGATCTAGACACTATGCTCCTATTGAGGCATGCCAAAATCCCATTGGCTTTTTTTGCCACCACAGAGAATGTTTCCTACATAAGGGGAGATCTGATCATTCATCAGGAACTTTAAGAGAAAAATTGAACTGCCAGGGAGGCTATTGTTGACCCACTACATTCACAAAAAACCTATCTTGTTATAAAACAAGCACCAAAATGTTTAAGCATGTATCAACAATTTGAACATATATGTAAGGAAAATGTAGGAGGAGAACGGGGTGCTCCACAGCAGGCAACAACCTCTGCTTCGTCCAGCCCAGATGCATGGGCCTATATCTGGATCTGAAACAATGGCTGCAGCTATGTCTATGCATTTACACAAGCGTAGTATTTCCAAAGATTCAGCACTCAGCTTATTCCTAGCCCCAGGTGGAACTTTATATAGCACCGGAGACATTGTTACAGTCAGAAACTGGCACAGAACTAAAGCAAACTCTGCTTTGAATATCCCGTAGACTTGGTATTTTGCCTTACAAGAGTTTAATGCCACATAGCCAGATTAGCCTGATGCTGTAAGTCTGGCACAACCCAGGGCTTTTTAAGAGTCTTATAAGTGCCTCACTGGAAGACTTGGTCATTGAAAAATGCAGCAATTATTAGACCTTCATTACCATTTTTTGTCTAGTCGAGGGAGATTTCATGAGGACTGGGGACCTTGCCCTCTTACTCTCGTCATCTAGAAATCAAGTCAAAAGGTAAAGAATTACACTTCATCATACCATTTGCTTTATTACTAATCCACACAAATATCTATTTATCTATATCTATATAGATTAGAATGCCACCAACTCTGTGGAGTGGCCATCCAATATAAAATCAATATGACACGTTAGAATTATTTTTCTTTCCTTTTCAACTTTATTACAAGTTTAGGGGTAAGAAATGAGTCATCTAGTGAGCTCACACTGTCACAAAAAAGAGACTGAAGGAATGGCTGCTTGTCGTAAAACAGACCTCTTCCTTTTCAATTAAAGGTAAAGGTTTCAAGTCCGACTCTGAGTGGTGGTGCTCATCTCTATTTCTAAGCTGAAGAGCTGGTGTCTGTGGATGCCTGCTAGATCATGTGACCGGTATGACTGCATGGAGCACTGTTACCTTCCCACCAGAGCAATACCTATTGATCTACTCACATGTGCATGTTTTTGAACTGCTAGATTGCCAGAAGCTAGGGCTATAAGTGGGAGCTCACCCCGACCCATGGATTCGGACTGCTCATCAGCAACTTTATTTATTATTTATTTATTTACGGCATTTATATCCCGCCCTTCTCACCCCGAAGGGGATTCAGAGTGGCTTGCAATATATATTTTCATACAATATATTATATTATTAGCATAGTACAATATCAGTATTATACATTACTATAGTGCACTATACCATTATATTGTAATATTATTACTAATATTACATGTAATGTCAATATATAATTATAATTATATTATTGTATTATTATTACTAGTATTATATTGCATTACATTATAATTTTATAAATATTACATGTATATACAATATACTATATTATATTATTAGCAAAGACAAGATGGAAGTGTCTGCAGTCTAGCGGTTTAATCCTCTGTGCCACCACGGCCCATTCCTTTTCAATTACTGTACTGTATACTGTCTAGCCGATATTGCACCACCTGACATCCGCCGGGAAGTAGCAGCCAATAGTGAAAGGACCAAGGCAGAGACATCTCCAGCCCATCCCTTGTTTGGGTTTCAGCCAGCACATCAACGACTTAAATCAAGAAATAGTTTTCTAAGATCTACAGAGACACTCGCTGGAACACCTCAGCAAGCAAGAGTCCAAAAGTGGCAGGCTCAAACCCAAAACCTCAATCAATGCCTGATACCAAATGAGAGACTCCCCCCTGGGCACACAGAAAACTGGGTGACTTGGAAGGCACTGAACAGACTGCTCTCTGGCACCACGAGATGCAGAGCCAACCTTCAGAAATGGGGCTACAAAGTGGAATCCACGACATGCGAGTGTGGAAAAGAGCAAACTACAGACCACCTGCTGCAATGCAACCTGAGCCCTGCTACATGCACAATGAAGGACCTTCTTGCAGCAACACCAGAGGCACTCCAAGTGGCCAGCTACTGGTCAAAGGACATTTAATCAACTACCAAGCTTGCAAATGTTATGCTTTGTCTGTTTGTTTGTTTGTTTTTGTTAAAAAATGTAATACAAATGTCTGTTTGCTGGTGACACGATAAATAAATAATACTGTACTTAAATTCAATGTGTGCAGCGATCAACGAGGGAGGATTTTTGGGACAGAAGGTCATTCAGTCAAAAAGAACACAGAGTCCTCAAAACAGCAGGGGTGATGAAAATACTTCACAATAATTTGGAATAAGAAGTTAAAATATACATATGCAATGGATTTAAAAGAAAATTGGCTTACGATGTTTCATCGATGGTGTGTCACACCTAAAAAACTAGGATTAATGTATAAAAATATGGATAAAAATGTTGGAAATGTCATGAGGTAGAGGGTAGTTTCATACGTGGTGGTCTTGTAAAAAAGCTCAAAATTATTGGAAAAATATACATGAAGAAACACAAAAAAAATTGAAAATATCATTCCCAAGAAAACCAGAATATTACTTATTAAATATTACGGATTTAGAATTCACTTCGGACCCAAATAAAGACATCTTATTTACTTATATTTTGACGGCAGCAAGGATATCATGCAAGAATTTGGAAAATGGACAAAACTCCAGAAATAGAAGATTGGACAGATAAATTACAGGTGATCAAAGATATGGACAAATTAACTTTCTTTTTGAAGAAAAACTCGAGAAAACAAATAAAAGAGACAAACTGGTCATAATTTGAAAACTATTTAATGAAAAGAAGTCAATAGGACAAATAACAATAAAACTACTCTCTGAGATTTTTTTTAGACAAATGAGTGAAGAAGAAGAATCCTCAGAGAGAAGTGAGAAAAGACAAACATATTATAAGCAAAGACACAGAATGGAAGTCAAACAATTATTGTGTGTGTGTTTTTTTCTCTTCTCTTTTCCTATATTGATTTCTAAAATTTCTTACTATCCTATAACCAAATGTTCCCCCACTTTCCTTGTAAATCTCTTTCTTTTAAAGATATGTATAACTTAATAAAATTTATTTGAAAAAAAAGAAAAGCAAATATTTCACAACCACCTCTGACTTGTTTTAATCCCACAAGAATCCTTTTTAAACAACAGCTGATATGCTTCAGAGGGCCTAAGGATCCTATTGAGTCAGGTTTTTAAAATAAGGGAAACCTCAAAATTTGTCTCAATGGTATATTTTTCTCATTCATGATTTAAAAAGAAGTGATGGGGACAGACAACACCACCGAAAGGGTCTACTCCTTAAGTGGAGTGTCTGATGCCACCTAACCACACCACCAGTCACTGTCTCTCTGGCAATGAGTACTACAACTTTAAATGCATTCTCCAAAAGGCTCTGTCTTATGCTTTGGGACAGTTGCTGATCCAATTCCAGAAGAAACTGACAGAAATAACAAAGCAATTGAAGAAACTCACCATAAAAACCGTTTTTCTTGGCAGGGTCATGATTTGGACAAAACACTCTGAAAACAATGGAGAAATGTTGGGAGAAAAGAGTTATTATTATTGGTATTAATACAGAGGTTTTCATCCTTTGCAAAACAAATGTAAAAATAATATGATTCACTTGAAAAGAGTGTCCGATTAAGGTAAAACATGGGTTCTATGTATACTGATGCACAGTACTAGGGAACATGACCCATAAGATGTGTCACTATGGACGGTGTACATTGATATGTACAGAGATCAGTGTTCACCAACAATACAGTGATCATGTGTTGTTGAAGGCTTTCATGACCAGAATCACTGAGATGCTGTGAGTTTTCTGAGCTGTATGGCCATGTTCCAGAAGCATTCTCTCCTGGTATTTCGCCCACACCTATGGCAGGCATCCTCAGAAGCTGTCTGCCATAGATGTGGACGAAATATCAGGAGAGAATGCCTCTGGAACATGGCCATACTGTTCCATAGAAGTGTGCGACAGACAACTTCTGAGGATGCCTGCCATAGGTGTGGGTGAAATACCAGGAGAGAATGCCTCTGGAACATGGCCATACTGTTCCATACAGCCTGGAAAACTCACAGCTACCCAATACAGTGCATTACGTTATAATACCTTGACTTAAGAGTTCAATTGTTCCACGTCTGAGCTCTTAACTCAAAACACTCTTATCTCAAATCTTATTTTCCCATTTAAACACTATGGGGTTCCAGCACCCCAACCTCATATTTGTTCCATTTTTAAAAAATGACTTTATACATAACAAATAATGTATAACTGCACATTCACATGGAAAATAAAAAAGTAAGATTAACTTTAATATGGTAGAAGCACAAAGTTGTGGCAAGGAAGCACAAAGCAAAGAGGCAGAAGTATCTTCTTCATACTGTACTCATTCCAGCCCTCCTCCCTCCCTCCCTCCCTTAAGTCAAACCTATCAAGAAAAACCACACAAAAACAACTATCCCAAAGTTCCTAAAAGCGGACAGCAGTCTCCCAAAGTGTAGAAGAGCACTAGACATGGAGGTTGCTCCCTTGAACCTCTAAAGCCCTCACGCTTGCACTCCCTTGGCAGAAACAGCTCAGTTATCTGACCGGGTCAAGATGAACGGCAGTTCTACAAATTCCCATCCCTGGTATAGTCAGTTTAATTACATTTTAATTAAAATATTTTGTACATTGCAAATAATAATAATAATAATAATAATAATAATAATAATAATAATAATGTAATCTTTATTTGTACCCTGCTACCACCTCCCCAAGGGACTCGGTGTGGCTTACATGAGGCCAAGCCCAGAATACATCAATAAACAAAATATCAATAAACAAAACAATCAATGAAATATAAATCATATAAATCACATGAACAAAAAATAAGCAATAAACAATCAACATATAAACATTTAAAACAATTGGTCAGGCCAAATGTAATAGGTTAAAATTAAAAATAATGCCAATGTGAACAAGATAGGATATTACTGGGATAGGGTTTTCAGAGAGAAATGAGGGAACGCAGTCAATCCTAAATCAGTGTTAAAGTGCATTTTGAGGGCATAATCCTGAGAGTTTTCCTTATTCTGGGAAGGCACACTGGAACAACCACGTTTTCAGGCTCCTCCTAAAGACTGCCAGCATTGGGGCATGCCTGATGTCCTTGGGAAGTGAGTTCCAGAGTCGGGGGCCACGACTGAGAAGGCCCTCTCCCTCATCCCCACCAATCGTGCCTGCAAAGGAGGTGGGAGCGCGAGCAGGGCCTCTCTAGACGATTGAAGAGATTGTGTGGGTTTGTTCACAGAAATGCGGCAATCAATCAATTAATGCTTCTCATATCAAACAAGTAAACTTCTTAAGAAATTATGTTGTTAAATACCGGTAAGTGCCTTTCACACCATCGGTTTCTATTGCTGCATCATCACATAGTGCACAGAAATAATGATAGCCTCTGCGACAGTGTTTTATCTCACAGCCAACGGTAGCTCCTTTCTTGCGACAGAAATAGCACATCTGTAACAAAAAGAGAATCTGGAATTGCAATCATAGTTTAAATACAACAATCCCAGCTTTTAGCATAGTGTAGGAAACAGAAACCAAAGACTAGATGCATGCATTTCTCTGACATTTCCCACCCCTTACTCTAAATCCAATGCTGTCATCCTTATTAAACAAAACCACTGTTTTGTTTTGTTTTGTTTTTTCTAAAAAATGGAAATGATGGGAGCCTGTTAATTTCACATTGCTTAACAGGGATAAGAAGCCACTTAACACAACTGAGCAGAGACAATTGGGGCAAAGTGTTTCACTCTTGTTTCCCAGATAATTAAGACAGCTATCATGAAAGCGCTGTTGAACTGCTGCTTGTCACAAACTTCTATGAAACTGCAGTTCAAGTGAAGATTTTCCCCTTTCACTCCAATCCAATAAATACAGATTTACATTTATGTCTGTCTTCTCTTATTTAAAATGTACGGCTGAGGTCTGGGACTGTTAAATCATCTTTTTTTAAAGGTGCTGTTGGAGCATTTATGGCTGATGGGTTTTAATAATAAACCAACTGAACAATCAATCCAAAAGGTTTTATATCACACTTTCAGATCAGCTACCAGTAGGACAGTTTTCTTATCCCAATAATTAACGCCTTCTTGCTTCTACTACCCTTGTTAATATTTCCGGGTTAACCAACTAAAAGTGGCCTGGCTTTGCTTCTTTCTTTTTCATCTCAAATTATACCAGATGAAGGTTTATCAGTTAAGTTGCTATGAGTTTTCCGAGCTGTAGGGCCATGTTGCAGAAGCATTCTCTCCTGATGTTGTACCCACATCTATGGCAGGCTTCCTCAGAGGTTGTGAGGCCTGTTGGAAACTAATTTATTTCATATATTTATATCCCGCCCTTCTCCCCACAAGGGGGACTCAGCACGGCCTCACATGAGCATCAGAGGATGCTAACAGCATAAATACCATAAAAATTACAATTCACAATAAAATCATTTTAAAACATTATACAACATCATCCGTAAAATTTAACAATAAATTAATAGATTAACGTGCCAGTACAACCAAGTCGAGCCGGGATAATCCATATCGCAAAATCCAAATTTCCTTTTCCTTTTGCCGCTGGCCTCTAATCAAACGCCTGGCCCCAGAGCCAGGTCTTCAGTTGTCTTCTATAAGCAAGTTGGGTATATATATCTGTGGAATGTCCAGGGTGGGAGAAAGAACTCTTGTCTGCTGGAAGCAAGTGTGAATGTTATAATTGGCCAGCTTAATTAGCACTGAATAGCCTTGCATCTTCAAAGCCTGGCTGCTTCCTGCCTGAGGGAATCCTTTGTTGGGAGGTGTTAGCTGGCCCTGATTGTTTCCTGCCTGGAATCCCCGTTTTCTGAGTGTTGTTCTTTATTTTTCGGTTAATTTCCACCTAAGAACACAGGGTAGCACACTGAATATTAAGGTATGTTTCCAGTTGACCTTATGTATTCTGAATTTCCTTGAAAGAGAACTACAGATTAGCCAGGGACACAGCAATGCAAACAAACTGAATTCAACATTTATTCAAGCGACGATTTTACCATGGAAAGATTAAAAAAATGGAATGTGGAATATTGGAATTTGTTTGATCAGGTCCAAATGGTCAATATAGTGTGTCTAACTTGAGATGATGTGCAGGAGGACAAGAAAGAAATTAAAGAGGAATGGTTGGCCTGCATAGAATGGATAAAAAGTGGGGAAGCCAATGTAAATATTGTACAAAGAATAAGAAAACTGTGTTCATTGTTAAAGACATACAGGAAAATGAGATATGGGGTGGAGAGGGGGGAAAAGTGAAAGGAATAATCACATTCTAAAGAGATGAATAGATAATATAGAAATGCTGCATTCTATAAAATGCGTATATGCAATAGCTGTATATTATCTACTAGCTGTCCCCTGCCATGCATTGCTGTGGCACAGTCAGTGTATGTGTTCTCTCTGTGTGTATATATGTGTGTGTGTGTGTATTTGTGTGTTTGTGTATATATATGTGGTTTTGCACATGCGTTGAAATGCTTTTTGGGGCTTTTTGAGTCTCTTCTGCTGTGTTTTTCAGTGTTTTTATGAGTGATGGTCATTTGTTGGCCTGATACATGTCTTGTGTCCAAATTTGGTGTCAATTCGTCCAGTGGTATTTGAGTTATGTTAATCCCACAAACAAACATTACATTTTTATTTATATAGATTTACAGATTGTGCTATTATACAGTTAATAAAATAAAAATGATTTCAAATAAAAACAATTAAAAATATAGATAAGTACAATATAGGCAGTCCCCGAGTTACAAAACATCCAACTTACAACAATTCGTAGATACGAATGGGGCAGAGGCAGCCAGCTGGGGAGTGGGGAAGCTAGCTCGCTGTTCCAGGCAACTGGCTTGAGTTCTGTTCAGACTTACAAACAAATTCAACTTAAGAACAAACCTACAGAATATATCTTGTTTGTAAATTGGGGACTGCCTGTAATACGAGGAGCAAGTATCTCACCAGCCTCCTCCCTCTCTTTATTTCATTCACTACTGAAGCCACCTTGAACCGTATTTCAACATTGTCCGAATTGTGTTCTTCAGACTCCACAAATCCTGAGGAATACAACTGCAAAAGAATAAAAAAACCAGAAATAAGACAGAAACTTCTTAGTTAGGAGATGATAACATAAACCAACAAAACCCACCAGTTAGCACCAGCTGAAGACTTAAGTCAGCATTTTCTGAAAGATTTACACACACGCTCCCAACTCATCACATTATTCATTGATCTGCATGTTATTATTGTTAATGTCACCACTAACCATGCCACAGAAAACTGACCTATGCCTTCCTTTTTAAATGTCATTATTCCTCTTGTTAATGCAAAATCAATCTGTTATGAATGGGGCCTATGGTGGCACAGCGGGTTAAACTGCTGAGCTGCTGAACTTGCTGAACGAAAGGTCAGCTGTTTGAATCTGGGGAGTGGGATGAGCTCCCGCTATTAGCCCCAGCTTTTGCCAACCTAGCAGTTCAAAAACATGCAAATGTGAGTAGATCAATATGTACCGCTTCTTCGGGAAGGTAATGGCACTCCCTGCAGTCATGCTGGCCACATTACCTCGGAGGTGTCTACAGACAATGCCAGCTCTTCAGCTTAGAAATGGAGATGAGCACCACCTCCCAGACTCTGACACAACTAGACTTAACCTTTACCTTTATGATGAATGGAAGTGGTAGTCTTAATTGCAATTGGGGATAAAAATGCTAAGACATTTCTGAACACAAAGGAGGAAGATTGACAGCACAGTGACTGCCTCACATTTCTCATTTGTTCAGTTTATACATCTGCATTTTGCTTCTTTAAAAAATTATCGGAAGTGGACTCTTGCCTAGAAGTTTCTCAACAAAGAGCAACATTTTCCCAAAACCTTTATATTATTGAAATACAGGGTTGCTGGTGTCTTTGATTTTTTAAAAAGAAATGTTGAGGATTATCAACACAATCCACATTAAAGAAACAGATGTATTTGACAAGATCACAAAACAGCATTCATGCATTTTTGAGAGTCCTTGTGAGCTCAGGCATGTTAGAAGCAGAAAATTGGTCCCCAGACATTCCACAAATGCCCACTCCTGTCCAAGATATATAGTAGAGTTCCACTAAAATAACTAGTTTTAAAATCAGAATTGTGACGTTTCTATACAGTTTTGGAGTTTTTAGGAGGACCGCACATTGGATATATAATTGTTAGGTATTTTGTGTAATGCTACAAACTCCATAGAGAAAAGGATCACATACAATTAAAAGGTGAAATTGCTCTGATCTCTCTCTGCACATTCTCTCATTTCTAGTCAATCATTTTGGACACAGCTAGAATGCTTTTGTAAAGCTCACCAGACAATCCTGATGGACTGCAAGATCTTGTCCTTCGGCAACATACATAATGGCACATTCCTCATCTTCAGGGCAAAATGCACACCGTCTTCTTACCATCTCCGCCATTATCACGGTCTGCCTTTAAAAAGGATTTCAAAGATTAATACAAAACAAAACTATCCCTTGTCTTAAGGAGGATAAAAGTAGTCAAAGGCATCGAAGCAATATTCAAGCAAAAGATCTTCAAATATACCATTCAAACAACTTTCGAAGCCTTAACACTGCTTTCAAAGCATCATAGAATCACAGACCAATTTTAAGATTGCCCAAGGGACTAAAATCCGCCATCCAGTTAAGTTCAAAACAGCAATTCTCTTTTCACAAAAAGCTCTTGCAATTTGCTATTAAAAGTGCTGGCCATGACAGTGGAAAACAAAACTCAGGGAGCAGCCCTGTCTATGCACTGGAGTAATTTCTTTGTATTTTTTTTAATATTCTTTAAGCTCCAGTAGAAAATCAGATGAGAACATGCAGATGACCCCTTCATAAATGCATTTTCTGCCCAGGTGTTGGCTACATGGGCCAATAGTCAAATTATATGTAAGGTACCAAAAACTGAGGAGGTACTAATTACTGGAAGAAACATTAACAACCTCAGATATGCAGATGACACCACTCTGATGGCCATAAGTGAGGAGGAGCTGAGGAGCCTTCTAATCAAGGTGAAAGAAGAAAGCGCAAAAGCTGGGTTGCAGCTAAACATAAAAAAAAAAAAAAACAAGATTATGGCAACAAGAATGATTGACAACTGGAAAATAGAGGGAGAAAACATAGAGGCCGTGACAGACTTTGTATTTCTAGGTGCAAAGATTACTGCAGATGCACACTGCAGCCAGGAAATCAGAAGACGCTTACTTCTTGGGAGGAGAGCAATGTCAAATCTCGATAAAATAGCAAAAAGTAGAGACATCACACTGGCAACAAAGATCCGCATAGTCAAAGCCATGGTATTCCCTGTAGTAACCTACGGATGTGAGAGCTGGACCTTAGGGAAGGCTGAGCGAAGGAAGATCGATGCTTTTGAAATGTGGTGTTGGAGGAAAGTTCTGAGACTTCCTTGGACAGTGAGAAGATCCAACCAGTCCATCCTCCAGGAAATAAAGCCCGACTGCTCATTGGAGGGAAGGATACTAGAGACAAAGGGAAGGATACTAGAGACAAAGAAAACAAGCGTGCTCCCTCCTCCCTATGACTTCCTCTCACATATTTATACATAGCTATTATGTCTCCTCTCGGTCTTCTCTTCTACAGACTAAACAAGCCGCTCCTCATAGGACTTGTTCTCCAGACCCTTGATCATTTTAGTTGCTCAACTGCTCCCAGTGCAGCCCCAGCATTGTAGTTATTGAATATATTTGCTATTTTAATGTGTTATTGTAATATGAATTATGTTGTTTTACTGACTGTATGTGATTCCCTCAAAAGTCTGAGTCCCTCAAAAGAGGTGAGAAGGTCGGTATACAAAACTTTTAAATAAATAAATAATAAATAAATAAATAAAGTTGAAGTACTTTGGCCACATCATGAGGAGACAGCAAAGCTTAGAGAAGACAATTATGCTGGGGAAAGTGGAAGGCAAAAGGAAGAGGGGCCGACCAAGGGCAAGATGGATGGATGGCATCCTTGAAGTGACTGGACTGACCTTGAAGGAGCTGGGGGTGATGACGGCTGAAAGGGAGCTCTGGCGTGGGATGATCCATGAGGTCACGAAGAGTCGGAGACGACTGAACGAATGAACAACAACACTGGGCCCTGTTTAATTGTGTGGTCCTTACTTTGAAAGTTGTCGTTATATTCCAGAAACTTCGTTTTTGTGACTGCCACAAACTCTGCTGAAGTAGCTGAGACTCAATGAGAAGCTCATTGAAAAAACTAGAGCAAAATCTGCAGTTTAAACTTTCCCCATATGTTTATGACAGATTCAATTAGGAAGGGACATGTAGAACCCAGATACAAAAATCGTGTTACTGAAGCCCCTTCCATACTGCTGTATAAAATCCCACATTATTCAAGAGAGATATTGACAAGCTGGAATGTGTCCAGAGGAGGACGACTAAAATAATAAAGGGTCTGGAGAACAAGCCCTATGAGGAGCGGCTTAAGGAGCTGGGCATGTTTAGCCTGAAGAAGAGAAGGCTGAGAAGAGATATTGTTGTTGCCTGCTTTGGAGCAGCCAGTTCTCCTCCTACATTTTCCTTACTTATATGTTCAAATTGTTGATGCATGCTTAAACATTTTTGTGTTTTATAACAAGATAGGTTTTTTGTGAATGTAGTGGGTCAACAGTAGCCTCTCTCACAATTCAATTTTTTCTCTTAAAGTTCCTGATGAATGATCAGATCTCCCCTTATGTAGGAAACATTCTCTGTGGTGGCAAAAAAAGCCAATGGGATTTTGGCATGCCTCCATAGGAGCATAGTGTCTAGATCTAGGGAAGTCATGCTATCCCTCTATTCTGCCTTGGTTAGGCCACACCTGGAATATTGTGTCCAATTCTGAGCATCACAATTGAAGAGAGATACTGAGAACCTGGAATGTGTCCAGAGGAGGGCAACTAAAATGATCAAGGGTCTGGAGAACAAGCCCTATGAGGAGCAGCTTAAGGAGCTGGGCATGTTTAGCCTGAAGAAGAGAAGGTGGAGAGGAGATAAGATAGCCATGTATAAATATGTGAGAGGAAGCCACAGGGAGGAGGGAGCAAGCTTGTTTTCTGCTTCCTTGCAGACTAGGACGCGGAACAATGGCTTCAAAGAGAGGAGATTCCATCTGAACATAAGGAAGAACTTCTTGACTGTGAGAGCCGTTCAGCAGTGGAACTCTCTGCCCCGGAGTGTGGTGGAGGCTCCTTCTTTGGAAGCTTTTAAACAGAGGCTGGATGGCCATCTGTTGGGGGTGATTTGAATGCAATATTCCTGCTTCTTGGCAGGGGGTTGGACTGGATGGCCCATGAGGTCTCTTCCAACTCTTTGATTCTATGATTATCTGCTTTGAACTGGAATATATGGCAGTGTGGACCACTTCAAAGCAGATTATTGTGGGATTTTCTGCTATGATATTCTGGGTTGTAGGGCTGTGTGGAAGGGAAAGGGAAGCTGAAGGGAAAGTGAAACTGAGACGTGCTCCCTTTCTGTTCTACCTCAGTTCGGCCTGGAAGAAAGGCACTCCCTTTGGGGACTTCGCTCCTGGTCGGTTTCCCCTCAGGTTTCTTCAGAGGGCCTTTTGCCTTGACCTCCACCCGAGGCTGAGAGAGTGTGACCCGACAGAAGCCACCCAGTGGGTTTCCATGGCTGAGCTAGCGCCAGACTGGCCACAGTAGGGGGGGGGGGAGGCTCCTTCGCAAGGAAGGACACACAGAAACAGCTGCCTGGCTGCCATGTCCTACCTCCCTCCCTCCTTCCGTCCTCGCGCCTTACCGTTTTCCTGGGAAGCGTAAGCTGAGTGTCAGCCAGGGAACCTCGCGCCGTGCTGACGTCGCCGGGCCTCCCACGCATGCGTCTGACGTCACCACGCTCCTCCCGACCTCAACTGCTCCCTGTGCAGCCCCAGCATCCCTTTTGGTGATGCTCCTAACAGCCAGGCTCAAACTCTGAACCCATCTCTACACTGCCATCCAAATTATCTCCTTTGAACTGGGTTATATGGCAGTATATGGCCATATAACCCAGAATATTAGGCAAAAAATTCCCACAATATCTACTTTGAATGGGGTTATCTGAGTCCACACTGCCATATATCCCTGTTCAAAGTAGATAATGTAGGATTTTATTCAGCTGTGTGGAAAAGGCCTCAAACTCTGCTGCCTCTTCTTCAAAGCCAACTTGGTTTTGGCCAAATTAGTTGCTCTACTCTGAACTCAAGTACGGAAAACAAAATGTTGGAGGACAGGAAAAGAGATTCAAAGATGGGCTCAAAGCCAACCTTAAAAAAACTGGCATAGACACTGAGAACTGGGAAGCCCTGGCCTGTGAGTGCTCCAGTTGGAGGTCAGCTGTGACCAACAGTGCTGCAGAATTTGAAGAGGCACAAATGGAGGGCAAAAGAGAAACGTGCCAAGAGGAAGGCGCATCAAGCCAACCCCGACCGGGACCGCCTTCCACCTGGAAACCAATGCCCTCACTGCGGGAGAAGATGCAGATCAAGAATTGGGTTTCACAGTCACCTACGGACCCACCGCCAGGATACTGATCCTGGAAGACTGGTTGATCCAGCAGTCACCAGCCAATCCCTTTCCAATGCCAGTGCTCCAGTATGCTGATGACAATGTCGTCTGTGTGCATTCAGAGGAAGACCTACAATCCAGTCTAAACACCTTCACAGAAGCTTACGAGAAGCTCAGCCTGTCATTAAACATCGAGAGAACCAAAGTGCCCTTCCAGCAGTCACCGGTCAATCCCTGTCCAATGCCAGGGATACAGCTTAATGGTGCAACATTAGAAAATGTTGACCATTACCGCTACCTTGGCAGCCACCTCTCCACCAAAGTCAACATCAACACCGAGGCGTCCCCTGGGCAACGTCCTTGCAGACGGCCAATTCTCTCACACCAGAAGTGACTTGCACTTACTCAATTTGCTCCCGACACAAAAAAAAAAACCCTTATAACTACTCTCGATTTGCTTCTGCTATGATAAATAAAATCCACATTATCTGCTTGGAACCAGATTATATGAGCCTTCACGGCCATACAATCAAGTTCAAAGCAAATCATCTGGGTTGCAGCAGGCGAGTCAGCTGCAAGTTCAATTGCAAAAGGCAGGCATTCCATGAGAAAATCAATCTCCCCAAAGCCCCTTCCACATTGCTGTATAAAATCCACATTGAACTAGATTATATGGCAGTGCGGACAAAGGGCCCTTCCACACAGCCATATAACCAATATCAAGGCAGATAATCCACAATATCTACTTTGATCTGGGTTATTGGAGTCCACACTGCCATATAACCCAATTCAAAGCAGATGCGGGATTTTATTCAGCTGTGTAGAAGGGCCCCCAGTTCAAAACAGATATTGTGAATTATCTGCCTTGATATTCTAGGTTATATGGCTGTGTGGAAAGGCCCTCAGATTATCCAGTTTAAAACATGTGGATTATCTGTCTTGATATTCTGGGTTATATGGCTGTATGGCATTTCCATGTAGGGACTCACACTGTGGAGAGGCACCAACAGAAATTGATGACCATATTAAGTTAAATGGAAAGATATTTTATTATTATTATTATAATTATTATATTTCCAAAACCACACCCTATTTCTATAGCAACTGTCATATACAAGAAAACCCCCAGAAAGGTACAACAGTAAAAGCTATTATCTAAATAATAACAGACATCTAAAGTGCAATCATCCTAAAATCCAATGAGTTTTAAGTAAAGACCAAACATTAAGAAGTTTTTGTTCAATTTCTAACATCCTTCAAACATATAGCAAGTTTAGACTCCTTCCAGACAGCCCTTATATCCCAAGATCTGATCCCAAGTTATCTGTTTATCTCAGATTATCTGGAATCTGGAATTTTGTAGAAACATTCAAAAATTCATAGTTAAGAATGAGGGTGAGACAATAGGAAATGAGAGAAATCTATCCCTCGGAAGGGAAATTCACTCCTCAGAGTTATCATGGGGAAAACATGTCTCCACTGGAGCTTTCTCACCAATCCTTGTTTCCATAATAAACCACAAGGACAAAAAGTGAGGTGAAATCTACTGAACAGGGGCACAGATAGGAAAAAAATGCCATAGAATGTATTTTGTGTTTAAACTACAATCTTATTTCCATTATCTACATATATACAATTTCGGGTATTCCAAAATCTGAACATGAAATACAAGACACGTCTAATCCCAAGCATTTCAGATAAGGGATACTCAATCTGTGTTAGTTTAGATGGACTACATGTTTGATCCAGGATTAGGCACCTTGTTATATGGCTGTGATGTCATTGAGAGTAATTTAAAATGTCCTAATGTGAGCAGTTATATAAAACTAAACACTCTTCTCCAGTTTGTCTTCCAGTTTGTTTATTTATTTATTTGTTTGTTTGTTTAGGGCTTTTATATCCCATCCTTTCTCAACTTCTGCAGAGGGACTCAAGACGGCTAACAAAGTGGCACCCCATGGTGCCCACATCAAAACATAAATATACAATTAACAGTAATGTAATAATAACAATATAAAACAGTATAAACAGTTTCTCCATGACGAGGTGAATCAAATCACTGCCATTTTTGGAATATGAATATGGCGCCTTTATTTTTAAAAGTATTATTAAGAGTAACATCCTAACATTGATAAAATGTGACCTCTTGAAATCACCACCAAACTATTGTGCAATACTTGCTATCACCCTTAGAAACACGTGATTATGTCAACTGGCCCACAGAATGAGAACTTCTTGTGAATCTGGACTAAGAGACACAATCATTCTACAGTATTTTTTTCCTGCACTTCAGAGCCTTGCAGTAACAAGGTGTCTCTATTTCAGGCATACTTCCAGCTTCATAGCCATAATCCCATGTGAGTTCGGTTCCAGCTTTTACATGCCTAGGAAGCAAATAGATCATAGTTAATAAAATGGTGATACTTAAAGACCAACTGCAATTACTTTTTCTGTAGTCAATTTTTAATGGAAGGATGTCAAAATTAGAGTTTTCATTCCTTACTTTCAGCTAGTCCTAATTAACACATTTCATCATCTCAGGTGTAGATAGTAACTGAAGTTAATCTAAGGCCCCTTTTACACTGCCATATAAAATCCAGATTATCTGCTTTTTAAATGCGTCATGTTATTGTTATTGTTTTTGCTTGTTTTGCTTTGAGTTTTGTATTGTTTTTGCATTATTGCTGTTATTGTTATTGCTGTGTTGTGGGCTCGGCCTCATGTAAGCCACACAGAGTCCCTCGGGAGATGGTAGCGGGGTACAAATAAAGTATTATTATTATTATTATTATTATTATTATTATTATTATTTTAACTGGATTATCTGACAGTGTAGAAGGGGCCTAAGGCAAGAATAGGTAACCTAGCATTTTGGGTCTAAGGCCTCTTCTGCACTGATATATAATCGAGATTATCAAAGCAAATAATCCACATTATCTGATTGGAACTGGATTATATGAGTCTACACTGCCATATAATCTGGGTCAAAGCAAATAACCTGGGTTTTATCTGGCAGTGTAGCAGGGGCATAACTCTCCTAAATCCTCACCACTCACTGTGCTAGTGGGGGCTGTTGTAAAAAAAAAGACTTGCATGGCACCAGGGTCCCAATCTCTATTATGAGGGACAGACACTCTTTATATGCACAGAAGCACTTTTTATCTCATATAATTTTGAGAAGGAAGAGGCTGAAGGGCTTGTAGATCAGAAAGATGACAGAAGAAAAGGAGCCAGTGATTCTTCCTGAAAGGTTCCCCAAAAGCAAAGAAATAGTACACATAAACTGTCCTTGTCTCTCACATTACCACTGTGATGATTTGATGATTTACTCCACATCACTTCTAAGGGACCTTATTTTCATTCACAATAATAAGAGACTATGTGTGTCCGATTGTATGGCCATGCATCACATGCACATGCTTCAGTGTTTACAATCCTTTCATCTGAATTTTAGGAGAGAAGGGACACCCTAAGAAGATATACCTCGGAGTTTTAACTCTTATCCCAAATAGAGACCACAGTAACAGTCTCTCTAGTGGCCTTACAGCCTGTCTTATTACATTACACCTTTCTGGGCAATACAAGTTGGGGAAGGGGTAACTTTGAAGAGCATGTTCTGCTAAAATTCCCAACTCGGGGCTGTTAGCAATAAATGTTTGTTATGACACTATGCATTTATTTCATAGTAATGCAGATATAGGGCCCCCTGGTGGCGCAGCAGATTAAATCACTGAGCTGCTGAACTTCCTGATTGAAAGATTGGTGGGTTAAATCTGAGGGAGCGTGGTGAGCTCTCGATGTCAATCCCAGCTTTTGCTGTTTGAAAACATGCAAATGTGAGTAGCTCAATAGGTACTGCTTCTGTGAGAAGGTAATGGTGCTCCATGCAGTCATGCTGGTTACATGACTTTGGAGATGTCTACAGACAACGCAGGCTCTTCAGCTTAGAAATGAATGAGCACCAACCCCCAGAGTCAGACACGACTAGACTTAATGTTAAGGGAAACCTCTTTCTTTACTTTTAATGCATATATAAGCTATTAACTGTCTGGATAGATGCATCTTTAAAAAAACAGTTGAGGAGCTCTGGCTAGATGTTTTTCAGCTGAAACATGCCAGTAAACTTTAACTGGAGCTGAAAAGTTTGGTGTATTATGGACTGTGCGTTTCATCTTTCAGCCTCTGCTGATATGTGAGATAAAAATTAGAGATCATTTCTAGCTGGTGGAGATCATTTTGTCATTTGTCGTTTCTGAATACATATCCTACATGAGACAAATGATGGTATTAAAAAGATATTCTTTGTACACAAATTTAGGGATAATGACTGAAGAAAGAATAATAATAATAATAATAATAACACTTTATTTATACCTCGCTACCATCTCCCCAAGGGACTCGGTGCGGCTTACATGAGGCCGAGCCCAAAATACAACAATACAAGCAATAACAACAACAATACAAGCAATTTAAAACAACAAAACAATAAAACAATAGCATAAGCATTATCAAATAGGACAACACACTTTAAAATCTGTGGGTAGGCCAAATGTAATTAAAATTAGAAAGAATACTTTTAATAATAAGAACTTCTAATAATAATAATAATAATAATAATAATAATAGATTTATACCCTGCCACCATCTCCCCAAGGAGACTAGGAGCGGCTTACATGAGGCCAAGCCCAACAACACATTAATAAAAACAGCAAGCAATAAGTAAATAAAACAATACAATTAATATAACTCACATATAGACAATTAACACGCAGAGATTTAAAAACCTATATTAACTGTAAATGGGTAGTTATCCAGAATTATGTCATAAAAGCATGATTAATACTTGCACTCAAACACATTTGGAGGCTAAATGCCACTGGCACTAGAAAGACAATTAAGCCGTTGTCTTTATGACTTGCTCTCTTAACCAAAATCATGAAAGAAACTACGAGGCCACGCTTCATCTCATTCAGGCTAGCTCTCCCTGCTGGGGATCAAGCACAGGAGGATAGAGAAACTATCTGTAACAATCAAATTATCTGTAACTTGGCTATAAGCCACACTTGGAAGATTTGCTTTGTAGTCAACTGTTAGCTGGTTACAGTTAATGTACAAGTTTCCTTTTCAATCCCTTAAAAAATAAGAAAAGTTTGGAGGTATTTCAATTGGCCAGACACATTACTAAGTTCAGCATAGAATCATAGAATTAGAAGAGACCTTGTGGGCCATCCACTCCAAGCCCTTGCCAAGAAGTAGGAAAATCGCATTCAAAGTACCACTGACAGATGGCCATCCAGCCTCTGTTTAAAACCCTCCAAAAAAGGAGCCTTCACCATGCTCTGCATCATCCCCCTAACTGTATAGATACATCAGCATTTTCTATAGTCTTGGTAGCACATTATTACTGCCCTGGAGCTTTGCTGACAAGTCCATTCTAATGGTCCCAAGGACAGAGCAAAATGGGTGAGTAATATTATTATATGGTGTGCTGCATTTTGCAGCATAAGAAGATCGTAGGATCAATGCTTGGTTTTCTATAGTATTTCTAACTAATCGCATACTTTAACTCATGGGATTATTTCTGGTATATGGCATAAAAATATCTCAAACCTGTTTGTGAAGAAAGCCACCCATGGGAAATTTCTGTTGTGAGTCTCTACAAATACACTCTGCACAAAGAGGTTTGGGGAGCAGCTGTGCTATAAACAAAAGAAATGCAAAAAGTTAAAATGGAAGGACCGGATTTTCCAGTGACATACTTGTGCAAAATCATATTTTGATCTGACATAGCCTCTGAGCTTGTAATTTGCTCCAAGGTTAAACACTGTCCTTACTGAATAATAATAATAACAACAACATAGCATTGAATGAAACATGCAGAATAATCACAGGATGTCTTAAACTAAACTGTTGCTACAAGCTAACTGGCATTGCCCCCCACCCCCACCCTGATGTGCGACGGGAAGTTGCTGCTAAATGTGAGAGAAATAAGGCTGAACATTGTGAAAGCCACCCACTACATGGCTACCAGCCTCCTCCCAGTAGACTGAAATCAAGGAAAAGCTTTATGAGAACTACCACTCCTCTTGGCGTCCCTCCAGCAACAGCAAGGGTATCCCTCTGGGCAGCTAAACCAGGAAATCCCAACTGGAGGGGCCCCCACGAGGGTCTTCCTCCAAGGGCAAACCAAGAATGGGCAACCTGGAAGTCCCTGAACAGACTCAGAAGTGGAGTGGGCAGATCAAAAGACAACCTGGCAAATGGCACTACCTAAAAGAATCGCACACCTTGTGTGACTGTGGAGCAGAATAGACAACTCTGCATCTGTATGCTTGTCCACTATGCCCTGCCTCATGTACAGAGGAAGAATTATTGGAGGCTATAGACAATGCCATTGCTGTTGCCTGTTTTTGGTCAAAAGATATTTAGCCGCTTGCGCTCCTTCTATTTGTATCAGTTTTATACTAATTTATGCAATGCTCTTGATACGTACTGAAGTCTGCACACGTTCAGGATCTTAACACTTCATATGAAAGTCATGCTGGCACGTTTATCAATATTTGTCTATTATTAAACTGGGAAGACATACCTCTATTACTTACATTAAGAAATCGGCCTACATTGCCTTCCCTGGTGGCATCCAGCAAATAAGGACTCTCCTTGGCCTTTAGCTGCGATTCATCATCTTCCATTGCGTCCTCATTTTGAACAGATTCCCATTCGCCTCTCCCAAGCTTTTCTGTGCATGCGTTACCAGTCCAAAGTAAGTGCCCACATTGCTTTTCGTCCTGCACAGGTGGCATGCTATTCAAATTAGCAATGGAAAGAGGACTCTCTGCATGGTGGTCTGTATTAACTTTGAGCTGTACAGGATTCACAATTTCTCCAACCTCTACTTGTAGACCTGTTAAATAAACGTATCAAGATGGCATGAGGTCCACAAACTTCATTAATCTAATTAAATAGAGCAATTTTATGAGCTGTATGGAGTTCCTTGCCGGGAGGCAGGGAAAACAGTAAACAAACAAATAGTAGGCTGAACCCCTCCAGCAATCACACTGACATACAATATCACACCTTATTAAAAGTAAATATGAATTGAGTATAGAAAAAATAATAGTTAAGTCAATGGGAAAGGTATTCATATCTATCAGATTTATCTAGACTCCATCCAAATTGATAAGATGCTGCTACAATATGATCTGACATGATGCCACAAGAATGTGAATGTATGTTGTTGTTTTAAATTGTTATTTTATGATAATTTAAATGTATTATTGATGTATCTGGATTGTTGTTTACATGATTTTAATATGTTGTAAGTCGCTTTGCGAGAAAAGTGGGATATAAATAAAGATATTATTATTATTATTATTATTATTATTATTATTATTATGCCCAAACACTATGAAGATCTGAGTCAGAGTAAATCTCTCCATAACAATGGGACCATACTGCATTCCCAGTCGCAAGCAGCACTGCTAATGGCAAAAATTCAGCTGAACATTAATAAATTGACAGCAGCATACCAGTTACATCCTTCCCATTTAGGATTGTTTTTTATATTATTTGTAATTTTTATTGGATATTATCCTTCATTATTTTAATTTCTGTGTGCAACACAGACATTACTATGGTTAATTTTAATAAGTAATTTTATAATTCCAACCTTCAAGGTGTCCAACTTATAACATCTTTCTTTATCAAGTTCTAGGATATAGGTAGAAGTATCAATCCATAGAAGACTGCAAATCTGTCACTGCATCTTTCCATTTATTCACTTAAAGGAGGCAGTTTTTGGAGAAGGGGGCTAAGTACCAACCTTGCTAGCAGGAAAAACAGATTTTCTTATAACCATTTATGTAGTGTTATAGACACTTATCAAATGTGTCTGGGAATCAAAAAAAGGCTGGCAGCCCATGATAGCTAATTATGTAAGAAACGAAGAATGGTAACATTACTTTCATGTCCTTTTTGGGTTGTAGCAGTCACTTCTCTCCTTGCTGGTTTCTGGCACTCTGCACTCTTATCTTCATCTGAGTTGGCATCAGCAATATCCTTCAAAGAAAAAGATTCATCGCCTACATTTGTGCTTTGCCAGATAGACAGTTTTTTTTCTTGGACTCCGTGAGAATATACTGAACTTGTGAGTGAGAGTAAGCAAGCCAATGCATTTTACACTACAATAAAGAATCACTTGGAAGTATGATTGGTTTTAAAAGAACATGAGAAGAATTATTCATGTACAGGTTTTTAAAGTATTTGTCTTAAGAATTGATAAAAGAATTTAAACATGATCAGCTGATCTTAATTTCGCTCCAGTCTTAGTATATCCTGTACTAAAAGAAAATGTAGCAGGAGATGAAGAAATTAAGCAGAAATTTTCGAACTGTCTCTATAGTATAGCTTCCATGGACATCAGCCCACAAAGCTGCAGGTTCAATATCTATAGAAACCTATGCTAAAGTAAATATCAGTGGTCCGCTTGATTTTATCTTTGCCACCACCACTCCTTTTCCATTTTATCAAATTACAGGAAAGGAAATTACACCTAAACATTAGGAAGAACTTCCTGTCCGTAAGAGCTGCCACAGAGTCTGGGGGAAGCTCCTCCCTCTGAGGCTGTTAAACAGAGGCTGGATAGAATCTATCAGGAGTGCTTTGATTGTGCATTTCCTGCATGGCAGAGGGTTGGACTGCATGGCCCATGCGGTCCCTTCCAACTCTATGACTCTATGGTTCATACTGAAGAAGAGACTCATGTGTCAAATTATCGTATCTTCCTTTGACTCCCCCCCCCCCTACAAGGTGTACTCCTCTGAACGGTATGATAATTTGATATTAGTATCAGATCCCATTATCCAGTCTTGATATCAAATCAAAACACAATGAATTGAAACAATTAGGCATGCATACTGGAATTCAGTGAAAAGCTCACAGGAAAGGTTTAAAAATAAATCTGAAATATTTACTAGTTGTCTCTGGAGATGCTGAGGAATAGATGTTCTGGTTTCTGGCCTTTTGTCAGCTTGGTTATGCCAACTCTTGTCACAGCTGGAGTTCTGGATTCTGATAAGAAATTACAATGTATTTAAAGACACCATGAAGTAGGTTTTTTAAAGGTACTTAACAGATTGTTCAGTTTCAAAAGGGCAAAGCACAACCTTTATGTAGTATTTTACATAACTTTTGTTAGACAGAAAAACTCCTGAAATTAGCAACACAATTCCTGATTTGGAGACCAAGTTTATCAGACACATTAATATTAGTTTTATTTATTTATTTATTTATTTACTGCGCTTATATACCGCAATTCTCAGCCCCCAAGGGCGACTCATTGCGGTGTACAACATGACAAAAAACAAGTGCAATCTACAGAGCATAGTGCAAAACAGTGTACAATTCATCATAATCATAAAAACATCTTAACAAAATTATTACTACATTCCGATTCGTCTCATCGTCAAGCCACAATCCGATCTCATTTCCGGTGTTCCATTCCTATGGTCAATTGCCAGTCATTGCACTACTGATCAAATGCCTTCTTAAATAGCCAGGTCTTTAGCTTCCTGCGGAATATTAGCAGGGAGGGGGCTAGCCTGATGTCCACAGGAAGGGTGTTCCACAGCCGAGGAGCCACCACCGAGAAGGCCCTATCTCTCGTCCCCACCAGCCGTGCCTGTGAGGCAGGTGGAATCGAGAGCAGGGCCTCCCCGGAAGATCTCAAAGTCCTCAAGGGCTCATAGGCCGAGAGGCGGTCAGTTAGGTATTTTGGGCCGGAACCGTTTAGGGTTTTCATTTCTACTAAACTTGTTATCTGTTGCCTCAGATAAAGAAAAAAACTGGAGTATTAGGATCAAGTTAACAAGAAGTGGCACAGTTTTAATTTTCAGAAAAGTTCAGCATAAGTGTTCTCTATTTTTTAAAAATGTTCATGTTAATTTAAGATCACTAGATATCTGAAAGATTATTTATAATTTGGAGTCTGGAGGGTTTTTAAATTCTGGGTTTACTAATAATAATAACAACAACAACAATAACAACAACTTTATTTATACCCCGCCACCATCTCCCCAAAGGACTCGGAGCAGCTTACATGAGGCCAAGCCCAACAACACATCAAAAACAACAAGCAATAAGCAAGATAAACAATACAATTAATATAACTCACAAGTAGACAATAACACACAAGAATTTAAAAAACTATGGCTGGGCCAGATGTAATAGTTAAAACTTTAAAAATAAATGGTGGACATGAACAGAGGATGTATCTATTAGGAGGTTTTTAAATCAAAAGTAAAGAGCGACCCAACAGGTAATTAAAATGCTTCTCAGAGTATTTGCAGGGGATTGTTTCCTTTATTCAGGGAAGGCACACTTCTTAGTTAAAAGGTTGCACCCACAGAATTGGAAGAGATCACAAAGGCCATCCAGCCCAGGCGCCTTCTATGCAGGAATACAGAATCAGACCATAAAAGAGACCACTGAGACATAGAAGTATGGCTAATTGTCTTGTATGGTAAGAATTTCCGGTCCATTTCCAAGCACAATTCAAAGTGCTGGTCTTGGCCTATAAAGCCCTATATGACTCCGGCCCAGCTTACTTGTCTGAACATATCTCCCTCTATGGTCCACCTCGTGATCTAAGATCTGCCAGGGAGGCCCTGCTCTCGGTCCCACCAGCTTCGCAAACGCGGCTGGTGGGGACGAGGGACAAGGCCTTCTCAGTGGTGAACCCCCGCCTGTGGAATTCGCTCCCCAGCGAAATTAGATCGGCATCCTCCCTCCTTTCTTTCAGAAAAAAACTGAAGACATGGTTGTGGAAACAGGCTTTTGGCTAATGGATATAATGGCACCTGAACAGTGAATTGGACCAGATGGTTGTTATAATGGAAATGCTTTTATGATTGGACAACTAATGTTGTTTTAATGTATTGTATTGTATGATTTTATTTTGCTTTTATAATTGTAATTATTGCGGCATCGAATCGTTGCCATTGTTAGCCGCTCTGAATACCCCTGCGGGGGTGAGAAGAGCGGGATAGAAATGCTGTAAATAATATAATAAATAAATAAATAAGAATTGGGGTGGGGTTCTTTTACCAGAGTATTTAAAAAAATTGAAAATGGAGGTTGCATGCCGAAGGGTGTAGTCTTCTCCCCAAGTCCAGAGCTAATGCGCCCAACAGTTGCCAATCCCTGCCTCTAAAATCTAGCTCAATATTCAACTGATTAATCCAATAAAATGCCATAGTCAGTGATATCAAAAACTGCTGAACAGCAAGGACTGTGGGCCCTTCCAGAATATCAAGGCAAAAATCCCACAATCTGCTTTGAACTGGGGTATCTGAGAACACACTGCTATATATTCCAGTTCGAAGTAGATAATGTGGGATTTTATTCAGCTGTGTGGAAGGGGCCCCAGTTATATTCCCTTTATCCCTCTTCTGATAAAGAGCACCCATAAGGAACTAAGCTGTAACACAGAACTGGAATGGACATAGATGAGGAGTAGGCAACTCTGGTCATTCAGGTTTTTTTTTTTTTGGCTACACTTCCCATCAGCTCACAGTAATCCACCAGAATTACAATGGAAAAGTATCAGAGGGGCATTGTCTCCCTGACTTTAAATAATCTGTATTTTTCAGGAACAACTGAAACTGATTTTCCATGACTCTCTGAAGTAACTTTGAGGAGATGTTTACTGCTAGACGGAGAATGTTTTTTCACCCAAGTAATGATACCACATCTGTTTAAGCCAGTGGTTCTCAACCTGGGGTCCCCGATGTTTTTGGCCTACAACTCCCAGAAATCCCAGCCAGTTTACCAGCTGTTAGGATTTCTGGGAGTTGAAGGCCAAAAACATCTGGGGACCCCAGGTTGAGAACCACTGGTTTAAGCCAATAATAGAGAAGAGCTAGGCAAGACCTTCCATTTCTATTGTGCTAAGACAAGGACCAAAAATAGCATCAATGGCATCAGGAAACCAGTACAAAAGCCCCTTTGGCCCAGCATCCATTTTGCTTAAGGATCAACGCTCCACTACTCGTTCTAACTTTATTTTGTTCGGTGGTTCAGAGACAGCTTGAACAGTCACAGTGAGTTTTTACACAAAGGAAGAAACCCTAAAATTGTAACTTTTACTTACATGTCTGGCTGATCTTCAGGTTCTACATGCAAATATTTTTCCGTCCCCGTTTGGTTAAGTTCAGCTTGTGACTCACAACAGACAATTTCTATTTTTCTTGAAAGTAAGTTGTTGCTTCTGTTACTATTCTCTGCATCCTCCCCTTTATCCTCATCTCCACCATCGTCCTTTACTTGCCAAGATTCATCTCTGCTCATCAATCTTCCTAGAATAAAACAATAGTTTCTGGAACAGTGTATTTCTGCAGCTTTACACAACAGCCCAAATATCTGCAGTGAAACAGACAATACTAAAGGGCAGCATGGACACAAAACATATTTCTGATATATACAGTATTTACTATTAGGACATTACTCCATTACTTCTATGAACTGCACATTTGCATGTTTATATTCTCTGTTTGAAGAAATTCTGAAATTAAATCTGAATCTATTACTGAAGCCTAGTGGTGACAGCCAACTGGCTGGAGGCAAAAATGGGGCAACTGAAAAACCAGAGGGAAATATAACCATAAGATTAGGAGTGGTACAACAAATCCTTGACACACAGAAACAATTTCTCCAGAAAACAGCCTTATAAAGGTTGAACATCTGCATTTATCACAGAATGTGGAGTGAAAAGGAAAGGGGGGGGGGGTTGAATGTCATTTTTTGAAGGGAGCAGGCTATCCAGCTGAACAGACATATTCTTGTTACATATAGAAAATATACTGCACAATGTCTTTCGGTCTGGTGACTGATTAAGCGACTCTCAGTTTAAAAGTGAAATTTGGCCACCAAAAGTGAAGTTGTGGTTTCTACATGCCGGTGGGGGCGCACAAAGTACATAGACAATTTTGTAAATTAAACAGTAAACAGATTAATAAACATTAAAAAAATGAACAAACAGCCTCATGAAGATGTGTGAATTTTCAGGATGTATCGAACACCATGGAGGGAGGCTAAATATATATCAACAATTCAAGAAAATGTCTACAATCTAATACAAGTAGGTTGAGGTATGGATATTTTATATAAGCATTGCTTCAATGTTTTCATGGATTCTTTTCCAATAGCTTTTGGCAATTTTACACCCCCATCACATATGGAAGAAGGTTCCAGTTTGAGTGCCACATTTCCAGCAACAATCTTTAAATTTTTTATAAAATTTAGCCAATTTTGTGGTGTGATGTACCACTGGTACATCATCTTGTACCAGTTTTCTTGTAGATCAAAGGAATATGTATACTTTATTTTTTCCCATATTAGTTCCCATTCTCCCAACAGAAGAAGAATGAAAATGAAAAATAATGGATATAAAGAATATGGATAGACTAACTTACTTTCTGAAAGGTCATCAAAGCAAACACAAATGCCCTACAGATTGGACTTTATTAGACTTTTTTTTTTAAAAAAAAAAACAAAAAACAGATGGACATGATGTAATTATGAGAAGACGGAGAAACTAAATATAATTCACATGCAAGAGATCAATCTCCCGGACAGGGAAAGAATTCGAAAGTCAACAAGAAGATTTTTTAATTATTATTTTTACAATTTTTCTTTTTTCCCTTTTTTTCTTTTCAAGATTTTTTTTTCTCTTTTTTCTTTTCCTCTTTTTTACCCCATTTTTTTAACCTTTCCTTTCCCCCAGCCCTTTCACTCCAATCTCCATTAGTAGGGAAATTTCCATACCCCCTTTAACCATAGTTAGCTTCTTCCTCTTTCCTACCCGTTAAACTTTCCCTATTGCACCCCCCTTTTTCCCCCTCCTCTTTTTAAATTTTCTTTTCTCTTTTCTTTTCCCCTAAAAATTCAATAAAAATTACTTTTTAAAAAAGCATTGCTTCAATACAAGCTTTACTTCTATCTTTGAGTTTAAAGTGTAATATGTGGTCTTCACTCTGGGATTTGGTCACACAAAGAACTATGTCAGTATAAGAAATGGGTATCAACACACTCCATGAGAAAATGAACTAACCTGAATGGTTCCTTCAGTTTATATCCTGCAACTGATATATAGGATTTGTTTTGGGGTTTTTTTTGCCTGTTAAATTAAAATACTGATTTCCATTCTTTTTTTTCTTTTTTTTGGACAAGTTTTGTTTTACCTGCGTACGTACAAACAAACGTTCCTTTGTCAATATCATCAAGGCAACGGACCCCCCAGCCCTTCTTTTCGGTGTTGAAAACCTGGAGCCGCACCTGAAGGCCATGTTGCACTAATCTGTTCTGGCACATGATCTTGTCACAGCCGCACGACAAGCTGCACTCGTAAATTCTGATTTAAAAAAAAGGAAAGAGACAGTGAATATCCCTTCTAGGTAGGTAACCAAGGCAGAATGAACATTCATTGACACATAGTGCAGGGCAGAGGGCTGACTGCATGCTTACACCTAGAAAGCTGAAGAAACAAGCTGTGTTACGTGACTTGAACACAATTCTCATGTGGCCAATGCAAACTCTGGAAGCAGGGATTCCTCTTCCATATCATTCCTGCATGGATTGCTCAGCCTCTCCTTTGTTCATACTCCCTGTAGGCACTCTGTAGATGTCAATAGCTCAGGCTTGACAGCTACTTCCTTTATGCTAGTTAGTGATGTCACCTAGTACTGACATGCTACAGATAAAGGAAGCCCAAGGTGCATACTCCAAGGGTCTCCTTAGCATCCATATCAAGTTTCAAGTGTTAAGATTACATATTAGAGCCAAGAATGAGACAGATACATATAGACATTCTATTTCCTGATTAAATATATTTTTAAATACACGTACCTGCAGCTTCGCTTAACTGCATCTTGTCATAGATTCTACAGGGGTCCTCAAACTAAGGCCCGGGGGCCGGTTGTGGCCCTCCAAGGTCATTTACCCAGCCCTCGCTCAGGGTCTACCTAAGTCTGAAATGACTTGAAGGCACACAACAACAACAATCCTATCTCATCAGCCAAAAGCAGGCCCACACTTCCCATTGGAATGCTAATAAGTTTATATTTGTTAACATTGTTCCTCATTTTAATTATTGTATTGTTTTAAAGTGTTTTTTACACTACAAATAAGATATGTGCAGAGTGCATAGGAATTCATTCATTTTTTTTCAAATTATAATCCGGCCCACCAACAGTTTGAGAGACTGTGACCTGGCCCTCTGTTTAAAAAGTTTGTGAACCCCTGTCATAGACAATTCTATGGTATCTTTCTGCTGGAATTACCCTGGTGGTCCTAGCAAATTCCTTCCAGCAGAAGCTGTTCATTTCGATAGGATTTGCTATTATTCCTAGGTTCCTATTTACTCTATGGTTTCATGAACATATCCCTCACAGATATGGGGTCCCACTGTATAACATCTTTAAAAACACAAGCACACAAGAATTACATATTTCACGACGTTTGTTGCCTTCCGATATGTATTTGCTATTTCATCTGTTTTGCTGTAATTCAGAATAGTTTTATTGATTAGCCCACTGGCTGTATCAAAAGTTTTGCTGTAATTGAAAAACTACATGCCTCTCAATTTCATACCATAACCTACTATAAAGCAGAGCACCACGCCAGGCAACTACTAGAGCAGGAGCCCTCAAACTTTTTAAACAGAGGGCCAGGTCACAGCCACTCAAACTGTTGGTGGGCTGGATTATAATTTGAAAAAGACATGAATGAATTCCTATGCACACTGCACATATCTTATTTGTAGTGCAAAAAACACTTAAAAACAATACAATAATTAAAATGAAGAACAATTTTAACAAATATAAAGTTATTAGTATATCAATGGGAAGTGTGGACCTGCTTTTGGCTGTTGAGATAGGATTGTTGTTGTTGTCGTGTGCTTTCAAGTCATTTCAGACTTAGGTTGATCCTGAGCGAGGGTAAATGACCTTGGAGGGCCGTATCTGGGCCCCGGGCCTTAGTTTGAGGACCCCTGTACTAGAGCATATGAATCCAGTGAAATAACTAGTATAAATGGTCCTAAATCTAAAATAAACCCTCAATTTCCTTACCCGCTAGGAACCGGTTCATCCAGCCTTTTGTAACGATAGCCAATAAATTTTCCGTTTCCTGAATAATCCGACACTTCATGGCATTTTCTCTCAGTAAGACGCAGGCAGGCACATTTTGTCCTAGAAAGCATATAGCAGATCTAATGGGAATAAGGATATGCAATAAAGGAAAGTGGCTCATTTACTCTATGGACACAGATTTGAAATTTTTTAGTTGTACTGCGTAGGCTGTTTAAACATTTTCTCAGACAATTAAGTTGAATTTTGGTGCACTGAACAATCACAATAGATTTACTGTCAATTTAGCAATTAGGATGTTTTTGGGTTCTTAACACCAGTGAATCCATTGCCTGTTCTACAAAGAATTTCAGATAAACACTGAGCTCTCCTCCCACTCTGGGAGCCATAGTTTTTAATTTTATTATTATTTTAATTTTATACCCGGCGTACTAGACGACCCCCCAACTTTTTATAAGGTTTTACATGTCTTAAAAGTCGTCTAGTACCCTGGAATATACGGTACTTTAAAATGCTCTCCGGTGAATCCCAAATCCTTACCTGTCGACGCAGCCATCGGTGCAATTGCACGAGTCAAGAAAAGTACTGGAGAAATTGTTTAGGAAGTATCCATGGGGCCATGAAGTCTTCCGATATTTAAAATAAGGCAGTTGACTGTGGTCAATGTCATTACAGAAAGAAACAGGTACTGTTTCAGCCCCTTTGCTGATATCATAATCAAATACACACGACTGATGACTAGGATGGTTTCTAAACACCTGCACATAGGTATTGAAGGAAAAGTGATCTAAAAATAAAAAGCTGCATTCTGTTTGAAACAAATACTTCTGCACGTCTTGGAAATTTCTCAGACTCTTTCCACAAGGAGCTTTGTACATCACATCATGCGACTTGAAGACAGCATTGGTTTTTGCGTGTCTCCTCTGGAAATGACACAGCAGTGGCAGGCAAAGAGGGTTCTCGCCCTTGTATGAGTTCCATGGCCTTTTGGCAAGACAATTTTTAGAGCACATATGATGTTGGTATGGAACCTTGAATGCCTTTTCGGTTAGCATTCTTTTACTCCTTGAGGGCAACACTTCATTTCTTTCCATTCTTCCACTGGAATCACATATGCAAGAGTAGAAGAAAACAAAATAATCAGGCACCTAATAAATTACTTAGGATTTACAGTATTTCACCACATAATAGATATACCACCCTCTTTGAAGTGGGGAGAAGGGCAAAAAGTGTAACTATTAAAAGATAAATAATTCTCCTCAACATTAAGTCTAGTCATGTCCGTCTCTGGGGGTTGGTGCTCATCTCCATTTCTAAGCTGAACCCCCCCCCCCCCAACCAACACCAACTGCTGCTCTGAGATCAGAATGAAGAGAGGGGCCAGAAAGGCAGTTCCATCTTGTCTCCTGAACTGTGCTTATAATATAATATATTGTATATACATATAATATTGATAATATTATAATGTAATACAATATACTACTACTACTAATAAAATGATATTATAATTATATATTTTATATTAAATGTAATATTACTAATAATATTACAGTATAATGTTGTAGTACAATGTAATATATAATATTAATATTGTGCTATGATAATAATATATTGTATTTACTTATTACTTGTAAGCCGCTCTGAGTCCCCTTCGGGGTGAGAAGGGCGGCATAGAAATGTCATAAATAAATAAATAAATAAATTGTTCTAGAGGCATTCTCTCCTGACGTTTCGCCCGCATCGATGATGATGATTATTATTATTTCAAACACTTTTACCCCGCCCTTCTCAGCCCCTAGGGGCACTTAGGGCGTCTATGGCCAACATCCTCAGAGTTTGTGTTATTGGTGCTAATTTATAGATAGTCTAAACCACTAAGGAATAAAAGGGTAATATTTATAGTCTTATACTCACAAAGAAAAAGCATTTCCAGGATTTTCTCTAACTTCACTTGAGGCAGAAGAATGCAAATCAAGTTCGCAATTCTGAATATCTTCTTCAGAATCAACATTTACTTTGAAGAGAAGAGATGCAAACTTTAGCATGGGAAATGTTAGATTACAATTAAAATGATCACACTAAGCCATCCTACACAATTACAAATATGCTTGAACACAAATAAAACAAGAACCTTAAATCAGGAATACTATTTTTCATTTTTAGACTGCTTGAGTAATTCTCACTGGGTGCCTGAAAAGAATCTTTTCCTTTCAATACGCTGTTAACAAAATGAATGTTTGCAATGGAAGCATGCAAAAACAGAGAACCAAAGGATAGATTGGTTAAAATTTCCATCCCTACAAAAAGTACAGATTCTTCACCCCACAATTTCCATCCTCACAAAGAGTACAGACTTTAACAGCATACTGAAAGGCAAAGATTCTTCTCAGGCAGGCAGTGAGAATTACCAGAGCAGTCTAAAAATGAAAAATAATGTCATGTCTGACTCAGCTGTAGTAGTCCCCTTGCAGAAAAGAAATCAGAGAAGTACAACTATTTCAGAATGCTAACTCTTTCTAACATATTGTGTTTTCTTCTGGCAGAGAAAGAGGTAAGTAGGCACCCAATATAGAGCAAAGAAACTGTTTCCTACCATTTGTCAGATGTAAGAGGTCAGTCATATCCACTTGTTGTATTAATGCAAAAGCTTGGTAGCATTCTGTTGAAAAGACAGTTCAAAATAATGTTAAAATCAACATTAAAAAGAGATTTCAAAATGATTAATATATTGATATATGAGGTAATAGACACTCCACATTTATACTGTTGCTGTTCCTAACCTATAGTAGAATCTTCTCCTCAGTATAAAGCTATTTGAAATGGGCCAAGTAGTCAACACAGAGATCTCTGTATTTTTTGCCAAAATGAATTTCTGGCTCTACAGGAAGGAAATTCTAGATCAGGGGTCCTCAAACTTTTTGAACCGGGGGCCAGTTCACTGTCCCTCAGACTGTTGGAGGGCCGGACTATAGTTTACACGGGAATATTGTGAAACATTTGTTTTATATATTGTGAAACATTTATTTCTAATTACAAATAAATGAAAATTTGGCTTCAAGCATGTCGTAGCATGGGTAACAGGTTTACTATAACAGCAGGAACCCATGAATATGTTTGCTGATCAGCCAATTGTCCAAACTTTTTGGCCAATAGTTTGTGGCAGCACAGTTTCTGGATGAGAACTACTACTTTCAAAGTAAGGGACGCACAATTAAACAGAAAATAACACTTTCAAACCAGGAACAGATTTCTGTTCTACAATTTAATATTACGTTTATTTATACACCACTTTTTGTCTCCACAAGGAGACTGTGGGCTCTTCCAGACGCCCTATATCTCAGGATCTGATCCCAGGTTTTCTGCTTTAAACTGGATTATATGAGTCTGCACTGCCAAATAATCTGGGATAAACAGAAAACCTAGGATCAGATCCTGGGATATAGGGCCTGTCTGAAAGGGCCCTTCCAAACAGCCATATAACCCAGAATATCAAGCAGATAATCCACAATATCTGCTTTGAACTGCATTATCAGAGTCCATGTAAGCCAGTTAAGTGTGGATTTTATACAGCTGTGTGGAAGGGGCCAAAACAGCTTACATTTCAATACAATTTTAAATCTACAAATATATGAAACGTTACAATAGAATTAAACATTATTACTATTCTTTAAAGCAGGCATGGGCCAGTTTGGCCCTCCTTGTGTTTTGGACTTCAACTCCCACAATTCCTAACAGCCAGTAGTGGGAGCTGAAGTCCAAAACACAAGGAGGGCCCAAGCCGGCCCATGCCTGCTTTAAACATTCAATGGAAAGCTATCAAATCACATTCACAGCTGAATAGGGAAAAGAGACCCTGACATTTGGGAATTGCAGTTCTGAGGATTTAGAGTTCACCAGCCATCAAAGAGCATTCTGAGCTCCTCCAAAATGGATCTGAACCAAACTTGGCATACAGAACTCCCATGAACAACAGAACATACTGGAGGGGGGGAGAGAGAGACATAATAATAATAATAATAATAATAATTATTATTATTATTATTATTATTATTATTATTATTATTATTAAACTCAGTTGGAAGGGACCCCCAAAGGTCATTTAGTCCAGCCCCTTCTTTCTGCCAGGCAGGAAGATAGCATTAGTATATTATTGTTATTATTATTATTAGACTCATACAATTGGAAGGGACCCCCAAAGGTCATCTAGTCCAGCCCCTTCCTTCTGCCAGGCAGGAAGTTAGAATGACTGCAGGAGCAATAACAACAACAACAACAGTCTCCTGAAGTAAACTGGACTGGGCATTGGACTTGAGTTTTGGAGTTGTGGTTTACCTACATCCAGAGAGCACTGTGAACTCAAACAATGATGGGTCTTTACCAAATTTGGCACAAAATCCTGATCTGCTGCAAATGGAATACTGGCCTTGGTGTGGCCCCTTGGCCCTGCTGCGAGGATGAGGAGGCGGAGCTGAATCTGAATGGAGGGAGGGAGCGGCCAAGTGCCGAAGGAAAGAAGGAAGGAATGGAAAAGCCAGGAAAGGGGAAGGGAGGGGAGGGATCAAGGCCGAAAGAAGGAAGGATGGAAGGAGAGAAGGATAGAAGGAAGGAAGGAAAGGGGAAAGAAAGAAAGGCAAAAGGAGGGAAGGAAGGGTGAAAGGCAGGCAGGCAGGCAGGCAGGCAAGCAGATCGGGGCCTTCCTGCCCCCACCCCCCAGCCCTCAGATGCTCCATCTCCGTCTCCCGTCCGGGGGCAACAGGAGCAGCAAGAGGAGAGTGGCTGGCTAGGAGCGTGGAGAAAAGAGACAGATGTACCTCCCGCTGCCTGCCAACCTTGCAGCCCCAGCCATGGTGCACCACGCCTCATACACCCTGGAGCTCGACAGGTGGAGATGGAGCATCCAGGGGCTGGAGGGGGGGCAGGAAGGCCCTATCTGCTTGCCTGCCTTCTCGCTCCCTCCATTCAGACCCGGCACTCACAGTGCCCGCGCCTCCGCCTCCCTCTTCCTTCCCAGCCCCCGAGCGAGCGAGCGGGAGAGGAGCAGCAGCCAGGCTGCTATTGCTTCAGCCACCCCTGCCAGGGGCCGGATAAATGCCCCCGGCGGGCCGGATCCGGCCCCCGGGCCGTACTTTGGGGACCCCTGTTCTAGATGTACCAAAACACTGAAAAGTTTTCCCAATTTGCATACTCTTCTTATCTTCCAGAAAGTCAATGCAGTGAAGAGTCTGGCACATTGGACTACAGCTCTGAGACCAGGGTTTCAATCCCAATTCAGCCATCAAAACCCAATGGGGTTTCATGGCTACACACTCTCAGCCTCAGAGTCTGAACAACCTTGCCAGGAAAGCCCTATCATATGGGATGTTATAAATCAGAAGAGACTTGAGGGCATACAATAACAACTTATCTTCCATGCACAAAGCTCATTTTCCAGTATGAAAGAGTAGCTCTAGCAGTCTCCCAATATTCATAATCTCTTCCTTTCACTCAAAAGTTCTACTTCCCAGGAGGACAGAAGTAGTGGAAGGTTCTCACTGATCTTCCTTGACTGAGGTAGGCAACCTAAGGAAGCCCATAGCCCTCACCCACCCATTTGTGTAGGCAGGTGAGAGCTATGGTGCCTTCTTCGGTTGGTGGCTCTCCCTGGCGTCTGCCAAATGGATCTACTGAAAGTTCCCCAGCTGGCGGCAGTAACCAGTTTGCCCATAACCAGGCTTTCTTCAAGCATCACATACAGAATGAAAACATATTTATACAGTATATCTTGATTTGTATAATTTACATTAAATGAAAAACTGGTGCTTATGAACTAGCAGGTGGTAAAACAATGTTTTGTTTGATTTTTCTTATAAAAATTTTCAAACCTTCCTCAGTTGCAGTTCCAGCCTTGATTTTCTGCTGCAGAGACAACAGCACTCCTTGTAGTCGTTCAAACATCAAATCCACTATGTAGCTTTCCAAATGACTCCAGAATAGTTTTGCATCAACTGTTTTCAAAGAAATTTTAAATAAATTTTCTAATTAGAATATATAACTATATGTATTATATGTGTGTATGTGTGTGTGTATATATATATATACACGAGGGGTATTTTTTAAGTAAGGTCCATTTGAACATAAGTACACAACGAAAGTTTATTTTTAAAAAGTAAATTTATTTTCAGAAAGTACATACTTCACTCTATTTTTCGACATAGTTGCCAAGTTTGTTCAAACACTTATTATACCTCTGAACCAATTTTAAAATACCCTCTTCATAAAAACTTGCCGCCTGCTCCGATAAGAGTTCACTGTAATCAAAGAAGGGCGACTGGAGTCGTCATGGACGTTGTCACGGCCATCTTTGAATTGTAGTACCCACTTACGCACTTTGCTTTCACTCACAACAGTATCACCGTACACTTCACAAATCTGTCGATGAATTTCTGCAGTAGGCAGGTTCCTTGCTGACAAAAACCATATCACTGAGTGAACCTCACATGCGGAGGGTGAGTTGATAGTCTTAAACATTTTTAAAGCACAGAACAGAACCGTCCAGGTTAGCTACAGAGCGGAAACTAAGCACAGTTGTTCCCGAGGCATGCCGGTACACGACGCACGCGCTTGTTGCAGTATGCGCGCGAACTACTAATGTCTACAACAAAACGGACCTTACTTAAAAAATACCCCTTATATATATAATGTTTGTATGTTTGTTTAGTTTTCTGGCTAGGGCTCTGACTTCTACAGACCACTGCAAGCCCCACACATGGTGGACCTGGAACAAACTTGGCAGACTGACCCCCCCCCCCCCCACCCAATGAGCCACTTTACATTTTGGTGCAGTTTCAGGGGAGGACGGACCACGGATGATGGGATTTGCAGTCTTTTCACCTACTTCTACAGACCACTGTGACCCCCACAAATGACAGACATGGACCAAACTTGGCACACATACCACCCCCCCCCCCCCGCAATTACCCACTTCACACCCTGGAGTAGTTTGGAGGAGACTGGCCCATGGATGATGGAATTTGTGGTCCCTTCACCCACCTCCAGAGACCACTATGACCCCCCACCAATTATGGACCGAGATCAAACCTGGCAAAAAGAACGCTCATGACCAACTTAACCTACTGGAGGGGTTGGGGAGTGGCTATGCATTCTGGGAGTTGTAGTTCACCCTTATCTAGAGAGCGCTGAACTGAATCTATCTGATAACACAGGGGTCCTCAAACTAAGGCCCAGGGGCCGGATACGGCCCTCCAAGGTCATTTACCCGGCCCTTGCTCAGGGTCAACCTAAATCTGAAATGACTTGAAAGCACACAACAACAATCCTATCTCATCTGCCAAAAGTAGGCCCACACTTCCCATTGAAATACTAATAATTTTATATTTGTTGAAGTTGTTCTTCATTTTAACTATTGTATTGTTTTAATTATTTTTTGCACTACAAATAAGATATATGCAGTGTGCATAGGAATTCATTTATGTTGTTTTCAAATTATAATCCGGCCCTCCAACAGTTTGAGGGACTGTGACCTGGCCCTCTGTTTCAAAAGTTTGAGGACCCCTGTGATAACAGATTGGCCACCTTGATTAACAAGCTTCAAAGACTGGCTGATTCCTGCCAACAAAGGATTCCTAGACTGGAAAACTGACAGCAACCCACTGGTCCAACTACTGCTTCTTTTAGCATTTGTAGCAAAGTAGCATTGGGCTTCAGTTTGTGGAGGCCAAAGGTATTGCCGGGCCAGGATGGAGAACAAGAGCCTATCCAGGACGGTGGGCCTTCATCCTCTCCTAGAGTTTAGTCCCAACCCCCTCTACACGGCTATGTAACGCAGTTTGAAACCGGTGAGCGTGGGAAACGCTACCTTCCATGGCGCCCCATCCGGCCGTGGGCCTCCCTTTCTGTCTCAGGGAAGCAACGCCACAACTGGCAGCCCGGGAAAGGCGAACTCGACTCCAACACGGGAACGGCCACTGCGCAGGCGCGGCCTACCTCGGCTTCCTACTGCGCATGTGCCCCAGGGCCAGCGGGCTTTTGTCACGCGGCGAGCACAGCGCGAGCCTAGAGTTCTGTTTCAGGGCAGCCCACACCCCCGCCTGAGCGACAGGCTTTTGGCCGGAAATGACGACACACCATAGGAAACTTCTGAAAACAAAACTCTGAGTGGCTAACACTCGCCAGCAATTGGATTGTTTGCATTATAACTGCATTCAAACCAAACCTATTTCTCTCTAGAAATATTTGGCCATCCTTCTTACTTGCCTTGCTTTAAATGGGGAGGGGGGTGTCTTTGTGCCAAGTATGGTCCAGATCCCTTGTTGGTAGGAATGATGGAGATGAGATGAGAGAGCCATCTTGGAAAATATATAGGTAGATACATACATAAAAGTAAAGGTAAAGTTTTCCCTTGACATTAAGTCTAGGCATGTCTGACTCCCGGTGGCGCAGTGGGTTAAAGCCCTGTGCCGGTCGCAGGTTCGAATCCGAGGAGAGGCGAATGAGTTCCCTCTATTAGCTCCAGCTCCTCATGCGGGGAAGTGAAAGAAGCCTCCCACAAGGATGATAAAACATCAAAAATCATCCAGGCGTCCCCTGGGCAACGTCCTTGCAGACGGCCAATTCTCTCACAACGGGAGCGGTTGCTCCTGACACGACAAAACAAAACTCTGTGGGGTAGTTCACATCTCCATTTGTAAGCCGAAGAGCAGCCGTTGTCCATAGACACTTCCAAGGTCAAGTGGCCGGCATGACTGCATGGAATGCTGTTACATTCCTGCAGAAGTGGTACTCTATTGATCTGCTTACATTTGCATGTTTTCAAACTGCTAGGTTGGCAGAAGCTGGGGCTAGCAACGGGAGCTCATCCCACTCCCCGGATTCAAACCGCTGACCTTTCAGTCAGCAAGTTCAGCAGCTCAGCTCTTTAACCCGCTGCGCCACCAGGACCCCCCAGCATCCCGAGCTCTGAGGTTTACCTGGGAAGGAATCCCACTGGAGCATTGCAGCACACCTAAATACCTGTTCAACATCTACACAAATCACCAGCCACTGCCAGAAGGGACAGAGAGTTTCATCTATGCTGATGATCATGCCATTACTGCTCAAGCAGGGAGCTTTGAGATGGTTGAACAGAAGCTCTCCGAAGCTCTAGGTGCTCTTACTGCCTATTACAGGGAAAACCAGCTGATCCCTAATCCATCTAAAACACAGACATGTGCCTTTCACCATAAGAACAGACAAACATCCCGAGCGCTGAGATTCACCTGGGAAGGAATCCCACTGGAGCATTGCAGCGCACCCAAATACCTGGGAGTCACTTTGGACCTTGCTCTTACCTACAAGAAGCACTGCCTGAACATCAAGCAAAAAGTGGGTGCTAGAAAAAATATCATACAAAAGCTGACTGGCACAACCTGAAGATCACAGCCAGACACAGTGAAGACATCTGCCCTTGCACTATGCTACTCTGCTGCTGAGTACGCATGCCCAGTGTGGAACACATCTCACCACACTAAAACAGTGGATGTGGCTCTTAATGAGACATGCTGCATTATCACGGGGTGTCTCCGCCCTACACCACCGGAGAAATTACACTGCTTAGCCGGTATTGCACCACCTGACATCCGCTGGGAAGTAGCAGCCAATAGTGAAAGGACCAAGGCAGAGACATCTCCAGCTCATCCCCTGTTTGGGTATCAGCCAGCACGCCAATGACTTAAATCTAGAAATAGTTTTCTAAGATCTACAGAGACACTCGCTGGAACACCTCAGCAAGCGAGAGTCCAAAAGTGGCAGGCTCAAACCCAGAACCTCAACCAATGGCTGATACCAAAGGAGAGACTGCCCCCTAGCACACAGAAAACTGGGCAACTTGGAAGGCGCTGAACAGACTGCGCTCTGGCACCACGAGATGCAGAGCCAACCTCAAGAAATGGGGCTACAAAGTGGAATCCACGACATGCGAGTGCGGAGAAGAGCAAACCACTGACCACCTGCTGCAATGCAACCTCAGCCCTGCCACATGCACCATGGAGGACCTTCTTGTGGCAACACCAGAAGCACTCCAAGTGGCCAGCTACTGGTCAAAGGACATTTAATCAACTACCAAACTCGCAAATTTTGCCTGTTTGATTGCTTTGTTCTGTTAGAAATGTAATATAATTGACTGGTTGCCCTGACACGACAAATAAAATAAATACCAGGACCCCCAATGCATGCATATGTACATATATATAGACTGCAGATCACATTGTTCATGGTCCATTCCCCCCAAACCTCACTGCAATTTCTATGGTCTAGGGTCCATCCCCCCAGTCCCCACCAGGACGTAAAGTGGGTGATGGGTGTGCATGTCTGTGTGCTAGGTTTAGTCCAGATCCATAGCTCATGGGATTCGCAGTAGTTTCTGGATGTGGGTGATAGTACTGCAAATCCCATCATCCAGGTTTCTACCCCCCACCACTACCACCAGGACTCAAAGTGGGTCATGGGATATCTTTTTGCCAAGTTTGATGCACATCCATGGCTGATGGGGTTCGCAATAGTCTCTGGAAGTGAGTGAAGGTACTGCATTTCCCATCACCCAGGGTCCTCCTCCTCTCCCTCTTGTTGTTGTTCATGTCGTTCATTCGTTCATTCATTTCCGACTCTTCGTGACCTCATGGACCAGCCCACGCCAGAGCTCCCTGTCGGCCGTCACCACCCCCAGCTCCTTCAAGGTCAAGCCAGTCACTTCAAGGATACCATCCATCCATCTTGCCCTTGGTTGACCCCTCTTCCTTTTTCCTTCCATTTTCCCCAGCATAATTGTCTTCTCTATGCTTTCCTTTCTTCTCATGACGTGGCCAAAGTACTCCCAAACCCCACTAGCAGTTAAAGGGTCATGAGGGATGTGTGGGCCAAGTTTAGTCCAGATCAGTTGTTGCTGGGAGATACAGTGCTCTGTAGAAGTTGGTGACATCATGCTATCATGTCTCCTCTCAACCTTTTCTTCTGCAGTCTGAACATACCTAGCTCTTTAAGCTGCTCCTCAAAGGGATTCATGATCTCCAGACCTTTGATCGTTTTAGTCACCCTTCTTTGGACACATTCCTATTGTCAATATCTCTTTTAAGTTGTGGTGCACCTGAATTTCTGAACTGTTAAGGAACACAGGAACACAGGCTGGGATCTGGGGAGTTCTGAGTCACTATCTGGTGTTTATGTCAAAGGCACACTGGAACAATAAGAGTTATTTGTGCATAAATCTGTATCCAAGTGCCCTGTAATCCTATAAATACTTTTCCTGTGATAAAAGTCCCTTTGAACACCGAGGATAATGCCTCTCTGCATATGCAGAGTACACATTCACAATGAATGGCTGAAACGTGGCTGCTTCACTTTATTTCCCTGGCCTGGCAGTGCAAGGTTAAGTGATTTTAAAGAAAAGTGTTGCAATGTAAGAAAGATACCCAGCATTGCTCTTTGTCGATTATGCTTCCTGGGTTTAACTGAGCAAGAAAGCAGAAGATAATCAGTATCAACAATGTTAGGAAATGCTCTGTATTTCCTCAGAGCCCTCCTAATATTGCAAGGAGTGAAGAGGTTTCCCAGCAAGAGATTCACCCTATTGGAAAGAGTCTACCAAACTTATCTCTGATTCCAGGCAAAAGATAGCACCAGGGATTCCCCAAGTTTGGAATGTTTAAATATTTGCTTTACTTCTCAATTGGATCATGCAAGACTTCACGCAAGAATCGAGGAAGATCAGTCATGGAGCAACATTAACAAATTGGTTACTATGCCATATGATACAGCATCCCACATTATCCTTATTTCTCCCCTTCTCATTGTTCAGATTAAGTCAGGATGCCGTTATTTATTTATTTACGACACTTTTATCCCTCCCTTTTCAGCCCGAAAGCTACTCAGGGCAGCATACAGACTGGCAACAATTATTGCCAAACACACATAAATATATTGTTTTAAACAGGTTAAATCACATAATAAAATTCATATAAAAACAATATTAAACTATAAAAATCAATCACTTCCAAGTTTAAATTCATGTCCATTTGCATCGTTAAGCCGTTCCATATTCTTTCACAATACTGATTTTATCTGGTTACAATTAAATTTCAAAAGCTTGCTCAAAGAGCCAGTTTTTTACTCTACCTAAAGGTCAGGAGGGAGGGGGCCGATCTAATATCACCAGGAAGGGAGTTCCACAGCCAAGAGGCCAACACTGAAAAGGTCCTGTCCCTTGTCTCCTCCGTAGGCAGGATCGAGAGCAGAGCCTCCCCAGGTTCGTAAGGGGAGACACATTTGGATAAGAAACTTGGGTCGGAACCGTTTAGAGTTTTATAGGCTAAAGCCAGCACTTTGAATTGTGCCCGGGAGCAAATTGGAGCCAGTGGAGCTGGTGCAACAGCGGAGTTGTATGCTCCCTGCGCGCTGCTCCTGTTAGCAACCTGGCTGCTGCACGTTGGACCATTTTAAGTTTCCGAACAGTTTTCAAAGGCTACCCCACATAGAGCGTATTGCAGTGGTCTATACAGGATATAACCAGAGCGTGGACTACCGTGGCCAAGTCAGACTTCCCAAGGTGCGGGCGCAGCTGGCGCACAAGCTTTAACTGTGCAAATGCTCTTCTGGTCACCGCCGAAACTTGGGGTTCCAGGCTGTACTAAGTAATGAGCAATTACTGAAAAACAGTGGATTGCAGCATTAGAAGGAAAACAAGTTCCATAGCGCCTCATTGCGGCAAAAAAACCCCCAGATACTGAAGTTATTATTTATTAATAATTTTATTAATAATATTACAATATAATGGTATAGTGCAATATAATATATAATACTAATATTGTACCATGCTAATAATATAATATATTGTATGTATATATATCTTGTAAGCCACTCTGAGTCCCCTTCGGGGTGGGAAGGGCGGCATATAAATGTCATAAATAAATAATAACTAGAAGGACAACCTGTTGGTTCTTAGCTTGGCATCTTCTCAGCTGAGAGAGGGAGTGGTGAGATTCCTCCTCTCCTTATTCTGTGCCTGGTTGGGAGGGAGATTGCTATCAAGCACAACCACCCCTAATATAAAGGGAGACATAGTCCAACCATTATTATAGTTTCCCAAGGACACGGGACCAGGATGAATTACAAACAGCACTCGTCCCTTTGATGAAGTCCCCCCCAATCCTTCCCGGACCAGCAGCATACTAGTGATTGTCAATTGGAGGTGCCAGGGCTTCCTGCCTGGTTGGGAGGGGATCCTTGGTTGCTTCATTGCCTCCTCCACCAACCAGAGAGTGCACTGGCTAAGCCCACCTCTTAACCAATCAGAGGCCCAGAAAATGCTGGCCAACTTTCTGGCGCTAGCCAATCAGAGGAATGGGAGGGAATTTCGAATTGCAGCAATGTTAAATCATGGAAACTCTTACGTGTAAAAATGACTGCATTTCCCATATGCTTTACACATGTACATTTTGGGCACCTGTGGCTGTGCAAGCATCTCTTCTGCAGATTGAATAAAGCTTCTGTCATTTGCCTTTATGCTGGTGAGATCCCAATTTCTGAACATTAGTGGTTAGCGGAACTCACCAGTCTTCCCTCAGTATCTGCAGATCCTCAAAAACTCGAATTTTCACCTTCAAAATTGGGGGGAGGGGGTCAGAGATCCCTGGAAGTGGACTTTGGGGAAGGAACAGGGTATTTATACTTTCTTACTTACTTAGGCGATCCCTCGTTGTCCGTGTAGGATAATCCTCCAGGGTGGGTCCATAGGTGACTATGGAGCCCTATTCTTGATCTGCATCGTCTCCCGCAGTGAGGGCATTGGTTTCCAGGTGGAAGGCAGTCCCGGTCGGGGTGGCTTGATGCGCCTTCCTCTTGGCACATTTCTCTCTTTCGCCCTCCATTCGTGCCTCTTAAAATTCTACAGCACTGCTGGCCACAGCTGACCTCCAGCTGGAGCGCTCACAGGCCAGGACTTCCTAGTTCTCAGTGTCTACACCAGAGTGTTTAAGGTTGGCTTTGAGCCCATCTTTAAAACTCTTTTCCTGCCCACCCACATTCTGTTTTCCATTCTTGAGTTTGGAGTAGAGCAACTGCCTTGGGAGACGGTGGCGGGCTTCTGGACAACGTGGCCGGTCCAGCGGAGTTGATGGCGGAGGACCATCGCTTCAATGCTGGTGGTCTTTGCTTCTTCCAGCACACTGACGTTTGTCTGCTTATCTTCCCAAGAGATTTGCAGGATTTTCCGGAGGCAATGGAATCATTCCAAAGGGTATTTACCAGGCCCTTTGTGAGCAAGACACTCCTCTCCTCAGCTGTCCTTGTGCCTGTTTTGCTGATAAAGGCCAAGTTGTTCTTTGAGCCTTGTTACGATATAATTCATGATCAATTGTGTATAATCTTCATCTCAAGATTTGCAAAGTATAATACAGAGTGACTAATTTTCACCCGCATATATACCTTACAGACATAATAAAAGATAATGACTAACTGGAGTACCATAAATCATAGCCAACTACCCACCCACCCCCTCCCATCCTACAACAAGAAAACTATAGAAGACTACAGTGTGATGTGGTTATGATACACTCTTATGCTAACCTCTGTACTATTTTCTTATTTATTTATTTAGTTATATCAATACACTGCTATTATGTTAGTATTAGAATTTTAGGGAGCAATACCATACTTACTAAGGGGACAAAAAGAGAGAGAGAAAGAAAGGTGTAAGAAGCAGTGGAGAAAGATTGTGCTGTTATTCACTTATGTGCAGCTAAATAATAGAAGAGGTCTTTCATGTTTGAAAAGAGCTGATTAGTGATCAATTTTAGTAAGACTGCCCATTTGTAAAGCCTTACTTAGGCGATCCCTCGTAGTCTGAGGATGATGGTCCTCCAAGTGCAGTGTCCTGGTGGTGGGACCGTAGGTGACTGTGGAGCCCTATTCTTGAACTGCATCTTCTCCCACAGTGAGGGCATCGGTTTCCAGGTGGAAGGCGGTCCCGGTCGGGGTTGGCTTCCTCTTGGCACGTTTCTCTCTTTCGCCTTCCATTTGTGCCTCTTTAAATTCTACAGCATTGCTGGTCACAGCTGACCTCCAACTGGAGTACTCAAGGGCCAGGGCTTCCCGGTTCTCGGTGTCTATGCCACAGTTTTTAAGGTTGGCTTTGAGCCCATCTTTAAATCTCTTTTCCTGCCTGCCAACATTCCGTTTTCCGTTCTTGAGTTCGGAATAGAGCAACTAATTTGGCCAAAACCAAGTTTACAACATCTGTTATAGAGCTCCAGTATGCTGATGACAACGTTGTCTGTGCACATTCATAAGAAGACCTACCAGCCACTCTGAACACCTTCGCAGAAGCTTACGAGAAGCTCGGCCTGTCATTAAACATCGAGAGAACCAAAGTGCTCTTCCAGCAGTCACCGGCCAATCCCTGACCAATGCCAGAAATACAGCTTAATGGTGTAACATTAGAAAATGTCGACCATTTCCGCTACCTGGGCAGCCACCTCTCTACCAAAGTCAACATTGACACCGAAATACAACACCGCCTGATCTCTGTGAGTGCAGCTTTTTTCCGAATTAAGCAGAGTGTTTGAGGACCGGGACATCCATAGGGATACCAAGATGTTTGTCTATAAATCTATTGTCCTCCCAAACCTGCAATATGCCTGCAAGACGTGGACTGTCTACAGACGTCACATGCAATTCCTAGAACAATTACATCTCAGTGGTGGCCCCTCGGCTATGGAACGCCCTTCCTGCAGATATTAGATCGATCCCCTCCTTGCTGGCATTCCGGAGGAAAGTAAAGACCTGGCTGTTTGAACAGGCATTCGACTAAGCAGTGTGATTGATTGACTGACTATCAGAACACGGAATATCGGATAACGAGTTTGGATTCTGATTTCATTGATGAGACCTGATGGATTTGTTATATTGATGTAGTGATGTATTGATGTTGATGTTTAATGATTTGTGATGCTATTGCTTTTAAATGCTTAATGATTTTGTATTGTGTATACCTAAATTGTTGTAGACCTCTCTGAGTCGCCTAAGGGCTGAGAAGAGCGGTATACAAATAAAGTAAATAAATAAATAAATAAATCAGCGCTGCCTGCGGAAAATCCTGCAAATCTCTTGGGAAGACAAGTGGACAAATGTCCGCTGGACCGGCCACGTTGTCCGAATGCCCGACCACCGTCTCCCAAAGCAGTTGCTCTACTCCGAACTCAAGAATGGAAAACAGACTGTTGGTGGACAGGAAAAGAGACTTAAAGATGGGCTCAAAGCCAACCTTAAACACTCTGGCATAGACACTGAGAACTGGGAAGCCCTGGCCCTTGAGCGCTCCAGTTGGAGGTCAGCTGTGACCAGCAGTGCTGCAGAATTTGAAGAGGCATGAATGGAGGGCGAAAGAGAGAAACATGCCAAGAGGAGGTTGCATCATGCCAACCCCGACCGGGACCGCCTTCCACCTGGAAACCAATGCCCTCACTGCGGGAGACGATGCAGATCAAGAATAGGGCTCCACAGTCACCTACAGACCCACCACCAGGATACTAAACTCGGAGGACTGTCATCCTCGGACTATGAGGGATCACCTAAGTATGTAAGTATATTCCAGGGCCCTTCCACACAGCCCTATCTCCCAGAATAGCAAGGCAGAAAATCCACAATATCTGCTTTGAACTGGGTTATCTGAATCCACACTGCCATGTATTCCAAGCCCCACACTGTTCTATCTCTTAGAACAGGGGTCCTCAAACTAAGGCTTGAGGGCTGGATACGGCCCTCAAAAGTTATTTACCCGGCCCTCGCTCAGGGTCAACTTAAATCTGAAACTACTGGAAAGCACACAACAACAACACTATCTCATCAGCCAAAACCAGGCCCACACTTCCCATTGAAATACCTTTTTTTGTGTGTGTCAGGAGCGACCTGAGAAACTGCAAGTCGCTTCTGGTGTGAGAGAATTGGCTGTCTGCAAGGACGTTGCCCAGGGGACACCCGGATGATTTGATGTTTTTATCATCCTCGTGGGAGGCTTCTCTCATGTCCCCGCATGAGGAGCTGGAGCTGATAGAGAGAGCTCATCCGCCTTTCCCTGGATTCGACCTGCAATCTGTCGGTCTTCAGTCCTGTCAGCACAATGTTTGACCCACTGCGCCACCGGAGGCTCCATTGAAATACTAATAAGTTTATATTTGTTAAAATTGTTCTTCATTTTAGTTATTGTATTGTTTTAAAGTGTTTTTGCGCTACAAATAAGATATCTGCAGTGTGCATAGGAATTCATTCATGGTTTTTTTTTCAAATTATAATCCAGCCCTCCAACAGTTTGAGGGACTGTGACCTGGCCCTCTGTTTAAAAAGTTCGAGGACCCCTGTCTTAGCATATCAAGGCAGGAAATCCCACAATACCTGCTTTGAACTGGGTTACCTGAGTCCACACTCAGAGATTTTCCGCCTTGATATTCTGGGGGACAGGGCTGTGTGGAAGGTCCCATTGTGGATGACCTGCCTTGATACTCTGGGTTCTATGGCTGTGTGGAAGGGCCTTGTGGGACAGTGAAGAAGTTTGGCCTCAAGCAAGGACTGCCTGGTTTCCTCCAGAGGCCTTTCCTTGCAGTCTAACCTGGGCTCTGGAGTTGGGAGCTCGGCTGGAGGGAGGGAGGGAAGGAGGGGCGGGCGGCCTTCCTTCCAGGACGGGAGCTGGGCCTGCCCTCTCTCCGCCCCGTCCTCCTCCTTCCTTCCTTCCTTCCTGAGCCTGGGGCTGTCCCTCTCCTTCCCTCCTTCGCCATGAAACCCGATGGCAAAGTGGTGCTGCTGGGCGACATGAACGTGGGCAAGACGTCGCTGCTGCACCGCTACATGGAGCGCCGCTTCCAGGAGACCGTCAGCACCGTCGGAGGCGCCTTCTACCTCAAGCAGTGGGGCGCCCACAACATCTCCGTCTGGGACACCGCCGGTGAGACCCCCCCGCTCCCTCTCCCCCTCTGGGCCTGGGTGGAAGCCCCCCCTCTCTCTTTACAGCCCTCCATTGGGAGCAGAGTGTGGAGGACTTGTGTTGTGGAAGGCTTTCATGGCTGGAACCACTAGGTTGCTGTGAATTTTCTGGGCTGTATTCCCCGGGCAGAGAGCAGCCAGGCTTTGAAGCTGCAAGGCTAATCAAGGCGGCCAATTGCAACATTCACACTTGCCTCAAGCAGACAAGAGTTCACAGCAGGATATAATAATAACAACAACTATAATAATAATAATAATAATAATAATAGTTGTTATTATTATTATTATTATTATTATTATTATTATATCCAGGCTGTATTCCCTGGGCAGTAAGCAGCCAGGCTTTGAAGCTACAAGGCTAATCAAGGCGGCCAATTGCAACATTCACACTTGCCTCAAGCAGACAAGAGTTCACAGCAGGATATAACAACAACAACAACAACTATAATAATAATAATAATAATAATAATAACAACAACAACAACTATTATTATTATTATTATTATTATATCCAGGCTGTATTCCCCGGGCAGTAAGCAGCCAGGCTTTGAAGCTGCAAGGCTAATCAAGGCGGCCAATTGCAACATTCACACTTGCCTCAAGCAGACAAGAGTTCACAGCAGGATATAATAATAACAACAACAACAACAACAACTATAATAACAACAACAACAACTATAATAATAATAACAACAACAACAACAACTATTATTATTATTATTATTATTATTATTATATCCAGGCTGTATTCCCCGGGCAGTAAGCAGCCAGGCTTTGAAGCTGCAAGGTGGCCAATTGCAACATTAACACTTGCCTCAAGCAGACAAGAGTTCCCAGCAGGATATAATAATAATAATAATAATAATAATAATAATGACAACAACAACAATAACAAATCTCTACGTGGGGTTGCCTTTGAAGACAGCTCGGAAGCTTCAACTAGTCCAGCGTTCAGCAGCCATGATTCTAACAGGAGCGGGTTGCAGGGAGCATACAACCCCCCTGCTGTGCCAACTCCACTGGCTACCGACTTGCTACTGGGCTCAATTCAAACCGTTTAAAGCCCTAAACGGTTCCGGCCCAAGCTACCTATCTGACCGCATCTCTGCCTATGAACCCACCAGGACTTTGAGATCTTCCGGGGAGGCCCTGCTCTCGATTCCGCCTGCCTCCCAGGCTCGGCTGGCGGGGACGAGAGATAGGGCCTTCTTGGTGGTGGCCCCTCGGCTGTGGAACGCCCTTCCCACGGACATTAGACTAGCTCCATCATTAATGGTATTCCGCAAGAAGGTAAAGACCTGGTTATTTCAGCAGGCATTCGAATAATTGTGCAATGACTGGTAATGACATAGGAATGGAACAGTGGATGACGAATCTGGATCATGTTTTTAGTGATGAGACCTTGTGAATGGTTATTATAGTAACTGTGTATTAATGGTGTAGATTAGGTTATTAACTGCTTTATATTGGTGTTGAATTTTGCTATGTCCTGTGTTTTGTGAACCGCTGTGAGTCGCCTCCGGGCTGAGAACAGCGGTATAGAAGTAAAGTAAGTAAGTAAATAAATAAATAAAATATTATTATTATTATATCCGGGCTGTATTCCCCGGGCAGTAAGCAGCCAGGCTTTGAAGCTGCAAGGCTAATCAAGGTGGCCAAATGCAACATTCACACTTGCCTCAAGCACACAAGAGTTCCCAGCAAGATATAATAATAATAATAATAACAACAACAACAATAATAATAACAACAACAATAATAATATAATAATAATAATAATTATTATTATTATATCCGGGCTGTATTCCCCAGGCAGTAAGCAGCCAGGCTTTGAAGCTGCAAGGCTAATCAAAGTAGCCAATTGCAACATTCACACTTGCCTCAAGCAGACAAGAGTTCCCAGCAGGATATAAAGTTTTTAAATTATTATTATTATTATTATTATTATTTTTTCTGGGCTGTATGGGCATGTGCCAGAAGCATTCTCTCCTGATGTTTCCCCTGCATCTTTTTTTTTGTTTTTGAGATTTTCCATTAAAATATATACCGTAACTAAGATCTAGGAAAACTAAAAGAAGTGAAAGAAAAAACAAAACCAAACCAATACAAACCACAAATTAAATAAAACACAGAAAAGAAAAGGGAAATGACAAAAAAGACAAAACAAACAAGAAAAAAAAACCATCGCCCCCTCATCTATGGCAGGCATCCTCAGAGGTGGTAAGGTCTGTTGGAAACTAGGCAAATGGGGTGTATATATCTGTGGAATAAAGGGTTCCCTGGGCAGAAAGCCGCCAGGCTTTGCAGCTGCAAGTCCATTTAATGCTAATCAAAGTGACCAATTGATCCATTCACACTTGCCTCAAGCAGATAAGAGTTCCCAGCAGGATATAAATAAAGTTTTTAAATTATTATTATTATTATTTTCTGAGCTGTATGGGAATGTCCCAGAAGCATTCTCTCCTGACATTTCCCCCGCATCGATAGCAGGCATCCTCAAAGGATTGGAAACTAGGCAAGTGGGGTGTATATATCTGTGGAATAAAGGATTCCCTGGGCAGGAAGCAGCCAGGCTTTGAAGCCACAAGGCCATTTAATGCTAATCAAAGTGGCCAATTGCAACGTTCACACATGCCTTAAACTGACAAGAGTTCCCAGCAGGATATAAATAAAGTTTTAAAATAATAATAATTATTATCTGGGCTGTATAGCCATGTTCCAGAACCATTATCTCTTGGCGTTTCGCCCACATCTATGGCAGTAAGCAGCCTGGCTTTGAAGCTGCAAGGCCATTTAATGCTAATCAAGGTGGCCAATTGCAACATTCACACTTGCCTCAAGCAGATAAGAGTTCCCAGCAGGATATAAATAAAGTTTTAAATATTATTATTATTATTATTATTATTATTATTTTCCAGGCTGTATGGCCATGTTCCGGAAGCATTATCTCTTGACGTTTAGCCCACATCTGTAGCAGTAAGCAGCCAGTGTTGAAGCTGCAAGGCTATTCAGTGCTAATCAAGGGGATCAATTGCAACATTCACACTTGCCTCAAGGAGGCAGGCAGTTCTTTCTCCCACCCTGGACTTTCCACAGATATATAAACCTCACTTGGCTGTTTTCCGACAGACCTCACAACCTCTGAGGATGTCTGCCATAGGTATGGGCGAAATGTCAGGAGAGAATGCTTCTGAAACATGGCCATACAGCTCGGAAAACTCACAGCAACCTGTTGAGTTGTTTGGAAGGACGGCCTATGGATGATAGGCAGCCCCATCAGAGCTTTCACTGCCCCTGACTTAATGCTATGGGCAGTTCAAGCATTTTGGAAGCCGCTTCCTTGGAAACTTTTAAACAGAGGCAGGGATCTGTCAGGGATACTTTCTGCTTTTCCTGCACAAAGTATCCCTGGAGGAGCAGGTCTTTTGTGGAGCAGGTCTTTTGTGCTGTTAGTACATTGGAGATCACGTCTTTTGTTTGTTGCATTTCTTTTTTTATTAATAAACTTTAATTTGAGAAAAAAATACAGTTGGGGGTTGGACTAGATGGCAGATGTGGTCTCTTCCAACTCTGTTAGTCTATGATTCACTGCCACAGGCTCAATCTCTGGGCAGTTGAGGCATGGGCAAAAGGTGGCCCTCGGGGTGTTTTGGACTTCAACTCCCACAATTTCTAACAGCTGGTAAGCTGGTTGGGAGTTCTGGGAGCTGAAGTACAAAAGACCTGGAAGACCGATATTTGGACCTTATTGCTTGAGGAATTATTCAGTTTCTGAGATTTTGAACAGGTCCCATCACATGACATTTGCCCCATCCTTCCAGTATTCTGCCGGAACCTGTCTGCAAAGCATCACAGAAACTGATTATTTGCAGGTTGAGTTCTAATTGTGTTTTTTGAAATACTATGGAAATTAGTCTTTTGGAAATGAGGCAAGTGGGGTTTATATGTCTGTGTACTGTCCAGGGTGGGAGAAAGAACCTTTGTCTGTTGGAGGCAACTGTTGCAATTGGCTACCTTGATTAGCATTGAACAGCCTTGTAGCTTCAAAGTCTGGCTGCTTCCTGCCTGGAGGATCCTTTGTTGGGAGGTGTTATCTGGTCCTTATTGAGTCTTGTCCGGAATTCCCCTGTTTTTTGAGTGTTGTTCTTTATTTACTGTCCTGATTTTAGCGTTTTTAAATACTGGTTATCAGATTTTTTTCATTTCTGTGGTTTCCTCCTTCCTGTTTAAATTGTCCACATGCTTGTGGATCTCAGTGGCTTCCCTGTGTAGTCTTTGACATGAATCAAAGACCATGAAAAGCACTGCAGACTAAGTCAACCAGAGAAGTCAGCTATAGCAGAGCATTTGATGAACCAACCTGGAAACAGTATATTATTTCAGTGGTTCTCAACCTGGGGGTTGGGACCCCTAGAGGGGTCGCGAGGGGGTGTCAGAGGGGTAGCCAAAGACCATCACAGACAGTATTTTCTGTTGGTCATGGGAGTTCTATGTGGGAAGTCTGTCCCAATTCTGTCATTGGTGGGTTTCAGAATGCTCTTTGGTTGTAGGTGAATTATAAATCCCAGTAACTGCAACTTCCAAATGTCAAGGTCTATTTCCTCCAAACTCCATCTGTGTTCATATTTGGGCATATTGGGTATTTGTGCCAAGTTTGGTTCAGATCCATCATTGTTTGAGTCCACAGTGTTCTCTGGATGTAAGTTAACTACAACTCCCAAACTCAAGGTCAAAGCCCACCAAACCCTTCCAGTATTCTCTGTTTGTCATTGGAGTGCCAGGTTTGGTTCAATTCCATCATTGTTTGAGTCCACAGTGCTCTCTGGATGTAGGTGAACTACAACTCCCAAACTCAAAGCCCATCAAAACCTTCCAATATTCTCTGTTTATCATTGGAGTGCCAAGTTTGGTTCAATTCCATCATTGGTGGAGTTCAGAATGCTCTCTGAATGTAGGTGAACTACGACTCCTAAACTCAAGGTCAATGCCCACCAAACCCTTCCAGTATTTTCTGTTGGTAATGGGAGATCTGTGTGCCACGTTTGGTCCAATTCCATCGTTGGTAGAGTTCAGAATGCTCTGTGATTGTAGGTGAACTATAAATCCCAGCAACTACAACTCCCAAAGGACAAAATCAATCCTCTCATCCCAACCCCACCAGTATTCAAATTTGGGCATATTGGATATTTGTGCCGAATTTGGTCCAATGAATGAGAATACATCCTACATATCAGATATTTACGTAACGATTCACAACAGTAGCAAAATGACAATTATGAAGTAGCAATGAAAATAATTTAATGGCTGGGGGTCACCACAACATGAGGAACTGTATTAAGGGTTGTGGCATTAGGAACGTTGAGAACCACTGTATCAGACTATACAAAGAAGCCATTGAAACCCACAAGTATGTGGAGAATTTCAACAGATAGGAGGAAATCATGAAAATTGTTAACAAAATCTGACTACCAGACTTGGCCAGGATTCGGCCCATTGAAACAGAACAAGAGTGGTTTCCAAATAAGTATGCCTCAAGTAGTGATGTCAGTGAGCGTCACATGAGGAAGGCATGCAGTGTTTTCCTTCTGCTCCTTCATTTGAGTGACGCTTGAAATCTTATGACTATGCACAGCAGGCATCACTGATCTTACCTATTTACTGACTTTGTCCCTTTTTCTTTCACAACAGGCGGGTATACCGCATTTTGCTTGGTTGTACTCATTTGTTGTTGTTGTTGTGCACCTTGAAGTCAACTCTGACTAATGTTGCCACAGGGTTTTCTTGGCAAGATTTATTCAGAGGAGATTTGCCTTTGCCTTCTCGCTAAGACTCCGGGAGTGAGGCTTGCTCCCTCTACCTCTGTATGAGCTGTCTTAAATCGTTTGTTTTTGTGTTTCTTGTCATTGTAACTAAAGGCTCATTAATGTTTTAGAGCAGTGGTCCTCAAACTTTTTAAACAGAGGGCCAGGTCACAGTCCCTCAAACGGTTGGAGGGCCAGATTATAATTTGAAAAAACACATGAATGAATTCCCACGCACACTGCACATAGCTTATTTGTAGTGCAAAAAAACACTTAAAAACAATACAATAATTAAAATGAAGAACAATTTTAACAAATATGAACATTAGTGTGCTGGTACAGCTGTACCAGAAGCCTAAATTTCCTTTCTATGCATGTGTTTGTTTTGGCCATGCATTTTGCAGTTGGGTGGTTCCTTCTAGGCTGCAGCCATAGGGCCAGTCACCTGCCTATCATTGTTAAGTTCTTTAGTTCCTCCCCTTTCCCCAGGGTTCTGGGAGGGAAAAGAAAGTTTTTAGTTCAGTCTTACAGTTTAGAAGCTCAGTTACAGGATATGAGAGCTTTTTCCATCTGTAGAGGAGCTCCATTTCTCACAAACTTCAGGGGGAAACAGTTCCACTAAGAAATATAGCCAGTTTTGCTGGAAGGTAAAGGACACCAGCTGGAAAATCTACAAAGACTTGGCCGGTAAGGTCTACTCGGGTTACCCATAAAGCAAATTGGAACCGGGAGTAGGGCCCCATGCCAGCCTAAGAACAGATTGCCCAGAGAAGGGTCAAGGATTTCCTTTATAGAAGAAAGAAACCGTTCTTGAAGCAAGTTGCCTGTCCTTTGTAGGCAGATTAAGAAAGCTACCAGTTTTCCAGAGTTTTAAAGTATTTGATTGATTTGTTGAAGATTTAAGCATTAATACAGAACCTTGTTAAACTTTCTAAGCTTCTAAAGACTTTGTATAGGAAAATCCATAGGGCTTCTCAGCCGAGGCACCCTGGTGTCCCGCTGGGCACAAAGAGCACGTCCTGTTTTAAAAGACAATTGCTATAGGCCCAGCGTGTGTCATCACAATTAGTATTTCAATGGGAATTGTGGGCCTGCTTTTGACTGATGAGATAGGATTGTTGTTGTTGTTGTTGTTGTTGTGTGCTTTCAAGTCATTTCAGACTTAGGCTGACCCTGAGCGAGGGCCGGGTAAATGACCTTGGAGGGCTGTATCTGGCCCTCGGGCCGTAGTTTGAGGACCCCTGTTTTAGGGCATTTGGAGCAGATTGATAGATATTTTTTTACTTCTTATTAACTTATTTTAAGAAGGATCGGATGACTGAGAAATCTTGAGACATGCCTTGTGTTTATTATATAGTTTTCTTTCTTTCAGGAGTGAGTTTCCCTTCCTAGGGGTAGATTTCTCCCACCTCCTGTTGTCTCACCCCTGTTCTTAACTATGAGGTGCTTGTGAGTTGGATGTTTGTACTCGGGGACTGACTGTATTTATGTACAGCAATCTACATTTATTCATTTACTAGCTATCCCCTGCTATGCATTGCTGTGGCCCAGTCTGGTGATCTGGAAAATAAAGTAATGAGAAAGTGTTGGTTTCTAATATATGTAATTTTTTGATGCTTGCGAGTTAAAAGTATTTATTGTGGTTTCTTTGTCAGTGTGTTGATGTGGAGATTGTCTGGTTTGCCTACTCTGGAACATGCAACATATAATTGTCCTTCTTTAGGGCTCCCTTTCAAATCTATGGTACTATATCTGTGTGTGCGTGAATCATATCTATCTATCTATATCGATGGCTGGATGGCTCTTTGTCAGGAGGGCTTTGATTATGTTTTTTTGCCCCGATGAAGGGAGTTGGACTGGATGGCCTTAAGTATTTTCTGTTTTTTTTCTTCTGTATTTCACTTTCCCCAGCTCAGACAGAGAGCCTCCATGCACTGCTAGTTTCACAGGAAAAAGAGGAGGAACTGTTCTGTTTTGTTGAATTTTATTGTTATACTAATACAAACCAACAGCTTTGGGATTATTGGAGATAGAAGGGGTAGAAATAATTTCAGTGACTTCATGTATCACTTTTTTTGCCAAGATAAAGTCTACTTTGAAACAAAGCTTTCAAACTGTTTATACAGTGTCATAAAACTGTATACAGGAGTTATAAAATTAACTCTTTTATACATTTGTCTAATACGTACAAACAGTTGGATAGTTTTGTAATTTAGGCAGCATAAGTAAATAAATGCAATTGTAAAATGAGTCAAAGCCGAGTTGCAATTCAAACAGTTCAAAGCTTGCATACCGCAATACATCAGATCTTCAGCCAATTCATTTTATCTTTCCAAATATTTAGATGTGACATTGGAGAAGATCCGAATAGGGTGTTAGTGTTCCTGAAGGCAATAAACAGAAAACCAAGTAGCATAGGAACTTGTCTTTGTCCCCGTCCCCTCCATCCCATTTCTTGCATGTGTTACTTGCGGTTTGCTCCATCTCAGGGCCCTTCCACACACCCCCATATCCCACAATATCAAGGCAGAAAATCCCACGTTATCTGAGTGTGGACTCAGATAACTCAGTTCAAAGCAGATATTGTGGGATTTTATGCCTTGATAGTTCTGGGATACTGGGCTGTGTGGAAGGGCCCTCAGAGATGGCAGCAGAATCCCTTTACTGGTGCTGCTGGTCCTCTCTTTTAGGGCTCTTCCACACAGCCCAACCTGATAACTAGTCAGTTTCTGTCAGAAGCAAATTGCGAATATACTGCAAGTTGCTCCTGGTGTGAGAGAATCGGCTGTCTGCAAGGACGTTGCCTAGGGGATGCCCGGATGTGTTACCACCATGTGGGAGGCTTCTTCCATGTCCCTGCATGGGAAGCTGGGGCTGACAGATGGGAGCTCACCACATCTCCCATATTCGAATCGCTGACTTTCAGATCTTCAGGTCAGCAGTTCAGCCTGCACAAGGGTTGAACTCATTGCACCACCGTGGCTCCAACTGAAATAATAGTACAAATGCAGTTACATACAGTTTTCTGGGCCAAAGGAAGCAGGAAGTGGAATGTGGCAATAGTGAGAGATTCTGCTTTACTGTGCAGAAATATTACAGTCTAAAAGTGCTAAAGAAGAGCCTAATGCTGTATACACAGAACAGATTTAACTTTTATCCCTACAGCAAATGTGGCTTTCTCCACTTTTATTCTGTCTTCATTATAATCCTGTGATCTATGTTGAATTTAGACAGTGATTGAGTTTTAGTAAATTTCATGATGACTTCAATCCAGGTCCCCCAAATCATAGTCTGCTATTAGTCATATCAGATTGGGTGTCCTATAGATGTACAATATCATAAACTTACAAACAAATTTGCTCGTTTTAACCCTCTGGGTTAGAATGAAATGTTTATTGTGGTCTCTATGTGCCACCAACGAAGGTGAGGAATTCAGTAATTCAGATCCAGACATTTGTAAGAAGCAAGCATTATAGCTGTTGCCAAACCACCAAATAATAATTGAAATCCTAAATTGATAAACGAAAGTAATCAACAGTTCTTCTAAAACAGTGCTTCTCAACCTGGGGGTCGGGACCCCTGAAGGGATTATGAGGGGGTGTCAGAGGGGTCGCCAGAGACCATCAGAAAACACAGTATTTTCTTTTGGTCATGGGGTCCTGTGTGGGACGTTTGGTCCAATTCTATCATTGGTGGGGTTTAGAATGCACTTTGATTGTAGGTGAACTGTAAATCCCAGCAAATACAACTCCCAAATATCAAGGTCTATTTCCCCCACCTCCACCAGTGTTCAAATTTGAGCATATTGAGTATTTGTGCCAAGTTTGGTCCAGATCCATCATTGTTTGAGTCCACAGTGCTCTCTGGATGTAGGTGAAATACAACTCCCAAACTTAAGGTCAATACCCACCAAACCCTTCCAGTATTTTCTGTATCCCATGTTTGGTTCAATTTCATTGTTGATGGGGTTCAGAATGCTCTTTGATTGTAGGTGAACTACAACTCCCAAATGACAAAATCAATCCCCCTCAACCCCACCAGTATTCAAATTTGGGCATATTGAGTATCCGTGCCAAGTTTGGTCCAGATCCACCATTGTTTGAGTCCACAGTGTTCTCTAGATATAGATGAACTACAACTTCTAAATTCAAGGTCAATGCCTACCAAACCCTTCCAGTATTTTCTGTTGGTCATGGGAGTTCTGTGTGCTAAGGTTCAATCATTGGTGGAGTTCAGAATGCTCTTTGATTGTAGGTGAACGATAAATCCCAGCAGCTACAACTCCCAAGTGACAAAATCAATCCCCCTCCAACCCCACCAGTATTCAAATTTGGGCCTATTGAGTATTAGTGCCAAACTTAGTCCAGTGAATCAAAATACATCCTGCATATCAGATATTTACATGACGATTCATAACAGTAGCAAAATAACAGTTATGAAGAAGCAAGGAAAATAATGTTTTGGTTGGGGGTCACCACAACAGGAGGAAATGTATGAAGGGGTTGGAAAAGGTTGGAAAACTCTGTTCTAAAACATTAAGAATAACATTAAATTACTGAGAAGAAAAAGCTATATCAAGGAAAGTAAAATGGGGAGAAAAGACTAATTGCAGTCTGTAAACAACTAGTTAATAGCATCATATAAAATGAGCATGATAAACCGCACAAACCCACCAGACTCACAAGACTAATACAGCTCTTAATTGTCAGCATATTCATACAAATCCAGGAGTTTCCCTGCTTTCTAGTGCACAGGGTTCATGCAACTTCGCCTTAGTTTTAGTTCCTTCTTTCTGTGCCCTTAGCTATAAGGTAGGTAAAGGTAGTCCCCTGACATTAAATCCAGTCATGTCTGACTCTGGGGTGTGGTGCTCATCTCCATTTCTAAGCCGAAGAGCCAGCGTTGTGTGTAGACACCTCCAAGGTCATGTGGCCGGCATGACTGCATGGAGCGCCGTTACCTTCCCGCCGGAGCGGTACCTATTGATCTACTCACATTTGCATGTTTTCGAACTGCTAGGTTGGCAGAAGCTGGGGCTGACAGCGGAAGCTCATGCCGCTCCCCGGAATCGAACCTGCGACCTTTCGATCAACAAGCTCAGCAGCTCAGTGCTTTAACCCACTGCGCCACCGGGGGCTCCCGCCCTTAGCTATACTGATCATTTAATGCTAGCTTCAAGCTGCAGCCAGACAACAAACTCTTACCAAAGTGTGCGAAAGAAAGCCCTCAATGTACATCATGCCCTTAATGTAGTTTGAGTGATCATAGCATTCAAGAGCTTTTTTAAGTTAAAAAAAAGTCAAAGTTTGATTAATGTTGGGCCTAAAAAAACATACTTTTGCAAAGTATGTGTGGCAGGTTGCTTGACCCTGGCATACAGCTATTGTGAGCTTATGGGCATGGAAAAGGCTGGATGAAGTAAGCTTGAGTTGTGGCACAAGGAGGCGATTATTGCTGGAAGTCTTTCTTGAGTGCGAGAAATAATGGGATGGAAGGAATGGCAGGCAAGAGAATGGGCAATGCCCTGCCTCCCTGCAATATATATACTGCTATACCGGAGCCCACAGTGGTGCAGTGGGTTAAAGCGCTGAGCTGCTGAGCTTGTTGACCGAAAGGTCACAGGTTCGAATCCAGGGAGTGGCGTGAGCTTCCGCTGTCAGCCCCAGCTTCTGCCAACCTAGCAGTTCGAAAACATGCAAATGTGAGGTACTGCTCCAGTGGGAGGGTAATGGTGCTCCATGCAGTCATGTTGGCCACATGACCTTGGAAGTGTCTACGGACAACGCCGCTCTTCGGCTTAGAAATGGAGATGAGCATCATACCCCAGAGTCGGACAAGACTGGACTTCATGTCAGGGGAAAACCTTTACCTTTACCTATAAGTGGCTTGCTTAAGAATGTTAAAGATGTCTATTTATTCAATTGAGTTTGATCTTTTTCCAGTGTATTGGCTCTGACTCTGTACCCAACTCCAGACCGGTTTCATGGCTGGGAGTTTGGACAGCTTATGAAAATTGATGCATTGCTTTGAGTCCATACAGGAATGCATCTCCCACAATCTACTTTCCTTTGGGTGTTTTGTGTTTGTTACTATCCCTAGAACACTTTCTGTCTGTTATGAGACTTCTGCTGTGCTGCGGGTATCCCTTCTCACATTCATTTAAATCCAGTGGAGCTCCTGGTGGTGCAATGGGTTAAAGCAGGGGTCTTCAAACTAAGGCCTGGGGACCAGATACGGCCCTCCAAGGTCATTTACTCAGGGTCAACCTAAGTCTGAAACGACTTGAGAGCACACAACAACAACAACAACAATCTTATTGCATCAGCCAAAAGGAGGTCCACACTTCCCATTGAAATACTAATAAGTTTATATTTGTTCAAATTGTTCTTCATTTTAATTATTGTTTTGTTTTAAAGTGTTTTTTTGCACTACAAATAAGATATGTGCAGTGTGCATAGGAATTCATTCATGTTTTTTTCAAATTATAATCTGGCCCTCCAATTGTTTGAGGGATTGTGACCTGGCCCTCTGTTTAAAAAGTTAGAGGACTCCTGGGTTAAACCCTTGTGTCAGCAGGATTGCTGACCGATAGGTCAATGGTTTGAATCTGTGGAGAGTGGATTGAGCTCAAGCTCCCCATGCTGGGCATAAGAGAAGCTTCCCATAAGGATGGTAAAACATCAAACACCCTGGCATCCCCTGGGCAACGTCCTTGCAGACAGCCAATTCTCTCACACCAGAAGTGAATTGCAGTTTCTCAAGTTGCTCTGGACACAAAAAAAGTGGATGTCTTCCCTGCTTCCCTTTGATTATCAGCATCCAATATTAATCCCAGAAAATACATGTTTGTCATGGAAAGACTTGAGCAGTGATACCCTTTCTTCCATTTGGGACTCTTCTTCTTCAAGGGACTTTGGTGGCATAAAGTTCTTCTTTGCTATCCTGCTTTGCTAAGTTTAGCCTTCCTCATTCTGTGAAGAAAGAAGTCAAGGAAGCATCTTGGCTCTCCGCTTAGCCATGTTGCACCCACCCTGTGATAAGTTCACTCAAGTTCCTCCTAGATGGGACTTTGCCTCCCTCCTTTGCAGAGCTGATTTACATAGAAGGTTGATCTAGGGCAGCGGTTCTCAACCTGGGGGTTCGCGACCCCAAGGGGGGTCGCTGAGCAATTTTCAGGGGGTCGCGAGGCTGCCTTGGTTGGCCCCGCCCCTGTCAAAATGGCTGCTGACCCCCTGTGCCAGGCAAAAAGCTAGCACTCCTGGTCAGCTCCTCCTCCTGCTCTTCCCGCAGGGCTGTGGGGTGGCAGGAGGAGTTTGCAGGAAAAGGCACGCACGGAAGGCTTGCCTTTCTGTCTGGCCCTTGCACCTTTCTGAGCTCAGAAGGGTGTGGGGGCCAGGCTGAGGGCTCCCGCACCTTTCCCAGTAACTGCAATTCCCAAATGTCAAGACCTGTTCCCCCAACCTCCACCAGTGTTCATATTGGGCATATTGAGTATTTGTGCCAAGTTGGGCCCAAATGTACAGTCGTTTGGGTTCACAGCACTCTCCATATGTAGGTGAACTACATCTCCCGTAAGTCATTGTCAATTCCTCCCAGCCCTCTCCAGTATTTTCTGTTAGTCATTGGGGTTCTTTGTGCCAAGTTTGTTCCAGGTCTATAATTTGTGGGGGTCTCAGTGGTTTGTGGAACTCAGAGGTGAATTGGTTGAAGGTACTACAAATCCCATCATCCATTGTCCATACTCCCCAAGCATATTGTTTTTGTGATCAGTCACTATGCTTTAACTATGTTCAATTTGTAACAATGAAAATACATCCTGCATATCAGATATTTCCATTATGCTTCAAAATTACCATTATGAAGTAGCAACGAAAATATGGTTGGGGGTCACCACAACATGAGGAACTTTATTTAGGGGTCACGGCATTAGAAAGGTTGAGAACCACTGATCTAGGGACTCGGCTGAGGGACTCTATTCCTAATTTGAGGGATGTTTATTATAAATTGGCTTTACTTTCTTAGTGGATAGCTCAGCCAATGGATTTGAATGAATGACCTCTTGGGCAAAATATTACATTTGAACATTGGGAGTGGAGGAACTGGTTTCAGTGGCAGAAATATTACCCTTGCCCAGTTCTGTATGTCCTAGTCATATGATATATGAGATTTATGGTTGAAAATCCTTTTCATAGTCTCATTCTGTGATACTTGCAAGATGCTGTAGAAGGAAATGAACTGTTTTGCAGATTGTATTGAAGGTATTTCATTTTTAATACACAGTCTGTATTCCATAGACCTTTTTCTGTTCCTCTCTTCTAGGTCGTGAACAGTTTCATGGCCTTGGGTCCATGTACTGCCGAGGAGCAGCGGCTGTCATCCTTACCTACGATGTCACGAATTTGCAGAGCATGGTGGAACTGGAGGACAGGTTCCTTGCCTTAACAGACACGGCCAATTCAGACTGCATCTTTGCTATTGTCGGGAACAAAGTGGACCTCACAGATACATATGCCTTTCTCCACGAAACAGAGGACAATGATCCATCTGAGAAACCCAACAACAGTTTCATGTCTACCAAGATGAAAAAACAAGTTCATGTAGATGACGCCATTGCACTTTATAAGAAAATCCTAAAATACAAAATGTTGGATGAGAAGAATGTCCCAGCTGCAGAAAAAATGTGCTTCGAAACCAGTGCGAAAACAGGCTATAATGTAGATTGCCTCTTTGAAACTGTATTTGAGATGGTGGTGCCAGTAATTTTGCAGCACAAAGCAGAAGGTTTGCCACAAACTGTTGATTTAAACAGTTACAAGACAACAAAAAACACACAGTTTGTCTGCTGCAGATAAAAAATGAATGTGATTGGTCCACACTAATTTGAAGAGTGTAATCACTGAAGTTGGTGAAGGCTACAGTGCAAGAATGTCAAGGTCAATTAGACAAATTACATTGTTGTAGAATAGATCTATGACACTGAACAGAGACAAAGCTTTAGGTGATTGGGAGCTTGGAGCAAAGTTTGATTTTTAAGTAAATCCTCCATACATGATGCCTTAAGACAAGTTCATTGTGATTTCTCCCAATTAAAGGTGTGTTTCTCCTCTGCCTGATGCTCTTCATGTCCACTTTCTCTGTTTGAAATAGCATGTTGCTATTTTTCCATTTTTTTAATATCAAGTAAGAGTTGCTATTCAGAAGTACTTTTTAGGAAAGAAAAGTTTCATACAGAATGTGTCTGCACAATCAAAAGTAACTTGCCCCAGGCTAATAAACAAATATGTCCCTTTGCCTTGCAGAAGGAAAAAGCAAGGGGTAAAATCATAAAGGTACTGAATATATTTATCCACTGTTAATTTAACTAGAAATACATTTGTTGTTAGGTGAAAAATCTGTTTATATTTCTGTGACCAAAAATGAACGTAAGGGGAAGAAAATTCATAATGTTGATGGGAAATTGTTCAGTTTTAATCTGCGTTGTTGGCTTTTTATTACTTTTCTACAGGCTTGATTGTCATAATTGCTTTTATGTAGCAAAGTGGAAACTGTAATTACTGCAATGAGAAATTATTGTCTTAAAGTGGACCAGAGTTCTAGCGTTGAAAGGAATCCTGAAGGTCATGTTGTCCAGACCCTGGAGAGGCAGGAAATTCACAACCCAAGCACCCCTGAGAGATGGACATCAACCCTCTGATTAAAAATATACACTGAAGAGAATCCACCACCTTCTGTGCTGGTCTATTCCACTATCAACCCACTTCTAATGTTACAAACGTCTTCTTAATGAAAAGCATACCTTCTGTCTTAAGTTTAAATCCTATGTATTGGTGAGGGAAATTTGTTCTGTACTTACCCAATGGCATTATTGCAGATATTTGTTCAGAACTGAGTATCAGTCCTTGAAACTGATTCCAAGACAAGATCCCATTAAGGCTTGGGTGAGCATTGGGGCCTGTGTGCTGTTGCGCGCTGGGCTCCTATAAAAGGCTATAAACAGGACTTAATTCCTGTGAGCCCAACGGGATGCCGGGGTTGCCTCAGAGAGAGGTTTTTTGGGATTTTCCTGAAAAGATGGGCTTCAAAGTCTTTAAAGATGCAACAAAATCTTTATTACTGAACAAATAACAAGGCTTCAACGATTGGATTCAAAGTTTTCTTAATACACTGTTGGCTTTCTCGATCGTGCCCCCAAGGGCAGGCAACTGTTCCTTCACTGTTGGGAAAATCCCTGACCTCTCCCTGGGCAATCTGTCTTCTCTTCTGTTGGCGTGGGGCCCCTACACCTGGTCCAAAATGCTTTATGGTTGCCGCGAAGGGCCCTTACCGAAACAGAGACCTTTGCAGAACTTCCAGGAGGAGGAAGATGTTCATTTACCAGTGATGGCTGGCTGAAGCGCTGTGGGACTGGATCCCTAGCAAGAGAGCTGAGAGGCTGTAAGTTCCTCAGCAAACTGTAAAGTCCCCAGCAAAGGCTGTGCTGAGACTGTATATCCCTGGCCAAGCTATGGGGCTATTTCTTCCTGGCCAAGCTGTAAATGATGAAGCCTTTCACAGGAGGTCCTGGTTTACGTCCTTAAGAAAGACTTCTCTGTGTGGATTGACCTAAAATGGCTCCTATTCCCTCCAAAACCCAAAAAGGGGGCGGAACTAGGGAACCTAATGATAATTGACAGGTCATTGACCCAATAACTGCAAAGTAAGGAAAGCTATCTAACTGCAAATGCACAGAACTTTAAAAAACATACAACACTCAACAAATAGCAAGATAAGCTGGAGCTCCTGGTACGGCCGTACCAGAACAGCCTGTGTTATGGTAGACAACAAAGAAATTATGGCAGTAACTGGGATATTGATGGGGAACATGCAAAAGCCCTATTGCCAGATAGATCTTCTGAAATTGAAATCTTGTTTATTACTTTAAGGTATTGTTGTTCTTTTTAAAAAACAACAACACACAGTTGAATTATCTTGACTGTGGAAGTGTTGGTGATTTATATCTTTGAATGCATAGTTTACAGCTACTGTCCAAGAGGCCAGGAAAGCTAATATATAATTACATTTTTAAAGCTCAGAATCAATTCTTAGTGCTGAGAACATGCTACAAAAAATAACTTCCTTGCTGCTAGCTAAGGCTTTCCATATCATTTGGTCAGATCTTCTAATGCAATTCAGACAAAGAGAAGAGAAACCCGGTATCTCTCAATGAACTAGTGAAATGAGATCTGAATAACTTTTGTTGTTATCTGCTTTCAGATTATTTGTGATTTATGGCAACCTTATCACAGAGTGTTATTGGCAAGACTTGTTTGGAGGGGTTGCTTTTGTCTCTCTCCAAGGCTAAAAGCATGTGACTTGTCCAAGGTCCCATAGGGGGGTTTCTATGGCTGAATGGTGATTCAAATGTTGATTTCCAGAGTTGTAGTCCAATGCCCAAACTACTACACCATGTTGTCTCTTAATTACTAAATTGTTGAAGTACAGTTTAGTAATCAGTGCAATTGGGGAGATTCAGTGACATTCCTAATTATGACTGAAATCTTTCTTCTAGTAATCGTCCCATAGTAGACCTTGGGGAACTGAACCCCCACATCTACCACCAAAAAACAGCAACTCTTTCAAACTTCCTCATTTTGCCATGTTTTTACCCCACCCACCCCACCCCCCAATTTTAGGTCTAGGAGAGAGACATTTCAAAACAGATAATGTCCAGTATATTTCTGGTTTTTTTTTAAATACCTTTTCTGATCCTAAAACAAGTGCCCTTCCAAAAATAAACATGGATAAAATGCCCCCATGCCCTCTAGAAGGTATTTGGGGCAAAACAAATTGAGAAAAATACTTAAATTCTTTTGGGGGTGGGTGGGTGGGGGGAGATGCTGGAGGCTAGAAATATGTCTCTGGGAACTGCATGTGGCCCATGATGATAATAATAATAATAATAATAATAATAATAATCCTTTATTTGTACCCCACTACCATCTCCCGCAGGACTCGGTGCGGCTTACAAGAGGCCGAGCCCAAAGTACATCATCACAAACCATGATGCATTGCAGCCCCCCCTCCCCAAATTGTAAAGTGTCTCTTTCATCCATCCACACTCAAAAAAAGAAGTTACATGAAATGTTTTTATTTATCTTTTTAGACTTTGGCTTAATGGAGCATTTATTTCTTCAAATCAGAATATTTATCAGCTTTCCATCATAAATTGACCCATTAAATCAGTGGAACTTACCAATGTGTCGACTCATTCTTCAGCAATTGATCCAATGGGCTAACCAACTGGATTCCAACCAGCTTACATAACATCAAACAGGAATAACAGTTTAAAACAAAGTATTTTATTAATGGTACAAAATCAAACTTGTGGATCACAAGTGTAAATGAACACAGACCTCAGATTAAAGTGTAGCTGAGTGCCCCTTTTTCGAAGCCCAATTGTGTAATTTCGGGGGCCTCAAAGTAAGAGACAGAAGCATTTGTTGCCAAATTGCAACTGAAACTGAAGTCTAGTCAAGGGGATTTTTGTATTCTCATTATGTTGTAATTCTAAATGTATATCTTTTTGTTCCACTTCTCAACACTGGGAAAAAGACTGGGTATGGAACCTGAATTACTCTGCAGCCTTATGTATGTTTACATGAAAGCCAAGCCAGGTTTGATTGATACATCTTCACCAGTATTTTCAGTAATGAGTTTGGCGCGGGGAGGCAAAGTTTATTAATTTTCTGTAGGCTAGTGAAGGTACTCAGCATATGAGGTGTCATGCTATTTAGAAAAACAACAATAATGAACCTGAAATGAAGTTGTAGCACAAACTGTAACTGGGAAACATGTTTCAAAACCCAGTTAAACTAATAGACCTTCTGACATGCTTCTCTCTTGTCCTAAACTCCAGCCAAAATGTTTCAACGAGAAAATATGGTCATTGCGAAATCGGATTGTAGCTTTTCTGCTGTTTTAATACAGTATATAATAATTATCTTTAGCTTTCTGAGCCATTCCCTGTGTGGTTTGCACTTTCATTTTAGTGGTTACTATTCAGTGATTATGAATAATGGCTTAGGGTTATTTTTTTCAGTGGTAAGTACACAGAAGAATTAAATTACAGCATTTGGTTGACGTAAGTCGGTCATAACAGGCAGAAGTTTTATTCAATTCTATTGTTTCAAGAGAAGTCTACTATTTGCATCAGTACAAAAGCTAGTTAATGAATAATGTGAGTGATAGTAGAAAATATAATTTGCTGTTGGCATTTGCAATGCTTTGTTATTCCAGAAAACCAACTTCTTGTTCAGACTTTGAGGTAATAAGTTAAATAAGCACCAATGTTTGTCCCTTGCCATTTGAACATGGGAGTGCCCTATTTTACAAATACTTCATACAGACTTGGCATCTGCTTATGTGTCTTCGGATGAGTCCAGCCTTGAGTGTATCTGGCGAGGGTGACGGCTGAAACTGACGGTCGATGGTCGTCAGCCAAAAACTGTATTTATTTGCAAAGTAGTGGCAGGTCCCTTGAGCGCCATTGCATTCAATGAATGGGGTGGCTCTGAAGTCTTCTAGGCAGCTCCCTGGAGAAACGAGGGACTGCCCCCCACCTTCAGCACCACTTGCAGTGTGCTAGAAGAAACCAGAAAGAAACCACTTTCAATGCAAGATACAATTTGTACAGAAACTGAAATGACACTGTCAGACTGAACTTGGTATTAGAGAACTCTATTCTGCCTCCTATCATTTTTTTAAAAGTGTATGATTTACATTAGGGGCACACAAGAGCTGCTTCTGGTGTAACTAGAGGCTGCACAAACTTGACATTTTTGGTAGACAGATGGTTTCCTGGGACAGAAAGAGGAAGACAAGCCCTTTAGGCCTGCAGAAGAGAAGGTTGAGAGGAGACACAATAACCATGTATAAATATCCGAAAGGATGTCACAAGGAAGATGGAGCAGGCTTGTTTTCTGCTGCCCTGGAAAGTAGGACTCAGAGCAATGGGTTCAAATGACAGGAAAGGAGATTCCACCTGAACATTAGGAAGAACTTCCTTACTAAGGTGTTCAGCAGTGGATTCTCTGCCTAGGAATGTAGTGGAGGCTCCTGTAGAGGATTTTACACAGAGGCTGGATAGCCATCTGTCAGGGGTGCTTTAATTATGCTTTTCCTGCATCAGACAGCCTATATGGTCTCTTACAACTCCTGTGGTTTTATGGCCTGCTGAAAATTCATAGTAGGGACCAGAGAATGGGCCTAGGAAGAGTTGAGAAGCCAGTTTGTTCAATATGTGTGAATCTCAGTAAGTATTCCAGTCAACTGGGTTGTTGTAGGTTTTTTCGGGCTATATGGCCATGTTCTAGAGCAGTGGTTCTCAACCTTGGGTCCCCAGGTGTTTTTGGCCTTCAACTCCCAGAAATCCTAACAGCTGGTAAACTGGCTGGGATTTCTGGGAGTTGTAGGCCAAGAACATCTGGGGACCCCAGATTGAGAACCACTGTTCTAGAGGCATATTCTCCTGACGTTTCACCTGCATCTATGGCAAGCATCTTCAGATGTAGTGAGGTCAAAGATGCAGGCTAAACGTCAGGAGAAAATGCCTCTAGAACATGGTCATATAGCCCCAAAAAACCTACAACAACCCAGTGATTCTGGCCATGAAAGCCTTCGACAATACACTTATTCCAGTCAACTATTGCAACATATTGAGGAACCAGAATCTTCCATCTTCATTATATAAAGTTTGAGGGCCTAGAAAAAAATGGTTTTTAAAGATAACAAAAGGCCTATCTTGCTTTCCATTGTGTTTTTCTATTTACTGGATGATGTTGGCATCATAATTTTTCTGTTTGTTAGGGAATGAAGTGCTACTCTGTAGAAACAAACACTGGCAGTCCAGCATTGCCTTCAGATTAAAGTGTACAGGAAGGGAAAGCTCTAATAAATAGAATCTGCTGCCTAATATAATCCTGACTCCCAAAAAGAGGTGTATGTGTGTATGACATGCATGCAGGTGAACTAGGTGTGAAATCAGTTTCCCTGTTCATGTATGTCCCTTTTGATTCTTTGTGGCTGATGGAAAAGGAAAACCACTATAGAGAGAAAGAATATCCTATTATCTGCTCAGGGGCTGCATGTTTCCCCCTGCTGTCCCCAGAATCTCTGAATGAGTTGCCTCATAGCCCAGAATGCATAGCCCAGTATTTCTCAACCTGGGGGTCGGGACCCCTGTGGGGTCGTGAGGGGGTGTCAGAGGGGTCGCCAAAGACCATCAGAAAACATAGTATTTTCTGTTCATCATGGGGGTTCTGTGTGGAAAGTTTGGTCCAATTCTATCGGTGGGGTTGAGAATACTATTTCATTGTGGGTGAACTATAAATCCCAACAACTGTTGTGAAGGTGAGATGCTAAGAAGGCACCAGAGAACAGATTCCATTCTGATTAACATAATAAGCTTGGCTTTTTGGCAAAAATGCAACACCCAAAAGCAGATTAGTCCTGCTTATTTTAGGGGAAATAATGACACGTGCCAATGTGGTTGAATATGACCAAATGCCCAGCATGTTACAAAACATGCTGGGCATGTTTAATAAGCATACCAGTAGGAAATTAAAGGAATTATTTATTCCTAGCATACTGACGGTATGCTAGTTAGTGGGGATTCCTACCTCGGCTGCCTATATAGTAACTTATCTTTAGATAATTTCTGACTAAGCATGGTATATTTCCAACATGTTGCTGTTCTGGATTTTTAAAAGAGACTGATAACAGTTCCAGCTTTTGGTGAACGGTAGAGGCTGGTGAAATCTTACTTGGGTGTGTAATTACAGTTACGTTGTTTCCAATCACATGATAATACTGGGTTATTTACTAAAAACTTTGTACCTATTCATCTCCTTTCCTACCATAAGCAACTCTTTGTTTTGCAACTTCAGTATGCTTCTTTTCTCAGAATTTTTATCCAAGTGAAAGAGGGAGGTTTTGTATGTTTCATGAAGTCTATATATCTACAACAATAGGTTGTTTTGGAGAGGGTCAAGGGCAAGGGAATAACCCTCTGCGCCCTGTTCCAAAAGTGGCCACAGCCCCCCAAAGTGGGAGTGGGGCACTGGCAGAAATGAGTTTTCATTAGGCAACCAAGGCCAGCCAGTAACTCCAGACCCTGGCAGATGAATGCTTCTATTGTCTTTGGTACAGATTTTGGCAAACCTCTTCATCAACTTGGCAACTTGGGAAGTATTGTCCAAGGCTTTCATGGCTAGAATCACTTGATTGTTGTGAGTTTTCTGGGCTGTATAGCCATGTTTCAGAAGCATTCTTTCCTGACGTTTTGCATGCACCTATGTCAGGCAACCTCAGTAGTTGTGAGGTCTGTTGGAAACTAAAAAAATGGGGTTTAAATATCTGTGGAATGTCCAGGGTGGGAGAAAGAACTTTTGTGTGTTGGAGCTAGATGTGAATGTTTCAACTGGCCACCTTGATTAGCATTTAATAGCCTTGCAGTTCCAAGGTATGGCTTTCACTGCCTGGGGGAATCCTTCGTTGGGAGGCAACTAGCTGGCTCTGATTGTTCCTTGTCTGGAATCCCCCCCCCCCCTTTTTTTTACTGTTGTTCTTTATTTACTGGTTTGATTTTAGAGTTTTTAAATACCGGTAGCCAGATTTTGTTCATTTTCATGATTTTTTCCTTTCTGTTGAAATTGTCCACATGCTTGTGGATTTAAATGCCTTTGATTTGGTTGTGCTTTGTTTTTTTTTGGTCGTGTCAGGAGCAACTTGAGAAACTGCAAGTTGCTTCTGGTATGAGAGAATTGGCCGTCTGCAAGGACGTTGCCTAGGCGACGCCCGGATGATTTGATTTTTTTTATCATCCTTGTGAGAGGCTTCTCTCATGTCCCCGTATGAGGAGCTGGAGCTGATAGAGGGAGCTCATCCATCTCTCCCCGGATTTGAACCTGCAACCTGTCGGTCTTCAGTCCTGCCGGCACAGGGGTTTAACCCACTGCACCACCGGGGGCTCCTTGCTTTGATTTGGTGTATCCATTCATAAAAACATAGAGTTGGAAGAGACCTCATGGGTCATCCAGTCCAATCCCCTGCCAAGAAGCAGGAAAATCACATTCAAAACACTCCCGACAGATGGCCATCCAGCCTCTGCTTAAAAGCCTCCAAAGAAGGAGCCTCCACCACAAAAGCCTCCATTCATGGCAGAAGGCTCACCAAATAATTCAGGAGAAACTGACACTGCAGGCTTGCTTCAGTGAAGCACTGGTGGACCCCTTCACACCTTTAAACATGACACCATGGGGATTTCCCAGCAAAAAGTCAAGTTATCAATGCATTTTTCAAAAGGTTCTATACTAAACATTAAAATAAGCCAATACCATAATGAAGGAGTAACCAATCCATAAACTCCGCCATCCTTCAGGGCAGTGCGGGATAGTTGTATCCTGGCTGTGAATAGCTATAGCGACAGCGGGCGCTTCACAAACGGTGCAGCGGCTGATGTAAGGTCTGATATCTTCTTCTTGCACAGGCATCATGGGAAGAGGGGCTGTTGTCGAGAGCCAGTAGGATTTGTCATTGCGACTTGCATAGTAACAGACATCACCAGGATTGCAGTAGAGAAAAGGCATTGTACTGAATCGAGCTAAACATGACCCAGCCAGGCCTGAAAAAAAATGCAAACTTCCATTAGTGTGTTTGTGGTTGTGATTTATTCTGAAGGATCAGCCTTCAGGTTTGCTTCCGCATTCACTGGAACTAGAGTGATACTGTTTCTACGGGAGCGGGGAGAGGACGTTTTCACTTAGTCCTAGTTATGAAGCAAAACTACAACTCCAATCATGTATTTTCCTATTTCTCATTTTGAATTCACTATGATGTAATTGAGCCAAAAGTTGCAACACAATAATCTAATTCAGTAATCTGATATTAAATTTTTCATCCACGTAGTTCAACAAAACTTTCTGGTGTCTAGATCCTGATATAAATCAGCATTTGTGATTCATGGGATGAGTTCACTATTCCTATACTGCAATTTTTCAGCAGTGAAAGGCTAAGCACCCCCTAAGCATCTCTCTCACCCCGATAGGCAGGAATGGTACAGACTTTTGAGGAGCAACTTCTAGTGAGAGCAATCCCTGGTAAGGCCAGTCTTCTTTTTTTGCCTAATGCCCAATACATTATGTTTTTCTCTTGACCCTCTTTGCTTCTTATCTCTTCAGCAACAACAGTCTAATCTAACAACAAAAACGGCAACTTTCTCAACCTTGAGTCTGCTTTGTGCTTTCAGCAATGCTCTAGAATAGATAGTAAGGGGGAGTGGACAGGGCATGAGTAATAAGGAGTATCCAAGGTTGGTGCCACTGGGAAGGACAAAGCCCTTGCATTCATCCACATCAGCAACTGTCTTTACTATCGTAAGACTCAAAAACATGGCCTAAAAATAAAGGGTATTTCTACCCAAATCATCCTGTACACATGTACACATGTAGAATCAAAGGAAACAGGCACCCTCTGTTTTAAGTCTTAACAATGCACTATTTTCAAAATCAGGCATATATTTACAGGGACTGTCTGTGGCTTAACACTGTGAGGAGATAGGTGACTGCTAGTAAAAAGGTAAAGGTTGTCCCCTGACATTAAGTCCAGTCATGTCTGAATCTGGGGTGTGGTGTTCATCTCAATTTCTAAGCCGAAGAGCTGGCGTTGTCCATAGACACCTCCAAGGTCATGTGGCTGGCATGACTGCATGGAGCCCTGTTACCTTCCCACCAGAGCGGTACCTATTGATCTACTCACATTTGCATGTTTTCAAACTGCTAGGTTGGCAGAAGCTAAGGCTGGCAGTGGAAGCTCATGCCGCTCCTCGGAATCGAACCTGCAACCTTTTGGTCAACAAGCTCAGCAGCTCAGTGCTTTAACCCACTGCGCCATCAGGGGCTGCTACCCACCCTGTTTTTTTACACTTGGCATTTGTCCTAAATTAGGAGTCCCCAGTGGCACACTGGGTTAAAGCGCTGAGCTGCTGAGCTTGTTGACTGAAAGGTCGCAGGTTTGAATCTGGGGAGCGGCGTGACCTTGGAGGTGTCTATGAACAACGCCGGCTCTTCAGCTTAGAAATAGAGATGAGCACCACACCCCAGAGTGGGACACAACTGGACTTTATGTCAGGGGAAAACCTTTACCTTTAACTACACATACAGCAATTCCCCTCAATGGAATCAAAATGTTGGAAGACACTGTCTAGTCCAACCCCCTGCTATGCAAAGTCAACTGCTCTTAGTCAAACCATCATGATCTGTCAGTGGATCACACAGCAATATTTTATTTTCTCCCTCAGCACCCTTCCACTCAGCTGTATAAAATCCACATTGAACTGGATTATACGGCAGTGTGGACTCAATTAAGTTCAAAGCAGATATTGTAGATTATCTGCCTTAATATTCTGGGTTATATGGCTGCATGGAAAGGCCCTCAGAAGCAAGGACTAGGACTTTCATCCTCAGGTGAGTCTGCTTAACCTCTCTGTCAGTGACATAATACTGTTCAACCTGCACTTCTGCACAGTCTAAAATGCTTTGATATATCATGTTTTTCCCCTTTTAATATTAATATTATATTATATTTTGTAATACTTCTCATGGAAAGTTGTTTTCCAATGGCTATTATTTTCAATCTTAGGTCAATAGGCTGCGAAGGTCTTTCAGCTAGGAAAAACTAGGCCTTTGTACAAATTAAATTATTCTACGTTTGGTTCCTACTTTCATCCAAAGCCAAAGCCTCTTTTTCACAGGATTAGGAGGTTATCTTGCCACTTTTCCCCCTCATTCCAAGAACTCAAGAAATTCTGGCATAACTCAAATGCATGAAGGGTATTCTGCACATATGTAACAAAGACATTTCCTTTTCATTGGAAAGAAACTTTTTAGTTTCCTAACTCAACAGAGGTACCGAGGCCCACATCACATGGTGCTATGAGTCCTTGAGGTACTTCCTACTTGGGAATGTTGACACTTGCTCACTCGTGTTGCTGTTACATTGGCAGCTCTTGTCAAAAAGGTCCCGCTGGCAGACAACCACTTGGAAATCCACTCCACTATGAATTGGATAGCTTTCCCTTTGCTGAAGGCTTATTTCTCAGGAAGTCCTCCAACAGAAAGTTAAGTAATAGTTAGTTAATACCTAAGCTACAAGCTGTTTGTTTTCCTACCCTTGAATTGTCCCATATCAAGATTTTCAGTCTTTCATTGCTTGAAAAGGGAACACTGGTTCTTACATTCATTTTCAAAAGTGAAAGAAAAACATTTAGTTGTAAAAGTGAAAGAAAAACATCCTTTCCACTAAGCAAAAAGGTTATTTGACCACTGCTAGCACTGGTTCATTATACTACCAGCTGTCAACATTGGAAAGCTCTTTTTTTCTTATGCTATGCTTCTCCTTATGCTTATTTCCTTTGTCAGGTGGTGCAATGGGATAAACCCTTGTACTGACAGGACTGAAGTCTGACAGGTCGGAGATTCGAAATCTATGGAGAGCGTGGGTGAGCTCCCTCTGTCAGCTCCAGCTCCCCATGCAGGGACATGAGAGAAGTCTCCCACAAGGAAAGTAAAACATCAAAACATTCGGGCATCCCGTGGGCAACGTCCTTGCAGATGGCCAATTATCTCACACCAAAAGCGACTTGCAGATTCTCAAGTCGCTCCTGACACGACAAAAAAAAATCCTTTGTCTTCTTCACTTTCAAGGGGATTTTTAAGTACTAGCAGATAACACTATGGGACATGATTTTTGTTCCTGGATTATAAATGTAATTTCGTAATTGGTTCTATCATAAAAACATGGGGAAAGTCCACTAAACTGCTAAAACTTTGCTTTTGCAGAACATCCTGCAACACATTTTGCTAGTGTTTTAATGAATATCTCATAGTTTCAACCAATTCAAAATAGTTTGTGGCAACCACAAAAACAAAGTTTTTGGAGTGTAACAGCTATTTTAAAGTAAGTACCAAACAATTAAACAGGACCAAACCATTAACAGTTTTTCAAATTTTGTTACATAGTGTAATTTGATTTCACAAAGGGTTATTTTCACTACAGGGTGCTCCTCAAAGGTCTGCACCATTCATGCCTATTGGGGCAAGGAAGAGGAGCAAACCTTTTAAAGAGGTTCTGGTTTTTACCACTGGAAAGTAATTGTTAACACAAGCAATTTTTCCATTATGTTGAGTTTAGATGCCACATATCTGTATTCACATTGAATTAATCGATTACAAAGGCAGAGCATGTGCTGGTAAGCAGTTCCCAGGTCTCCTCCAGCTTTGACCACATTGTTCCCTTGACAGCAGTCAGAAATTCACACTATTTCACCATCCTACTGTATTAGCCCTCACACCACAACAGCTGTAGGAGTCACATTATATTGCGATAATGCATTTTTGCTGGTAAAATGATCTAAACTAAAACAGCTTTTAATTATCTAGGCCCCCCCTTCCACACCGCTGAATAAAATCCCACATCATCTGCTTTGAACTGGAATATATGGCAGTGTGGACTCAGATAAGCCAGTTCAAAGCAGGTCTTGTGGGATTTTCTGCCCTTATATTCTGGGTTATATGAGTGCCTGGAAGGGTCCTAGAATACAGTTAACAGAGATTTAATGAATTAATGTCAAAACTGCCTTCCAACTTCCACTTGTGGAAGAATACTGAAATATCTGAAAATATGAGAAAAGAGCATCAAATACAAATGCAGTATCATTTTCACCTGGTCTCCGCAGAATGTTATTGCTCCAATCATTGAACTGAAAATCATTACTTATTAAGCTGATCAAAATTCCAATTATAATAAAAAACTATATCGGTACAATGTATAGCCCGGAAAAACCTACAACAACCCATATATCAGTACATTTACTTCAATTGACGTGAAATTCCACTTATGTTGCCTAGAAATGATTGCTTCTTCTGGTCATTTTGAAATACTCTAAAAAAGTATTTTTTTTAAAAAAGGAAGTAAAAATTCTCAGTCCACATATGCATACCTAGATCTTGGTTATGTGCGGTTTCTTGTCCTTCAAAATATAGCAAGCTGTAGCCACTCCACAGTTTGTTCATGCCCACAGGGCACATGGGTTCTTGGTCCGATTGGCTATGCTTTACCAGAAGATATCCAATGTTAATACTGCGTCCTGGCATACCTGGCGGGCCAGTGGTACCTGGTTCACCTGGACTACCTAAAGAAAGAAGGGGTATAAATAACTGATTTTAAGACTGGTTAAGGAAAACATTGACCTCTAAACCCACTGATTTTAAAGACTTAATGTGGAAAATATCATTAGAATCCAATCAAAGCTAAATATTGTTAATTCTGAAGTAGTGAAAATCTCAAGTGGGCTGCATTATGGCTATGCATTCTTTTCTTTTGAACATGTAACTAAGGGGCTAGTGGAGCAAGACCCTCCATGAAAGTGGGAAGAACTTATGGCAGAATAGGTGCCAGCTTCTACATCAATCCACTTAGTCTTAGATGTGATTATCTGTGGAAAAAGCAATGGTAAACCATGTCCTGCAGGCAAAAGATATTTACTCAGATACAAAGTGACTGAATTCTTAAAAAAATGTGTGACTTTTTATAAAATGTCACTTTAGGGTACCCTTCTAAATACCCTTTTCACCCTCATTCCCTATGTAGGAATCAATTTCAAGCAACCAGGTACGGAATTCCAATTTGTCTCTGTCCTCCTCTAAAGTGTGACTTGCTCAAGGTCACCTGGTGGGCTTCCATGGCCAAGTAGGGAGTTGGATGCTGAATCATGATCCAGCTTCATTTTTTAAATTTTTTTTAAATTGAAGTTATATAAAGTTACAAGTAAAGAGGGGGGATATCTGAAAGGAGATAGGAAAGTAGGAATAATAGGTTAACACCCACTCCCAAACCACCACAGTTCAAAGAAAAATAAAAAGAGGAAGGGAAAAAAATCATGATCCTGCTTCCAAACCACCACCCTCACACCTAGATATGCGTATCTGATTTAACAGATGTAAGAAAGCTTACAAGATACAAAAAATAGAAATTCCTACAAAGATGTAGAAGGAGAAAGATTGTACGTGATGCTATTTTACCTTCGAAGCCCCCTGGGCCTTGCAGTCCTATTTGCCCTTGATCACCTCTAAATCCAGGAAATGCTGATATTCCATTTCTTCCTTGAGGTCCCGGTTTACCTGATACGCCTCTAAAGCCTTTAAAATAAAATTAAACTGGATTATAATCCAAGCCATTTCATGGGCAAAGGTAAAAACCAGTTTAAGCTCTGAGGAAATGATCATGGTTTCAATGACAAAATAGCATGGCTCTAGTTCTTGGTGAGTGTCTCACATGGGGGAGTGTTTGAAAGACAATGGATGGACTAGATCTATTTTTCACTGTTTTCATTATGCATTATGTTCACCTCAATCTTCCATGAAAAAGAAGTGTAGCCAAATACATATGGCAGAATTTGACTGCAAGGATAGATTTATCTTATGGAAAAGAATGAGATTACCTGTAGAAATAATTTGCAACAATGTGTGACTGACAAAACAAGAGGAACACAGGAATTTAAGAAGCTATTGTGTATGGAGTCAAACAACTAATTCAACACCATCTCGACTGGCAATAATTGCTATCCACTCCCCTTCATCTGTTGCAGCACCACCCTCTCCTTATCTTTGGTCACAGCCCCCTCCCAAACCAGGGCTCAGCCTTGTGTGGTTCCCAACTGGCCTGATGCATGAGACCTTTGAGGCCAATTGGGAACTGTGCAAGGCTGGTGAGTTCACCAGCCTCAACTTGATGAAGGGGTATAGCTTCCCTTTGCCTGTCAGCTGTTCCGCTCCCTGCCTCCTTGACAATAGGCCCAGGCAAGGCAAGATTACCTCAGAGGCAGGCAATGGAACAGCTTTTAGGTATGGGGAAGCCACAGCCCTCTGACAAGCCAAAACTGGCAAACTTTCCACTGTGCACAGTTCCCAACTGGCCTCATTCACAAGGCCTTCAAAATCTTGACTGCTTCATGTGTGCAAATCTAATGTAATATACACACCAATTTTGGTGATGTAATTGAGCCAAAAAAGATATGCATTAGACTTGAGTAAATAGGAAGGGAATGTACTGTATTTTCCAGCATATTACACAGGGCGTATAAGACAACCCCAACTTTTCCAGTTAAAATACAGAGTTTGGGATATACCCGCCATATAAGGCTACCCCTCTTCCAATGCACACCAAATAAAAATTTAAAAAGCATCAGATTTTATTTCAATATGGTAATTTTCCTATTACTGTACCTCCTTCTCTGCCTCTCAGATCTCACACATGCGCACCTGCATCACTTCACTGCAGTCTTCAGGAGCGAGATCTGAGAGGCAGAGGAGGAGGTACGGTAATAGGATACAAGGGTGGGCTAGACAGGTAAAAGACTTGCGTTTTTCTGGGCCCAGAGCCACTCTATCTCTTTTTTCCATATCGCGGGCGCCCTTGACGCCTGCAGCTTGCTCCGCCGTTCACTTACACCTTCCCGATGATGCGCCCTTCACCTCACCATTGGGACCGCATTAAGTCCACGAATCCTGATGAATGGATTTTCTTCTACCGTACTTGTACAGCGTCACCCTTAATGCTTTTATACAGTTGCTGCATTTGGCAGGGATGCAGCCACTGCCATTTTTGAGCTCCCCCACAATATGCAGCAACCACAGATTCTCCAATCTGGATTGGAAGTTTCAGCACCTGCTCTATTTATTTATTTATTTATTTATTATTTGCATTTATTGACCGCCCCTCTCAGCCCGAAGGCGACTCGGGGCGGTGAACAACAACAAAAGAAACAGTGTACAATAAGTCAAGACAATACAGACCGGACAATACAAACAACATGTACTTATGCTAAAAATCCGCTTCGTCAAGTCCTGGGGTCATAGCCAAACTCGTAGTCCTAGTCCATTCCATAGTCGTTCAAGATACACTTAGTTGAAGGCCTGCTCGAAGAGCCATGTTTTCAGGCCCCTACGAAAGGCCATCAAAGAGGGCGCCTGTCTAACTCCAGCAGGGAGGGCGTTCTATAAGACGACTCCCGGAGTATAAGACTACTACCACGTATAAGATGACGTCTGCATATAAGACTACTCCCACATATAAGACGTCTCCCGCGTATAAGGCAACCCCTGACTTTTGAGAAGATTTTCTTAGGTTAAAAAGTAGTCTTATATGCCAGAAAATACGGTAGTCAAATCAGACCAGTAACACTGGATATTCATGTCAGTATTCACATTAGAATTGTCAAATCCACTAGCTGCCAGTCTTTTCCACAGAGAACCATTATAGAAAACCTGCATGACTGACAGATTTAGCTGAAACATTTTCATGTACATACCTATATGAGACATGTTCACAAAACATGCTTTGTAACTGAAAGTGGGTGCTACATGGCTTGGACGATGAGAAATAAGTTGCCATAGAACCCACAACTGCCTTGAAGAATCATCTCCTACCTGGATCTCCAGGTGGACCCTGAGGGCCCATTTCACCAAAAGGACCTGAAGGCCCCCTGTTTCCATGGGCACCTGGTGTCCCCTGCTCAGCCACCAGTTTAGGGGGGGTTGGGGGCAATCCGGGAGAACCTGGAGGACCTTGAAACCCTAGAAGTTAAAATGCAAAACAAGGTAATTGACTTCGGTTTGCACTCTTTCTTCCCTAACAAAGTTCCCAAAGTCTTTTAAACTTTGTATTGTTACAAATATTGCAATTTCTGTTTTGGTTTCCAGTCTAGCAATAAAACAGGGCACTGAGAGCAATTGTTGTTTATTTGTTCAGTCGCTTCAGACTCTTCGTGCTCCATAACCTCATCTCCTCCTCCTGTTTCTCATTGCTGTGGTCCTATCCATTCTCCTTACATAGTCATACACTCACTTTATCCATCATATAGGTTTTTTTATCATGTTAAAAGCGAATTGAGAATATACTGCAAGTTGCTTCTGGTGTGAGAGAATTGGCCATCTGCAAGGATGTTGCCCAGAGGACGTCTGGATGTGTTACCATCCTGTGGGAGGCTTCACTCATGTCCCTGCATGAGAAGTTGGAACTGACAGATGGGAGCTCACCTCATTTCGTGGATTCAAACTGCCAACCTCCAGGTCTTCAGGTCAGCAGTTCAGCTGACACAAGAGTCAACCACGACTGGTTTATATAGGTAAACTGCCCCTTCCACATCTTTCCCCTTTCCCTTTCTCTGCAATTTCTCTTGGTTAACAAGACTTTGCATGCTATCCAACTCTCTCCTAAAAGCAAAAATGTCTATGCGTCCACAGCTGTATTTTTCCAATTTAGGAAGTAGAAAAGTAGGGTCCTCTCAAGAGCACAAATGGTGGCTATAGCCGCAGCCATCCCCTTCTATGGGCCAGTTATTTCCCCAAGCTTGTATCTTTCTGCCAACCAGTCAGCTAGCAAATGGTTCACTGCTGCCTCTCAACAACAAAATATTTGCTCGCTGACTGTTCCCTTTGTTCCAAGACATGACTGGCATGTGAAGTCCTACTAGGTTGCACTGGGGTCAGCCTCCCACCTCAACTCTGCCATACAGTGTCTGTTCATTCAGTAACCATACAGTACGTAGCAGAGATGCTGCTAGTCTCTGTAATGAATGGTTACAGTGTAGGGTGTATGCCAACCAGTAAAGTGGGCAGTATTAGGGAAAGACAATAGGCTGAGTGAGAAGGCAAATGGTGGTTTGTGCGTGAGAACCATTGCTGGTCACAGGAGAAGGAGTGAGACAGTAATGGGAGCACAATCCATCAGTCTCCTTGGCAGGTCTGATGCAAAGAAGTAATTTTTCCTCAAGTATTTTTCTGCTCAGACACATAGGTTAGAGGGGTTAGTAGTGATTCAGTAATATCTACCATCTACTTTGTTGGAAAAGAAGCCATTTTTTCTTATTAGTTATTGTTTATGAAAAAAGTAGGGAACAAACTTTAAAAATGAGAACATTTTGGGAACTTGTACAATATCTCAAGAGAGATGAGAGACTTGGGGTTTACATTCAAAAAAAGACTGCAGTTTTGTATGGTTTATCTTAAGCATTTTTGGAAGATGGCTGTCTTCTAAATGCTGAACGAACAGTAAAAACATTGACTCACCAATAGCCCCCCTGTCTCCTTTGGGTCCAGTGGGGCCAGTTTCACCAGGAAATCCCAGTACGCCAACAAAGCCCATGACTCCTTGTTCACCTTTATGCCCTTCAAGGTAAAACCATGAAGCAGCTGTGTTATTAAATATATATTGAGTTAGAAAGAATAGTTTTCAATCATGAGTTCTGCCATCTTACCTCTTGCTCCAGGGAAACCTGGTATTCCAGGTCTCCCAGCTAGGCCTGGGTCTCCTCTAAGTCCCTTTTGACCATCTTCTCCAATGACACCCATTTTTCCCGCTTCTCCTTTAGCTCCGGGTAAAGAATCTAGCCCAGGAAGCCCTGGAGCTCCTGCATAGCCTAGAAGATTAACATGTGGTTTAGATATTCAGATTAATTAAATGATTCAAGCATTTATTTATTTATTTATTTATTTATTTACGCTACTTCTATCCTGCCCATATCAGCCCGAAGGCGACTCAGGGCGGCATACAAAGTCGGCACAATTCGATGGCATATATAAAATACATACATTGATAAAAAGCAAAAAAGAAACATTACAATACATTTCAATGATGATTATTTTTTCAAGAGTAAAAATATTGATGTTCCACTCATCTTTGTACAAATATATTTCTACAGATGTACGTAAGTCGATTTACTACCATTCATGTTACCATCAAATTGTTACCTGTTTCCTGCTGATGAAACCTTTGACAGAGGGATGTTCTAGTATGTTCTGGAATTCCTCTAGGATATATTGATATAGCAGAGAAAGCAAAGTTGGAATGACTGGGAAGGTCATTCTTGTTGGTAATTTTTTAAAACATGGAGATGGGGATAGGTACGCACAAAGCTAGGAATCCACGAGGAAGTGAAAAGAAACACTGCCTATCTGCTTGGGTGGAGGAGAGGAAACGTGTGTGTATGTGCAAGTGTAAAATACAGAACATTTGTGGTTGTTGTGAGTTTTCCGGGCTGTATGGCCACGTTCCAGAAGCATTCTCTCCTGATGTTTCGCCCACATCTATGGAAGGGATCCTCAGAGGTTGAGTGGTCTGTTGGAAACTAGCCAAGTGGGGTTTATATATCTGCGGAATATCCAGGGTGGGAGAAAGAACTCTTGTCTGCTTGAGTTAGGTGTGAATGTTTCAATTGGTCACTTCGATTAGCATTTAATGGCCTGGCAGTTTCAAGGTATGGCTTCTTACTGCCTGAGGGAATCCTTTGTTGGTAGTTGTTAGCTGGCCCTGACCGATTCTTGTCTGGAATTCCCCCCCCCTTTTGCTCTTTATTTACTGTTCTGATTTTTGTTGTTTATTTGTTCAGTCGCTTCTGACCTCATGGACCAGCCCACACCAGAGCTCTCTGTCAGCCCTCACCACCCCCAGCTCCTTCAAGGTCAAGCCACTTCAAGGATGCCATTGATCCATCTTGCACTTGGTCGGCCCCTCTTCCTTTTTTCTTCCATTTCCCCCAGCATCATTGTCTTCTCTAACCTTTCCTGTCTTCTCATGGTGTGGCCAAAATACTTCATCTTTGCCTCTAATATCCTTCCCTCCAATGAGCAGTCAGGCTTTATTTCCTGAAGTATGGACTGGTTGGATCTTCTCGTAGTCCAAGGCACTCTCAGAACTTTTCCCCAACACCACAGTTCAAAAGCATCTATCTTCCTTCGCTCAGCCTTCCCTAGGATCCAGCTCTCACATCCATAGGTTACTACGGGGAATACCATTGCTTTAACTATGTGGATCTTCATTGCCAGTGTGATGTCTCTACTTTTCACTATTTTATCAAGTTTGGTCATTGCTCTCCTCCCAAGAAGTAAGCGCCTCCTGATTTTAGAGGACCGTAAATAAAGAGCAACAAAAGGGGGCAGGCAAGAGTTCTTTGTCTCACAGCAACCCAGTCTTTGACAACATACAGAACATTTGTCTATCTTCTTTTGTGGTGAGAGAAAAATGCTGACGTCCTGGTTGAGCACTATGGTGGTGTGATTGTTTGAATGAAAGTGCTGTAAAAAGTTGAAATGTTGACAACATACTCATATCATAACTAATAGTTGTAACAGGAGTGCTATGTTACCTGGTACTCCATCCAAGCCTGGTGATCCGATGTCGCCAGGTATTCCTGATATATTGGAAAAGCCAGGAAAGCCTGGACTTCCATCAGGCCCAGAAATACCAGCTGGGCCTCGAATCCCTGCCAATTAGAAATGAAAAGATGACTACTGGATATGGCAGTACAGATGGGGTGATTAATTAGACACTTTCCAATTCCTTTCGACAAATTGTCCAGCACTGTGTTTCAACAGGCCTCCACGTTACCTTGGGTCTAATAACAGAACGAGTGGAAAGAATCTACTGTCTCTCTTCAGTCATCATTAACTGGGGGTCATTCTCTATCTATCCATTCTGGAACATCCAAAACGCATTCAACACCCTATTTCTTACTCATTTCCCATCTAAACATCCCCTGGCAATTTCACTTCATAGGTGGAAATGATGTGAACCCCACTGCTAGCCTAATATTGCAAATGGATTAGCATCCGCTAGAAGCATACATTCAGAAAAGATGGACACAAAACCCTTGAGTACCAAAAACCTCCCAACCTTTTATAGCCAAAAGGGATAATAATGATGTAGAAAATTAAAGGAAAGCCACTCGCCAACAGACATGTTCTCTTTTGTTAAAGACAACCTAGAGTTATATGCTTTGCAAAGATGCTTTGCAAAGATCCTCTCTCATTAAATCAGGGGTCCTCAGACTTTTTAAACAGAGGACTAGGTCACAGTCCCCCAAACTGTTGGAGAGCCGGATTATAATTTTTTAAAAATGAATTCTTATACACAGTGTACATATCTTATTTGTAGTGCAAAAAACACTTAAAACAATACAATAATTAAAATGAAGAAAAAATAAAACAAATATAAACTTATTTATATTTCAATGGGATGTGTGGGCCTACTTTTGGCTGATAAGGTAGGATTGTTGTGTGCTTTCAAGTCGTTTCAGACTTAGGTTAATCCTGAGCGAGGGTCGGGTAAATGACCATGGAGGGCCGTATTCAGCCCTCAAGCCTTAGTTTGAGGACCCCTGCTTTAAATTAAGATTTGTTTTACTCTGTTTACACAGAATTAAAAAATATAATCCAGAGGTTGGTGTTTTTTAATACTTATCGCACAGGAATTTTCATGCCACTCTTCTGTGCCATATCCTGCTGTTACAAGTTTTAAAAGGTAAACTATGATTTGAATTTCATGCTCTGAGCTGCTCAGGCTAGAGAGTATACTATTTCTGCTCTGCAGTATTGGTTTATATTTCACACATCAGGGCTACCTTATGGTGTCTGACTTCCATTTACAGAGCAAATGCTCATTTTTAACATTACAACTGTATTTACTTACAGTTTGGCAAGTGCTTTTTGGTTAAGGGATATTTGTTACAGAGAGCATGACGGCATCATGTTAAACCATATGCCAATCAAACAGATATTTTTAATATCATTCAATTGTAAACTCACCTGGATCGCCTATTTCTCCTTTCTGACCTGGAGGTCCTATACTGCCTTCAATAGCACTTGGTTCTCCGACTGTACCTTTGTCACCCCAAATACCTGGGAAACCTGGGAGGCCATATCCATCAGGACCTGTTTCATGAGGTTGATGGGAATAAGGAGATGGGAAACATTAATTTGTTCACACATTCACATATAGAAGGATTTTCCTGCCAGCTTCAGAAATGTTTGCATAAAACCCACATGGCATCAAACTCAACTGTCCACAAAGGTAAGGCAGCCCATCTCAGTGAGAGCCAATATTATGTGAACATACCTGGTGATCCTGGCAAGCCCTTTGTTCCCGATAAACCATCTAATCCACTGAGTCCTCGGGGGCCAGGTGGACCTGCCAAAGTACCACACAGCATATTATGTAAAGATTTGTTAATAAACTGTTGCTAAAATGTTTTATAGAAAATATCTTCATGTAAAAAAGATGAAAACAAAAGATTTTTTTTAAAAAAATGTAGGGTGTAATTTTCCTCGCATTTGTCACATAATGATAAGCTTCAATGTATTCTGCAGGATGCATTAAGAAGATTGCTATTGCAGGCAGTCCCCAGGTTACAAACAAGATAGGTTTGTTCTTAAGTTGAATTTCTATGTAAGTAGGAACACATACATTTTTAAAGTGTTACTCCAGCCCAAATATACGAGGGTGGGTCAAAAGGTTTTGCCTCCTGTGTCATAAAAACATTATAAATGAACATGTAACAGCAGAAGTTGCTACAAATCATAGCCAGAACTATCCACTACACAAAACTACTGTTCAACATAGTCACCATCAATTTGTACACATTTGCGCCATCATTTAACCCAGGCATCAAAACCATTTTGGAAAAATTCTGGGTTTTGCTTCGTGACCCATGATTTTAAAAGCAACATCAAATTGCATTTGAAATTTAGATAGCTTCTAATGTTTTAGCAGAATGTTTTGCATTCCAATCTAGCAGTGTTTTTCCTAATCAATTTGTTTGCCATGAGCTTTTGTGAAAAATTCAATAGTGACTAGCACAAGAATTCCTCAGAAGGAGCATCAGTCCTACAATGAGAAGGCTGGGTGAGTCAAAATGCCTTCCCTTTATGTCCACCTGAATCGATCTCTATGTAGTGGTACTCCCCAGGAATGTTTTTTCACCTCTTTTCTTCCTGCCAGTCCTCTCTCAGCTACAACATGCTTAGTAGTCGAAGCACATTAGCGCAGTACCTTATATATATAAAACTTCTGTCTTACAATGGAATTCTTGTAATAAAAATCCTTTCACTTTGTTTCTCTCAGCTGGTGCTTTTCTCTTTTCAATCTGATCTCCAACCACTACCTTTACCTATAATTAATTCTCTGTATTACATTGTTCATAAGCCACCCGAGAGAGGTTTAAAAACAAATAATTTTATGGCTGGCCTCTTGCAGATGGAGACATTATGATGAGAGGCTATAGTATTTGTTGCAGTAGTTTTCATAAATAAACAACACTTATGTTATTCAGGATTATTTTCTGGTAATTCACAGCACCAGCTACAGCATGTTATTCCTGTTCTCAAGTGGCTTTCTTTTAAAATCCAAAACATATTTAAACAAAAAAAATCTCAATTCATTTGAAAACATTTTTAGAGTTATAGTGCTATGTAATAAGTGAATGCAGGTGCACTGATAACTGGAATGACCTTGAACTATTATATTGGACTATGTCATTTTTATAATTTTAATGTTTGAGATGTTTTTAGCGGTTGGTTTTAATGTATATGTTTATTTTGTTGAACATATGTTTGTGTGGCATCGAATTGTGCCTTTATGTGAGCTGCTCTGAGTCCCCTTTAGGGTGGGAAGTGTGGGATATAAATATGACAAATAATAAATAAGTACATCAGGTGTATGTGAAACATAAATGAATTCCATGTTTGTTTTAGGTTCAGTTTTTAAGATATTTAATTACGTATGAATATGCAAATACAGTTTTCCAAAATAAGAAAAAATCCAAAACATTTCTAGTCCCAGGCATTTTAGAGAAAGGATACTCAACCTGTATTAACCAGGTAGCTTGTCTCAATCTATCACTGGTTTTCCCTCCCGGTCCGCCCCCCGCTTTAAGGAATTTCTACATCCCAATGTGCCCATGTTTTTGTAACAAAGGCAGAGTGGATCATTGGAGAAAATAACATGAAAGTGGTAAACACTGCTTCCCTGATGTCACCGATCTCATTACAGCACCCGTCACTCCCATGGTTGCTACTGGAGAATTAAATGGAAAGCAATGTATCATAGCATGTAGTTTTGGCTTTGAGGACTTGTGAAACATCTTTAAATATTTTATCATTTATTGCAAACAGGCTGGGAAAGGATACATAATAATTTACCTTTTACTCCAGGAAACCCAATTTGCCCAGGGCTTCCCTTTTCACCTGATGATCCAGGAATACCTGGCTGTCCAGGCAAGCCTTTCAATCCTGGCTGCCCCGGAAATCCTGTGGAAAAAATATTTACTCATCCATCACATTGTTACCATAAATAAGACTGTTTATACATTCTTTTGTAATGCACACATACAATTCCTAATACCCATTATAATGTTATAGCAGGGATTGTACATGATACTTCTGCCGTCTTGCATCTAGGTAATTTTCTGACCATGTGACTGTGTGGTTAGAGCAGAATCCATGGCTGGTTGATGCAAAGTCAGTCTGGATGACAGCTTGGAAAGATTCACTACCACACTCCTCATTCAACAATTTATGTCATGCTTATATAATGTTGTGTTTGTGTAATATTAATAAAAGCTATTTGCCACAGTGTTCGTTAGAAAGGGATTTTTAAAAGCAGAAGGATTGTTTTCACTTTGCCTGAAAAAGCACTGCTTTGGGAGGACAAACGCTTGCATTAAGGGTCTTGTGTCCCTGCTATTTAAAAAGTAACATAGAAAATAAAATTCTGGCCATGTAATAAGGGAACTCTTTAAGAGAGGCAACCTGAACTCTGTTCCTTTGCTGAGACAATGATTACAAAATTATAATTGTATAAAATCTGTGCCAAAGAAAGCAATGGGCGCTGACATGAATAGGCAAAAAAGGGAGATTTTCTACACACACACACACACACACATATGCAAAGGTACTGAAGTTACTGAATACAACTAAGAGATTTGGTCTGTCCACAATATGTTGTGCAATAGTTTAGTAACATAATATGTATACAACCCAAAGCTTACTGCTTACTAAAGAGTATAAAATCTGAATTCCTCAAGATGGGACTGAATTCTTTCTTATTTACTTTGATTTTCCTTTCTTCAGTTTCATCACTATGTTATTTTGAATTTGGACATCTCACTTTTTGCCAAAATAGGTCTCAGCTTTTCACCTGGCCAAAATATATTTTGCTTCCTACTCCTTTCCCAGCAGCCCTTTGATGTATAGAGAATGAAAGTTACATTCACTGGCTGTCTGGCAATAGTTGGTGTTTCATGTGAACTGCACACAACCTATTAGAACAGTGGTTCTCAACCTGTGGGTCCAGGTGTTTTGGCCTACAACTCCCAGAAATCCCAGTCAGTTTACCAGCTGTTAAGATTTCTGGGAGTTGAATGCCAAAATATCTGGAGACCTACAGGTTGGGAACCACTGTATTAGAAAGTCTCAAAGACTATTAGTCTGGGTTTGCCAGTTGCTTAATAGTCTTCTTACCAGTTTCTACTCAATGCCTGTCCAATTGAGTTTCCAGTACAATTACACTTCCTTTTTGTCTAGGCTTCCTCTTCTGGACATGTGCTGGGCAGGATGTAATCACAGCCTTCCCTATTTACTCCACTGCAAATGTGACTTAAGGTCTAGCTTTGATGCAACATTTGGATATGGGATTCTTTTATCACTGTTGGCATAACATATCAACTACCCTGGCAGGAACCTCATAGCTTCCCCCCATTTGTGTGAGTCACAAAGATCACAATGAAAAATCCATTGCCAACTCGTAACTGTACTTTTCCAGGTAGGCATTGTAAATCCACACAATGTGCTCTTCTCCTGTTGCCCTACCCCCACCTCTAGAGGAGGTATGGGCAAACTTTGGTGCTCCAACAATTCCTAACAGCTGATAAACTAGCTGGGATTTCTGGGAGTTGAAGTCCAAAACACCTGGAAGGCTGAAGTTTGCCTAAGCCTGCTCTATAGGAAATAAGCAGAAGTAGATTGGGGCATGTGCAAGGTAGTGATGATGCTCACATAAAAAACCATTTAGCTGTATACATAAGCAGAATAACAAAAATGTCTAGATTCACATGCAACCTCTTAAATAAACCCAGTTTTAGGTAAGCAAACTGTTATTTGTAAATGCTACTACTTGTGTTTCCCTTTGTTTTGTTATCTACCTTGCTACTGTATTTTAAAAATAAGGAAAAAAATAACCTCCTTGTCCTCTTGAACCCGGGGAGCCTTGAATGCCCTTCAGACCTTCGCTGCCAGAAAATCCTGGATCACCAACATCACCTTTTCCTCCAATGGCTCCTTTCAGTCCTGCAAAAATAATGGAAAGTCATCTTCTCAGGGAAAGTCACTACCACATTGGATCACCCTGTCATGCTCTACTTTATCTGGCTATTCTTACAGTTTTCATATTTCACCATGAATACCCTGCAGGCTCCAGTCATTTCTGACTTACAGTGACCTTAAAGTGAAACAAACACAGGGTTTTATGGCAGCATTTATTCAGGGGGGCTTGCACGTACCTTGGGACGAAATTAACAGTTTGTACTGGTCTTGTTAGTGGAATCTAAGAGATCCTCTTGCTTCACAATATATCTGTCAGCTTGATAGATTAGGCCTTACTAATGTGCACCCAGATGTTAGAGCATGTCACTGAAATGTAACTCTCTGTATATTCTGTTCAATGAGTTGTATTTGTATTATGGAGGCTGTGCTATTTATACTTTTTTCTTTATATATAGTTAAATGTTTTAAAGTAAACATTGTCTACAGCTTATCATTTCATTGTTTCAGATAACTTGGACTGAAATCTAAAGTAAAGAAAGTTGCAATCCTACACAGTTTTATGGGAGTTTAGTGGGACTTACTTCTGAGGAGAGAATACAAACACATACCTATGTTAGACTGGGTTATCAGTATGCAAAGGGATCTTCTAGCATTTTAGAGACAAACTGAGAAAAAGCAGCTCTATCAGGAAACTACTCAGTGTTACATACCAACACACGTATATACATACCACTAAGTCCAGGTATGCCAGCTTCCCCTTTAAAACCTGGTCTTCCTGGCAGATTTATAGTATCTCCTGTACTGCCTGTTAGAAGCAAAAATATTATCTGAATTAATATTATTATTATTAATAATATTAATGTTAATAATACTAATAATAATATCTGTATTATTTCTTTATATGCATGTGCATTTATCTTTAGAGAATACCGTTTCATGTGAAAATTTAACCACACATTTTCTTGCCACAAATCTCTTACTCTGGAAACAATAAGTAAGCATTCTAGGATTGCCCTCTTCAGAAAGAAGAAGGGTTAGCATGGACTTGGACTCCTCTGCTGGACATGACTCTAGAGCAGTGTTTCTCAAAATGTGCTCCTCTGGGTGGTTTGGACTTCAGCTCCCAGAAATCCCATTCAGTTTACCAGCTGTTAGAAATTGTGGGACCTGAAGTCCAAAACATCGGGAGGAACATAGTTTGAGAAACCCTGATGTAGAGTATAAGGAGTCCCACAGGTTTACCGCAGTCAGTAGGACCCTATTGACACAGTCTCCATTTACTGATACAGGACATTTATCTTATATCTTACATGATGGAAAAATGAATGAAACTATGTCCAATTTGCCATCTTACTTTAGCACAACCCACATAAGGGTGAGGAAGCAGCTGCTCTCTTTAAGTCAGAGGTTCCCAACCTGTGGTCTGTGAACCACCAGTAGTCCGCAAGTACTAAAATCTGATCCGCGGCCCCACTGTTACTACATTGTTGCAACGAGAATGACTGGTCTTATAGTGCCGAGGCTTGTTAAATATGTTTTTTTTTTTGTGGATGAGCAAATAGCAAAGACTGGATGGCATATGTTCTGTATTAGAGAGGCAACTAGAGCTGATGTGGTCTATCAATGCAGTTTTCTGAATCAGCACCCCAAATAACCAAATTGAACCTAAAGTTGACCAAAAACCGATTCGTAACCCTTTTGGCACTATTGTTGGAGAGTGGCCCCTGGTCAAAGTGGTCCCTGGTCAAAAAAAGGTTGGAAACCACTTGCTTTCTGCCTTGAGGAGTAATTTGAGATACCTAATATCTTTCCTAATCTGCTACAAAACCTCTTATTACTTTTATTACAACAAAAAGAGTGTCAGATGAAATCAAAAGAAAATATACAAAGTAAAAACAGAAATGAGAAGTCAGACTCACAAATTAGATAATTTTGCCTATTCTGGTTTGGTCACACAACTGCATGTAATTATCCTTTAAAAAAAAAAAAAAGCTTGGAGATTGTATAAATAAACTCACCGATTTCACCAGGCTGGCCACTTTCACCAGGTAAACCGCCAATCCCTGGAAAACCCTTTTCTCCCTGTCACATTTGAAAATGGAAAGCAAGATATTAATCAGTACGGATATCATCCTTCCTCTCATTCTCCCTGGGTTTGTCCCCAACGCTCTCCAAATCTGCCTTTTCATAATGAGTGCTGACAAACAGAACAGTCTGTGTGACTAAAAATGAGAGAAGAAAGAAATAAACATGCATATAGCTTGCTTGCTTTGGTTCCCTGGAAGTGTGCTATGGGTAGATTCACAGAATGTGGTGGAGATTCTGGCACTTTGTTTACCAAACTCTAATGAAGTGAAGAGCATGAAGATAAAAAGGAAATACTTGGCATGCACACGTGCATTTTGCTCACCCTTCGTCCTGTGATTCCAGGGAAGCCGGGAATGCCACGAATTCCTGGGATGCCAGGAAATCCCGGGACACCAGGCACTCCTTTAAGCCCAAAGTCTCCTTTCTGGCCTTTTTCAAAACCCGGAATTCCAGGGAAACCCGGCGTTCCAGGCTGGCCAGGGAAACCCAGCAGGCCTTTACTGCCTACAAGACAGTTCAAAATGTTGATTTAGGAGTAGCCCACTTCATAATTAAACTTCCATAATATACACTCTGCCTTGTAATAGACTGAGCATTGTCAACAATTCCTTTCCTCTTCTTGCCAGTGGAACTTTAAGCGCTTCTTTAAAAAAAATAGCACAAAATATTGCATTGAATACACATTTCAAGTATGGCTTCTGTATTGAGGTATTTTTTTCATTGCCTACACCCTGAATTAAGCTTTTACATTGTAGACCAAGCATGTGCAAACTTTGGCCCTCCAGGTGTTTTGGACTTCAACTCCCACAATTCCTAACAGCCGGTAGGCTGTTAGGAATTGTGTGAGTTGAAGTCCAAAACACCTGGAGGGCCAAAGTTTGCACATGCCTTTTGTAGACTGTCTGTTATGCAGAACGAAGTGTTTTATGAATTAAAAAGTGGTAAATTGGTCCAAACAACACTATAATAGTTTGTGATACCACATTTATTCTGATGTTGCATCTCCTTACCTTTGAATCCAGGGGCCCCTGGGACACCACTTGCACCTTCATCTCCTTTTTCCCCTTTCACTTCTAACAGCATGCCAGGCATAAATGTAATGGGTGCTCCAGGTGGACCACGATTTCCACGGTCACCTATTAAGAATACATGTTCAATTAAAGCTGACATAAGGTGCTTAAAAGTGGAAAAATACTTAATAATAATTCAGATATGGCCCAATACAGTTAATATGAACTGTCAGTGATGCTTCAGGTGAGACTGTTTAATATAATAACAATAATTTTATTTTTATACCCTGCCTCTATCTCCCCGAAGGGACTTGGGCTTACATGGGGCCAAGTGTTATCAACACAATTAAAACGTAGCATATTAAAATGCATAACAACAGTATAAAACAAAATAAGAACAAGAACATTATAAAAATATATAGAACAGGCATCAAAACAACAACCAAAAGCAAAATTCAATGTTTTATATTATGAAGCCTATAACTCAAAATTCAGGGTCCTGTTTTCTCATACATATTCAGAAAAGTTTACACTTTTTAGGTAATCCTTCAATATTTAACCTATACATTTAGATGAGAAAACTGAAGAGCAAGAACACTTTATTTCCTCATGAATGTATTTCTTTTCACCATCTTTTATTATTAAACAATACAGTGTAACCTCTTTGGGAGATTGCTGCCTGCTTTGCTCTTGTCTATTTTGAGGAACTTTGGGTTGGTTGATTTTGTGTGGTTTTTATTCCTGGTATGTTTGGCTTCAGGAAGAGAGGGAGGGAGGGAAAAGAGGGAGGCTGGACTGAGTACAGTATGAAGAACAAAATGATGCTTCTGCCTCTTCACTTTGGACTTTGGGCTTCCTTGGTACAAATTTGTGCTGCTACCATTTTTACGTTGATCTTTCTTTTTATTGTTCCACGTGAATGTGCAGATTTTGCCTTGCTGTTACACTGGCCAACACATATTTTGTTGCCTCAATGTGCTTTCTTGCCACAACTTTGTGCTTCTACCATTTTAAAGTTGATATTTCTTTCTTTAATGTTCCATGTGAATGTGCATTTATACACTATTTGTGATTTATAAAGTACATTTTTAAAAAAATGTGTAACAATTTTTTTTGTGTATTTGGGGGGCCGGATGGTTTAATAGTATTTCAATGCATTTCAATAAGAAAATTCACTTTGAGATAAGAGCGTTTTAAGTTAATTACTCAGCTACTGAACAAATTTCTGTGATCAGCAGTTCTATGGCCTTTCAATATAATTTAGTGCAGGGGGGTGCCGAGTTTGATTTGGGGGGGGGGGGCTGAGCTTGATTCGGGGGGGGGGGCTTAGGATCTACCCTAGCAAATCTTTTATATCGTTATCCCAATACCCCCATGCATATGGGATATATTGAGCATGGTGATCTGATCATGATATGAATAAACATAACAGTTTAAATAATGTACCAGTAAGGCCTTCTCGTGGATCATCCTGAGAATGCTGGGGGGGGGGGGGGGGGGCTGAAATTCATGTAATACAGATTACTGTATTACATGAATTTAATGCGCACCCTATTTTTGGCAAGGTAATTTAGCCAAAGAAGGCAAGTGTTAGAGTCGAGTAACTATAGAAAGTGGTTGCTGTGGGTTGCTGGTAGAAAAGACATCTCTATCTCACAAAAAGAAAATAAAAAATTAAATCACAGTAATGAGCATCTTGATAAATCATCCGGAAGTGTTTCTGTGGACCCTCATGATGCTAGACAAGTAGCCTCTTTCCCCTAGACAGAAAAATTAAAGCTTAATTCCTATCCATGTTTAACAAAATGGGACTCAACTTCACATAATAATACTTAGTACTATACTTTGATATATTTTGGTTATGAGAACATTTGGTTTAAATTTGGTACATCATTTTTCTTTTCTTTTTCAAAGTGTTGAAAACTAGATCCAAACATATCCCAGGTACCCTGGAAACACTTGACAAAACTGAGAAAATTATACCTTTCCATCCTGGTTCGCCCGGCAGACCGGGGACACCCAGTGATCCAGTGTCACCACGCTCTCCATGGACTCCTTTCCGTCCTGGCCACCCTTTGAAGCCCATAGCACCCTTGAAACCACCAATTCCAGGTGAGCCCTTAGCACCTTTTGTCAGAAAAGGTGAAAAAGAGAAATCACAAGTCAATCTAAACAGAGTTATCTCTACCTGGTTTTTCAGGCTAAAGCAAGACAGGTTTAAAGATGCACATGCTGACTCACAAGTATAAAAAACAGGGCAGACAACAAAATATTAAAGTGTCAAATTCTGTTAGGAAAGTCAATCACTGCACAAAGATAAAAATAAAAGCAAAGATGCTAAAAATGAAATATACATTTCTGATTAAAGTGGGCAGTGAAAATCTACTGTGCAAAGCTGGAATATGATCACCTTTGGATACAAATTCATTACATTTGGACTTTTGGGAGTAGCTATGGGATTTTAATGCATTTTAATATTTTAATGCTTTTAATGACATAACTGCCTTGTTTTTTAATGTTTATATTTATACTAGCTGTGCCCTGCCACGCGTTGCTGTGGCTTTTAGTAAGAGTTTTGAAGTCTGTGCCTGGCCTCTCTTCCTTCCTTCACTCGCCCTCTTTCCCTCTTTCTCTCTCTCACACTCCTTCCTTTCCCCTCTTTCTCTCTCTCTCTCTCTCTCCCTCTCTCTCTCTCTCTGGCATCCCTCCGTCCTCCCCCTTCTTTATGCTTGTGTGTAAACTTGAGTATCTTCTGTTGGTCATGGGGGTTCAGTGTGGCATGTTTGCCCCAATTCTGTCGTTGGTGGGGTTCAGGATGGTCTTTGAGTTTTGGTAAACTCTGAATCCCAGTGACTACAACTCCCAAATGTCAAGGTCTATTTCCCTCAAACTCCATCTGTGTGGATATTAGGGCGTATTGAATGCTTTGGTCCGGATCCATCATTGTTGTCTTCCAAGTCGCCCCCTCCCTTCTCCCCACCCCTTCCCTCCCTGAGTCACTCCTTCCCTCCTCCCCCCCCTCCGGAAAGACACGCCCCCTCCCTTCGCCCCACTTCTCTTCCTGATTGACTCCTGGAAGGAAAGGGGTGGGGCGAAGGGAGGGGGCGTGTCTTTCCGGAGGGGGTGGGAGGAGGGAAGGAGTGACTCAGGGAGGGAAGGGGTGGGGAGAAGGGAGGGGGCGAATTTGAAGACACGCCTCCTCCCTTCGCCCCACCCCTTTCCTCCGTGACTCACTCCTTCCCTCCTCCCTCCCTCTCCGGTTAGACACACCCCCTCCCTTCACCCCACCCCTTTGTGTGTGCCACGCGGGGGGGGGGCGAGGGGCGGCGCGTGCGCGCGTGGCGGGGAGTTTGCACCGCGCACGTGTGTGTGTGCCGCGCGGGGGGAGGGGGGGAGGGGCCGTGCGTGCGCGCGTGCCGGGGAGTTTTCGCCAGTGCGCATGTTCAGTTGTTTTGCGGTGTTTTTGTCGTTGTTGTGGTGTTTTTTTTTTTAATTTGGAGTACATTAGTTTGTACCGAGTGGGTTGTCCTAGGGGCATGGCAATTCTGGTTCAGTTTCGTTGGGGGGTTGTGGAGTTATACGGCTCCGTACGACGCCCCTTACAGATTTATATTATAGATTTTAACATATTAATATTGTTTTATTCATCATTGCTTTATATTTCTTTTAGATGCCTTGACTCACTATATCAAGAGAAAACTGTGATAAAAATAATGTAAATAAATAGGATTTTTTAAAAAGCCAGGGAAGGGCATACTAAGATTGGTGTTGGACTGCACATCAAAGAGGGCGCAGTTTCAAACAGAAATGTCAAAATTGGCAGAATCACTGTGAAAGACAATACAAGAAAGAACATATTAAAGGAGCCTTTCATTTTTACTGTATGCCAATGGTGCATAATTAACAACTCATGAAGTATATGGATGGCCATTTCTAATGAGTTCATTGCATTTATTTTTGTCACTTTATGATTAAGATGTGCCATAAAGCAGTCTCTCCCCCACTTAAAAAAAAACACACACACACACACACACAAGAACACTAATGTCACTCTGAGCTAAGGAACATTTCTGCTGTTCTTTTCATTACCTTTGAGGCCAGGGGGACCAGGCATCCCATCTAACCCAGGAAGACCTGGGTCACCAATCCTGCCTTTAGCACCAAAGAAACCTGTTTCGCCTTTGTTGCCCGGGAGACCTTTCATGCCTATGGGACCATCTTGTCCTGGATCTCCTGGATCCCCTCTGTCACCTGGTGAGCCTATAAGGTACAATGTGGGAAAGATATAGAAAATATACTGGATTATAATGTAGACTATGGAATGCTATCATAGTACAAAACATGAGTAAATAAATAAATAAAAAGAGCCATTGGGGGTTTGTAAGTTTTTTGGGCTGTATGGCCATCTTCCAGAAGCATTCTCTCCTGACGTTTCACCTGTATCTATGGCAGGCATCCTCAAGTGTTGTGAGGTCTGTTGGAAACTAGGAAAATGGGGTTTAAATATCTATGGAATGTCCAGAGTGGGAGAAAGAACTCTTGTCTGTTGGAGGCAAGTGTGAATGTTTCAACTGGCCACCTTGATTAGCATTTAATGGCCTAGCAGTTTCAAGGTGTGGCTTCTTACTTCCTGGGGGAATCCTTTGTTGAGAGGTGATTAGCTGTCCTTGGTTGTTTCTTGTCTGGAGTTCCCCTGTTTTTGACTGTTGTACTTTATTTACTGTTACGATTTTAGAGTTTTTTTAAAAAACAAATAGCTAGATTTTGTTCGTTTTCTGGTTTCCTCCTTTCTGTTGAAATATACTAGTGGATTTCAATGGCTTCTCTGTGTAGTCTGACATGGTGGTTGTGAGAGTGGTCCAGCATTTCTGTGTTCTCAAATAATATGCTGTGTCCCGGTTGGTTGATCAGGTGCTCTGCTATGGCTGACTTCTCTGGTTGAAGTAGTCTGCAGTGCCTTTCCTGTTCCTTGATTCATGTTTGGGCATTCCTGCACTTGGTGGTCCCTATGTAGACGTCCACAGCTGCATGGTATCCAGTAAACTCCTGCAGAGGTGAGAGGATCCCTCTTGTCCTTTGCTGAACAGCCATAGACTATACCTATTATTGTTCTTGCCTGCTATAGCATTGCACCTAATTTCCCAGACCCTCTAGAAATTGCACTAGCCTCAGACTGGCCTTTTAAAATTGCCTTGAACAGGCAGGACTATTTTAAATATATATGTGCTATTATGATTTTTATGCTTATATTGCTTTGTTAATTTTATGTTTATGTTGTTTACTCTGTATGTATTGATGATGTTACTTGGAAACTGCTCTGAGTCCACTCGGGGAGATAGAGCAGTATATATCGTATATTCTGGTGTATAAGACTACTTTTTAACCCAAGAAAATCTTCTCAAACATCAAAGGTCGTCTTATACACGGGAGTAGTCTTATAGAGCGGGTGCTGAAACTTCCAATCAGATTGGAGGATCTGTGGTTGCCGCATATGGTGGGGGGAGCTCAAAAATGGCAATGGCAGCGTCCCTGCCATATGCAGCGAATGTATGAAAGCATTAAGGGCGATGCTGTATAAGTATGGTAGAAGAAAATCCATTCATCAGGATTCATGGACTTAATGCGGTCCCGATGGTGAGGTGAAGGGGCGCCTCACCGGGAAGGTGTAAGTGATGGGCGGAGCAAGCTGCACGCGTTCGGGGCGCCTGGGTATGGAAAAAAGAGATAGAGTGGCTCTGGGAAAATTACCACATTGAAATCAAATCTGATGCTTTTAAAATTTTTATTTGGTGTGTGTTGGAAGAGGGGTAGTCTTATACGGCAAGTATATCCAAACTCTATATTTTAACTGGAGAAGTTGGGGGTCATCTTATACGCCCTGTTGTCTTATATGCCGGAATATACGGTAAATAAAGTTTTGTTGTTGTTGCTGCATTTTCTTAGTGCCATTGTTGATTGAAGAACTAGTTAATGGCAACTCACCATGTAATATTTCTAAACTAAAATATTACATTGACATAAAAAGGAAGGTTATTTTTACTTGGAAAATGGTCCATTTTGATATCCAAACAACTTCCTTTTGCAGTCAACTATAAGAACTCAACTATGCAGCTGTTTCTAGACCCCTCGCATCCTCCAAATATTCAGCCCATTATGGCCTGGGAAGCAGAACAATTAGCATTGTGTTAAGCACTTCCTAGTACCAATGGTCCAGGCAATGAAGAAAGAGGGAGGAAACAAACTACACACCATTACTTTCCAAAATTCACTGTGATTCCATTACCTCCCCAACTAACTAATGCAAGAAATAATTTAGTAGAATGCTGACCTTTACATACCTAATAAACTGGGCAGTGAGGAAAGATTTCAGAGGCATTTGCTTCTCCAAGTTATGAGAGAGGAGAGGAACAGTGTAAGAATGTGAGTGTTGGGAGAAAGAGTGTAATAGGAAATGTGTGCAAGCTATGAGTAGGTGTCTCTCTGTACACTAAAGTTCCTGGGAGAAAGGCTAGGAGGGAAAAAGAGAGGATGAAACTAGATTCTGCTTGCCACCAACACATGGCTCGATCACTATGTGGCCCCTGGAAAGAAAGCAGTGTTGAACCATTCTTAATACAAGTTGAGCATCCCTTGTCTGGAATTTCCCCTTGTCTGGAATCTCACCTACAAATCCTGGTGGTCCCATTCTTCCCATGAGCCCTTGCTGGCCTGGCATTCCAGGGAACCCAAACGATCCTGGTGGTCCTGGCGCACCAGTTGTGCCAACTGGCCCTGAAGGTCCACGATATCCTTTAGCTCCACGGGGCCCGGGAAAACCATCACTACCTAACAACAGATATACATGAAACAAATAATTAACAACATTATGTGTTCTGCATCAAAACATAAAGGCTGAATCAAAATTAACTAGTCAACTTGTGTTCCCACTGAAATCGATAGGACTTGACTGTCGTGTCCCACTGAATCTGTTGCACACCGTCAAGTCATTTTGACTTACTGCAACTCTCTTATGGAGTTTTATTGGTAATATTTCTCCACAATGGGACTTAAAAGTGGCTTATAGCATAAATTAAAACAAAATGGCTAAACAGGTGGTGGAAAAGTTTAAAAGCATTAGACACCAAATCAAGCATTATTTTTAAGAAATCAATTTAAACTATTAAAATGCATTAAACGTATAATACATATTGAAATATCACATTCATTGCATATTGCTGAAGGCCTTTAATAATTATACAAAAAAGTTGATTTTTTTTGTAAGTTCAAGAATAGCTATTGATGTGAGAACTTTTTGAGATGTGCTTTCTTAAACCCAACTTATACATTTTCTTCAGCAGTATCTGCAGTGGAATGCTGATATTAGCAGATGAATTCAACACTGACAAAACCATTGATCTATTGCTTTTTTTTTCAGAGCAGTCATAGAACTCATGTTGGCTACAACTCAGAGCAGTTCTGCACAGACACTGTAATCCAGTTTGAAGCTGGTTCAAAATTGGGGTGTCCCCTCCAATGTGCGTTAAGTCTGAAACAGCTCCCATCTGAGCTATCACTGCCTGTACCACCTCCTCCTCCACCTGTCAGAAAAGGTAAGATGTAATCAACCCTCAGGGGGACCAATACAATCCCAACTCAGGTTCCTGTGAGTTTTCAGGGCTGTATGGCCATGTTCCAGAAGCATTCTCTCCTGACGTTTGCCCACATCGATGGCAGGCATCCTCAGAGGTTGCCTGCCATTGATGTGGGCGAAACATCAGGAGAGAATGCTCCTGGAACATGGCCATACAGCCTGGAAACCTCAAAGCAACCCAGTGATAATGGCTATGAAAGCCTTCAACAATCTCAACTCAGTTGCTGCCTAGAGAAAAGATCTCTGAAGTGGTGGCTTAGGGAGGATCTATGCCAGGCATCCTCAAACTGTGGCCCTTCAGCTGTTTGGGCCTCCAATTCTCAGAAACCCCAATAAGCTTTTTCAATTGTCAGGAATTCTGGGAGTTGAAGGCCCAAACAGCTGGAGGGTGCCTGATCTATACTGTAGAATCAATGCAATTTGTCACTACTTTTAACCATCATGGCTCAACGCTAAGGAATCTTGGGAGTTGTGATTTAATAAAATCTTTAGCCTTCTCTGCCAAAGAGTTCTGATATCTCATCAGACTCATCTCCATCTCCAACTATTTCATAGCATTGAGGCATGGCAGTTGAAGTGGGGTCAAACCACAGTGCAGATGATACAGTTATGGTGTCCCTTGCCTGCAAAATGGTATGGCCAATTTTCCAGAGAAGTCACTCTTATTTCATTTTTGAAGTTTGATCACATATCTTTTTGTATTCTAACACCAAAGATGAAAGGACTTTTGTTTCCAGAGAAAATATTTTTTAAAAGATGTAAACATTGGCACAGATATGGAAAAACCTTTACACCACCCCAAAAGAGTTACCTCTCAACCCGGGTTGTCCATGGTCTCCTTGCTGGCCTTTCAGTCCTGGGAATCCAGGTGGTCCGGCATCCCCTGGAGGGCCTGCGGATGCTCCTAGTCTATCACCAGTAATCCCTTTGGCCCCAGCAGGCCCAGGGAAGCCTTGGAGGCCGACACTGCCTGGAAAGCCCTGCTCCCCTGGCAAGCCAGGCGCACCTCTGTTTCCTCGGGGCCCAGTAAATCCTTAATGCAAGAAAAGGCCCAAGAAAAGATCGATTTAAACAGAGCTATGCAGATCATGAGCACTACCAGCCAAACAACCACTGCAAAGTCACACTATTCCAATGGGAAAATTAAGCCAGGTTTTAATAGTACGGACATGCATTAGTTAAAAATGTATCTGACATATAAAGGCCAAGAGATCACTTGTATGGTGGTGACAGCAAATAATTCCAACCAAAGAATGAGGGCTGATAGTACCAACTATGTATATTATAAGAGAGCCTTGTGTGCCGTTAAGGCCTTCTCTTTAAGCATCACTGCATCAAATCATAGACTATTTTCACATGCTAAAATTACCTCCAACAATACAATGCATCAATAGCAAGAGATATTAGGCTATTTTGCATCATTTTCAATGTCTTGTGCACCAGTAAATAATAAACAAATAAACTGTAGAAATGCAATAGTGTGTTCTTAAGAGTGTGTACTGGGTTTTTACTGTACCTTACAGAACAGAATCTCTGCATCTGTATGCTTGTCCATTGTGCTCTGCCTCATATACAGAGGAGGAATTGTTGGAGGCTACAAACAATGCTGTTGATGTTGCCCATTTTTGGTCAAAAGATATTTAGTTGCCAGCACACCTTCTATTTTTATCAGTTTTATACTAAGTTATGCAATGCTTTTGATACAAAACAAACAAACAAATAAATAAACTGTACCTGGCGGGCCAGATGAACCTTCTGGACCTTGATCCCCTTGAAGGCCAAGAAATCCTTTTGATCCCGGCAGGCCAAATTCACCCGGAATTCCTTTTACACCTTTTGCACCTACATTTTAAAAGATGATATAAGATACAAATGAAGGGAAAAGATGTGCCAGTCTGGTTGTCTTCACATTCTAAGGAAATGTGAGCTTACTGATTAAAGCACAGATTTTTAGCTGCATATAAATGAGTATAATCTCCCACCTCAGGGACGAGAATTTTTAAAATAAAGATGGCAGTAGTCAATGTTATTTACATACATTGTTATTTTAGAATAACATCAAACTTGTTCTCAACACTTTATGTGTCTTATGTTGTAATCAATTTCATTCTGTTTCCAAATTATTCAGATTATCTTTTTTTCTGACAGGCAGGTTAATCAAATAATGTATTTATGGTACTATTAAATTATTGGCCAACTGATCTTGAGGATGATCCTAAACAGGCCTGTAGCGAGGGGGTGGTTTTAGGGGTTCAACCCCCCTCGAAATGTTTCAGATTTTTTTTTAAAAACCTGGTTTACTCATGAATTTTAACTGGTTAACCAAATCCCCATGCTAAGTCTATAAGATGCAAAAAATTAAGAGTCCCTCCAGAACTGTAAGCACTATCTCAAGCAAATATTGACAATTTATTCACACTGTCATTACTTGCAGCAATAGCCGATGTAGTGAAGCAACCAAGTTGGGTGTGTGTGTGTTGAATGCTCTCATTAAGGAGGCCAGACTTGGTGGAGGTGGTTGACAGGGGCAGAGCTGCAGGCTATTGAAGGTTGCTCTGCCCCTTGCTGTGCTCTTTGCTTCAGCATGAGCTAGGAGGCAGGTTTCAACCCCCCCCCCCCGAAATTGTCAACCCTCCCCGAATTTTTTTTCTGGCTACGGCCCTGATCCTAAACCATGTGATTGTACCAAATATTGTAGTTGTACATGCCCAAAACGTTCTTCCGTACCAACTATTGAGGAGTAGCCATAAAAGGTTCTCTGAATTACGGAAATAAATGAATAGGATTTTATGGTTACTTCAAAGCCCCTTCTACACTGCCACATAAAACCCAGATTATCTGCTTTGAAGTGGATTATATGGCAGTGTAGACTCAAATAATTCAGTTCAAAGCAGATAATGTGGATTATCTGCTTTGATAATCTGGATTATATGGCAGTGTAGAAGGAGCATAAGATATCATCTTATATTTTCCCACAGTTACATTGTGGTCCCTCCTACACAGCTTTATAAAATCCATATTATCTGCTTTGAACTGGACTATATGGTAGTGTAGACTAAGATAATCCAGTTCAAATCAGAAAATGTGGATTTTCTGTTTTTATAACCTGCATTATCTGGCAGTGTAGAATGGGGCTGTGATGAAGATGAAGTTGATGAAGATATCAATGACAACATTATACATTCACCTCTGGCTCCTGGAAGACCTGGACGTCCTGGAATTCCTTTTGGAGGTTGAACACAGCCAGTCCCTAAGAGATAAGCAACAGGGATTGAAACAAAAAAGAGCTCTGTGGTCCCTTGAAGCCTGACAAATGCCATCAGCCTTCATGAGCCAAATGCACAGTTAGTGATGTTTCTATACCTTTTGTCTTAGCAACAATTGTCTGAAATGGAGTGGGGTTCACAGAAGGAGGGAAGACAAGGTTTGTGGTCAAGGGGATAACAGAATCATAGAAGTGGGAAAGAAAAGGAAGTAATACTGAGACATCTGGTCTTGCTATTGGATCTAAACTAAGGCACATGGGCAACACTTTCATAAGTGTGCTTTTCAAAGTACTACCTAAGCTGCCTGATGCTCAATGTTGGAATTTCCAGGATATTCCTAGTATATTTAGCTAAACCAAGTTTTGATCTATCTTTTAAAAAAACCTTTGCAACATGGTTCCTGAAATTATCAGTGCTTTCCATGTAAACCATTCAAAAGCACTAGCATTTTAAAAAGCTTGCAAGCAACATACATTTTCAAATGATTTTATTGAGTTTACCTGATTGAATTGGTTCAGTTCGATTGTGTCTGGCATCTACGATGATAACTTGTTGCTGTTGTCCACAGTCTACAACAAAAACAATAGCAACATCTGAATTTGTCAAAGGACCAGACACTGAGACTGTAACATTTGAAGCATTCACTCTATGGACAAAATGATTGCACTATCTATTTGTGCAGTGGATCTGCAGCCATGGGCTACAGGCCCTAAGCATCCAAAATGTTGGAGTTACAGAAATGGAGTTATGTCATATTAGAACCATTAGATGTCATTGGGGAATTTATGCAGTCACCATTTTTATAGTAATTTACAGGGGAGGCTAGATTTGCAAGGCAGGGATCAGCAAGAATGGCCTTTTTCGTGCTGCTAAATTGCAGCATCTCTAGCCATCATAATGGGAAATAGGCCACAAATATGGGGAGAGTCACTGTTGCCAATACACAGGGGCGGCTCAACCATTACGCAATGTAAGCGTTTGCAGTATAGTTGATTTTGCCCAGGGGTGCTCTTGAGGCGCTCTTGGGGAAAAATAGACCTTGACATATGCGAGTTGTAGTTACTGGGATGTATAGTTCACCTACAATCAAAGAGCATTCTGAACTCCACCAATGATGGAATTGAACCAAATATGGCACACAGAACTCCCACGATGGACAGAAAATATATATCAGTGATTGGTTGAGGGGTGCCAAAATACTGTTTGCTTACCATTGAAAATTACCTAGGGCCGCCTCTGCCAATACAACATTATAAATGGTCAACAACATAGGCCCCTTCTACACTGCCATATAATTCAGATTATCAAAGCAGATGATCCACATTATCTGCCTTGAACTGGATTATATGAGTCTACACTACTATATAATCCAGTTCAAAGTGAATAATCTGGCAGTTTAGAAGGGGCCTTGATTGAGCACCGTTGTTGCTGGGGATCAGTGATTTGTTAGCCATGGACTCATAGCTGAAATTATTTCTTACATACAGAAGGATGCCGCTCACCCACAAAACTAATCTAATATGCCTTTATAATAATAATAATCTTTATTTATATCCCGCCATCATCTCCCCAAGGGACTCGGAGCGGCTTACATGAGGCCAAGCCCAACAACACATCAGAAAAAACAACAAGCAATAAGCAAATAAACAATACAATTAATATAACTCACATATAGACAATAACACATAAAGATTTAAAAACCTATGGCCGGGCCAGATGTACTAGTAAAAATTTTAAAAATAAACGCTGGGCATGAACAGAGGTAGGATGTATCTAGTAGGAGGGTTTTAAACGAAATGTAAAGAGAGCAACCCAACGGGTAATTAAAGAGCTTTAGCACTTCTCTGGAGACTCTCATAGTTTTTATTTTATTTCTGCAGGGAAAAATCAAAATATCTTTTTTTGCCAAGTAGTTTATGGTATAGCATACAAAAGAAGGAGTAAGCTCAGCCAGGTTTTGAAGATGTCAGCACTTGCTGGAAAGCAAGAGGCTCAGTCAACCTCTGGGCTTGAGTGTAATATGTCATGTGACAGTGGGAGAACCCACACAGCAATCTTAAAGGGAAGCTCTCTTTGGCAGTTTGAATGTTTACATGTGACTCAGCAACTGGTAATGATTGTTAATGTGCCCAGTGGGCGATCAGGGGCCACATGGGACCCACAGAAAGGGCTCTCTCAGCACTATAGGTCTCTCCAGGAACACAGGAGGAAGTAGAGATGAAAAAGACAGCAATGGCAGGAGTTGCCTTGCTGGGCTGGCACTGGGGGAAGAGTAAGGCTGCCATGAGCTTCCCATCTTCTCATCCCACCAGGCCTGGGTCCTAGCACACATTCCAGGGGAGGAGGTGCCCACTTTTTCTTGCTTTGCTGAAAGAAAAAGAAAACTATGGTAGCTGAGCCTGGGAAGAGCAGAAAGGCCAGAGTGATGGCTCAGTAGGAAGAAGGGATTTACTGGACCTGACTTTACTTCCTTGCCATTTTGTGGATGACCTTGCCTGTGTGGCATCCATTTTATGGCTAGTCACTTCACTATGGCAATCCTTATATGCTGGAAACCTATTATGCTACTCCCAAATCTCACATGTGGTTGAAAATGATTGGAGAACTGACACATACCTATTTCAGCAGGAGCACCAGGAGGACCTGAAGGGCCTGGAAATCCAGGATTGCCATATATCCCAGGATCACCTGGAGGGCCACGGTATCCCTTTGGACCCACCAAGCCAATACCAGGCAAGCCATCTTCACCTGGGAAACCCTTTTGGCCAGGTAGGCCTGGATCACCTGCATCACCGAGTTCACCTCTGGTCCCATCGCCCTGACAGGGAATTAAAACACCACAGTTCACTTGGTACCATTATTTGGTTTTAGCCTTTATGCCCCTTTCCTGCCTTCCTCAGCAGTCTCAGTGCAGCTCTAGATCAGCAAGTTCAAAAACGAATTCAGCTGCCTGTGGGCTATTTAATTGCAACCAGCATATTGAAAGAACTCCCTGTTTGGGAAATTAACATCAACAGCAGCAGCAGCAACAACTTCATATCTAGACCACCCTCTCCCCCAAAGGGACTTAAAACAGTTTGCACACAGAAAAAAGGTGAACATTCAACGCCCAAAAGTATACAAACATGTCAAAAATTAAAATAATACACAATTGTAACAGTAAACTTATAACAAAAGAATGAAGCATCGAAATGAAAATAGAATAAAATAATCAAATAAGACATGATAACGCTAATAATATGAGTTATTATTAAAACATATACCCCGTAAGACAATTAAAATACACAGGCGTTCACTTAAAACGTGTCATAGCTGTCATGAGATAGAAATAAGTTAGCTAGCGATCTAATGGAATTAATTTAAAGTGTCCTAGTTCTCCTTCTCTCCACACGCTAAAGTGAATAAATGCATTTTCAAGAGTTTTTTTTAAAGGAGAGGAGGGTGGGGGGCCATTTTTATTTCTTTAGGGAGGGAATTCCAGAGACAGAGAGCAAGCGTGGAGAAGGCCCCCTATCTCGTTCCCACCAGCCTCATTTGTGACAAGGGTGGGACCCAGAGCAGCGTCTCCTTCTAAGATCGAAGGCTTGCAATGGCCTATATGGAGATATGTGATCCGACAAATAGGCTGGACCTGAACCATTTAGAGCTTTATAAGTAACGACCAGCACTTAACATTTAGCACAGAAGCAGACCGGCAACCAGTGGAGCTGCTGTAGCATGGGAGTTGTCCTCTCATGATAAGGTGCTCCAGTTACCAATCTGGCTGCCAATCTCTGCACCAATTGCAGCTTCTGAACTATCTTCAAGGGCAGCCCCGCATAGAGAGGCTTTTAACTGTGCGAAGGCGCTCCTGGCCACTTCCAACACCTGGGGTTCCAGAGTCAGTGATGAGTCCAGGATCACCCCCAGACTCTGAACCTGTGACTTCAGGGGAAGTGTGACCCCATTCTACACAGTCTGTAATCCCACACCCTGATCTGCTTTATGACTGATCAGGAATACCTCTGTCTTGTCTGGATTTAGTTTCAGCTTGTTGGCCCTCATCTAGTCCATTACTGATGACAGGCACCGGTTCAAGACCAAAACAGAATCATATAAATAATAAATACCCATGTAATTGAAATTTAAATCAATATAAATAAACTTTGTTTGTTGCTTATCAGCCGCAAACATATTTTTGGACTTAAAAAATCTTTCCATCATCTCTTTCTCTCTTCTCAGGGTTCAATTTCAGATTATTGGTCCTCATCTTAAAATTTAGCACTTCACCTGACTCCAGTGACAAAGAGAAGCAGAGCCCATATCAGCATAATAGTATGCTGGTTCTTTCATGCACTATGCCAATGTACAGAAGCTGGAGTGGATACGTACTCGGAGGCCAGGATATCCTGGTAAGCCATCTTTCCCATCTTTGCCTGGTAAACCATCTCTTCCTCTCGGTCCAGGAATTCCTTCACTTCCTTGTTCTCCTTTGGCACCTGAAAAATGCTCTCAATGAGACACAACTATAGTAATAAACACATTACTAAATTAATATCATTTATTATTTTTCCTCAAAAAAGAAAGAATAACAAAATTTACACTAAACCTTTTGTTGTAATGTATTGGGCATCTCCTTTAGGCCCGTGTCGTCCAGAGGGTCCAGGCGCACCGGGAGATCCCTGTTGGTTATTATAAATACAATCTAATTAATCATCTCATTAAGATGAAATGCAAGAAAAACCTTGTATTTAATCTTTCAGAAAGAGTGCATAATGCATACAAATTTGTTAAGGTAGAGGAATCCACAATTTTTTTCCTAATTTGAATATTGAGGGCAGTAAAAGGATTTTGCATGGCATGTCATTCACTGCATCTTTCCCCTCAAATAGTCAGTTGCTATCATGGGATTAGAGAAGTTAAAATATCTCCTAGGTATTAGTAAAATGTAAATAACAACTATAAAGAAATATTTGCATTTTATATGTTTATTCTAATTATTTTTACAGATATCACAAGGTGCTCTCCACTTCTTAAGTGTATCAAAAGTGAGACATTCTTGAGGAGCTGTTCAGGAAATTTAAGAAGCAAGTGGACAATTTATTTATTATTTATTTATTTACTTTGCTTATATACCGCAGTTCTCAGCCCAGGGGCGACTCACTGCAGTGTACAACATACAAAAACAGGTGAAAAATACAAGACACAGTATAAAATAATCCACAATTCATCATTATCAAAACATCCTCATCAAAAAACATCATCATTACTACAAAAAGCCATTCTGTGTCGTCTCATTGTCAAAACCACAATCCAGAATCATTTTCCGTTGTTCCATTCCTATGGTCAATTACCAATCATTGCACTTCTTGTTCAAACGCCTTCTTAAACAGCCAGGTCTTTAATTTCCTGCGGAATATCATCAGGGAGGGAGCTAGTCTGATGTCCACGGGGAGGGTGTTCCACAGCCGAGGAGCCACCACCGAGAAGGCCCTATCTCTCATCCTATCGTCTCGTCTTTATCGTCATGATAAAGAGAATTTGGCTTTGTCGTTATTGCTTTGTCTTTTAGAGTTGAGACTGTCTGCTTCTTCAGGTTGAAGTTGCTTTCCTTCATTCCCACTTTCTTGCTAAAATAGATACAATCTGAATAAACATAATCTATAATGTTTTTTTCTGTGTTTAGGGGTGAAAGATGTAGATATGGAAGTCTATCCTTTGAAATACAGTAAACAGATACGTATTTGCAGAGCTAACTTGTCCTGTGTAAACCCTGCTGAGGATGTTCTTTCTAGAAGATCAACAAGTAAATATAGTATTCACAATAAATGGCGATGAAGAATTGCATTTTTGCAATATTTTTAACAACAATTACATTTATAATACAGAGTGCAGCAGCATAACTTCCTTTTTTAAAATGCGCGCCATTCAGTCGGTTAAAGACGTAGCGGAGCGCTAGTGGTCTCGTCCGAGAGGCGGGAGTATAAAGTTTTGTCCTGACACAGTTCAGTCGCCATCATGCGTTGGAACAGTGAGGAGCATGATTTTGCCGTTGAGGCCTACTTTTCGCGTGGATTTGGAGTGGCTGGCCCGCTCTCTAGATCTGGCCCCTTGTGATTTTTTTCTATGGGGTTTTTTGAAATCCGGTGTTTCTGTGAACCGTCCAAGGACCCTACAAGATTTGAAGACCAACATCCAGGAAGAAATTGCCAACATAACGCCTGCTATGCTGGCAAGAGTCATGACAAATGACAGAAATCGGTTTACTCAGTGTATGGAGAATGGAGAATGGGGGACGTCACCTACCTAATTTGATCTTCAAAACTACGTAAAACAAAACTTTAGGTATGCGCCTACATTATAAAATATTTTTTTTCTGATTCATTCAATGGGTTTTATTAAGTTTTGAAAAAAAGGAAGTTATGCTGCTGCACCCTGTATAATAATAAAACTTTATTTATATTCCTCCCCAGAGGGACTCAGGGTGGATTAATCAATTTATTGATTGATTCCCCATGGGGTGAAAGGTGGGATATAAATAAAGTAAATAAATGACAAATTATTTATTTATTTAAACAATACAAAAATATGAGTTTATTGTATAAATATCATACTCTTTCACCAAGGAAACCGGGAACCCCGTGTGGGCCTTGATCTCCCTGTTCTCCTTTTCTTCCTTGCAGTCCCATTGGACCCGGATAGCCTGTTGGGCCTGGTGGGCCAGCAGGGACCCACCTTCCTTCTATACCTCCAGGGCAGATGCAATCTCCTTTCTCACCTGCAAGAAATATAGGCACAAAGTACGGTGGATGCAGTGTCATTTCAATAAGTTATAAAAAGAAGTTTGGAGAAGAAAACATTTGAGTATTGAAACATACATCAATTTAAGAAAAACAAGAGCAACATAAAGCTAATCCTTTCTGGAACATATTTTTCTATGTTCTTTAATTTATGCTAAAGGTCAGAATTTACAACACAAGTCAATGGTTAGCCTCATCCACTTTTCTGACAAGTTGACAAGTTCTTGTACTACAATATTTGTCCAGGTTTAAATGTTCTTCTCTTCAGAAAGTAATCACTAGAGCTTTGTGGTGTTTGGCAATTTTTGTGTCTATTTGCACAGATATTCCAGACCCCAAATTTACTGTTTCAAATCAAATCTCCAGATGGTTGAGCCCTCATATCATATTGACAGAGACTCCACATAGGGAAGATGTGATTCCCCTGTTAAAAGAGCTGAAATGGTTTCCAATTTGTTTTCAAGTTCAATTCAAAGACTTGGTGATGGCCTCTAAAACTCTGAAAATTGTAGAACAGAAGCAGATGAATTAGTGATGTTGCTGAAGTACTAGTCTCAGCATTTCTCACATTTGGCTATGATGGCCAGTGCTCATGGGAACTGAGATATAGTAATATCAGGGTGTGGATATTTGAAGGATGGGCTTGTACATCTGTTGAGATACTCTTCAGAGGCCTTCCTCTGTTCCTGCACCTCCAGAAGTGCTCTTAGTTGGGACAAGGGAAGGGGCTTTAATTAAGGAGTGAGGGTGAGAGGTCACCGAATATGATTCATATTAACCCTCTTCCTTATATGACAATCAATTGGCAACAATGTGTCAAAATCCTGAGATGTTTTTTCAGCCACTGATTTTAAAGTGGGTATAAGTGATGTTAATGTTTGTATATATTTATGGTTTTATGCCCCAGCATTGAATGTTTGCAGTATATATATTGTGCCCTGCAGGGTGAGAAGGGCAGAATATAAATGTTTCAAATAAATAAATAAATAAAACTGGGTGTATTCTTACCTCTTCCACCCTTTTGTCCTCGTGGCCCTGGGTATCCTTGGCTGCCTGCAGGCCCAGGAGCCCCTGGCAATCCCTTCTTCCCAAAATAATATTCTATAGAGTTGGAAAATAAGAATATTAAAGGAACATTGAAATAATGTGGATATGGATTATCTTAAACTATAGTTTTCCTCTTCCATGAATGTGAGATGTTCCTAGGACAGTGGTTCTCAACCTGTGGGTCCCCAGGTGTTTTAGCCTACAACTCCCAGAAATCCCAGCCAGTTTACCAGCTGTTAGGATTTCTGGGAGTTGAAGGCCAAAACATCTGGGGACCCATGGGTTGAGAGCCACTGTCCCAAGACAACTCTAATGGACTATGTTCTCTTTGGTCAAAAAGCACAGGGAGCAATGACCCAAATCTCAATTACAATACACTCACCAAATCAACAGGATTTACATAAGCACTGACTTACTTTTCAGCAACTTAATAAGTGAGCCTACTCTAGTTGAAACTAGCAACTTGATTTCAGTCTTATTTTAACATATTTGCTTTGTTGGCAAACACATGCTACAGTCAGCGAAAGGATAGAAATAGGATTCCTCTCATTCGTGGCAAAACTATTAGTTACCACATAACATATCAATCTGACTGTAGAATTAATCTTGTTCAACAGCTACTGAATAGTATTTCACTGTGACTTAAATAAACTGCCACAAAGATGCAAAAAAAAATAATAACTATTTTTATTGTTAATGAGCATATTTAGTCTTTTGTTTTAGAATTCCTGCTAAGTAGAAAGTTTCAAATCCTGATTTATCTTTCACTTTTGAGATGGCTAATGAAGGATGCTTTTGAGAATTGCATTGGAAAGCATAATCCTTTCATTTTCCAAACATGCTACTTGCTTACCAACACTCTGGCTTCTTACCTGAACTTCCTGGAGGGCCAGGGAGACCAGGCAATCCAGGGGATCCGGGATCACCATCTAAACCTGGAGGACCAGGGCGAGTGGCTGGAAAACCTGGATTACCAATAAAACCTTTGGGGCCCATTTCACCAGGCAAACCTCTTCCCACAGAGATATCTGAAATGGGAAGATTTGGTTAGGATACAAGATTTTTAGAATGCTCAGTGTAGATGAAAAGATATTGATTATACACTTATGGATTATCAAAATAGTAGCACAGAGTCATGGAGCCAGAAGGGATCCCAAGGGTCATCTCATCTACTGCTTCTTAAATTGTGTGTGGATCCTGACTCCAAAAGGGATCCTCTTAGGTCAATGTTGGAATCACAAAAAAATTGGTAACAGAAAATGGTTTACATGAATCTGTTGGCAACATCATACAGTGTTTACAGAAAATGTTCAGCTGTACTCCACAAAAAGGAAAGCCTGTTTAGCAAGCCTTGCAAATGCTGATGTATCAATAACTGTTTTATTTGTATATCTATTTTATATTCTTGGGGTCACGTAAATATTTCTTGGATCTCTTTCATCTGAAGCAACATTGATATATGGCTGTATCAACAACAACACTTTAATGTGACCTTTTTAGCTGAAGAATAGGATTAGGATAAAGGATCTTGACAAAAGTTGAACTGTCAATGGACGAGATCAGTAACTTCTCACCTGCTGGTGAAGAGGAGTAACAATACAGTAAAACTAAAAACACCAGTCTGCAAGTAATAGGCAAAGACATAATTTTGACAGTTCCTCAAACTCAGTGGTTCTCAAACTTTGGTCAGCTTTTGGGACTTCAGGAATTTTGGGAGCTGAAGTTGAAAACACCTGGAGTGTCGAAACCACTATTTCAATCAGTTTTTAGTATCAAACCCACACAACAAACACACAGAAGAGTGAATTTATTGAGGCCCCTTCTACATTGCCACATAAACCAAATTATCAAAGCAGACAATGCACATGATCTCCTTTGAACTGGATTATATGAGTCTACACTGCCATATAATCCAGTTCAAAGCAGATAATTTTATTTGACAGGGTAGAAGGGGCCAAAGGAAGCACACCTACATAGAAGGGGAAAATGGCAGATTTATGTAACCCACCAAAGTGCCATGAATGTTTGGAATTCCAAAATAAAATGACAAGGATCATAATAAAACACAATATTAGAGGAGTTAATCTGTTCCGCCTATGTCACAGTCTAGATGACACAATGCCAGAAAATTACCATCAGATGATCCTGGCAGGCCGGGTATGCCTGGGCTCCCTTGTTCACCCCTGTCTCCTTGAGGCCCAGGGACTCCTCTAGCGCCCCAGTCGCCTCTGGCACCTGCAAACACACCCAAAGGGACAGGTTAGTTAGTGGCTCTCCCCACCTGAGCTGGGAGGGGGAAAATGTGGTTCAGCCAGTACGTTTAGGCTAAGTGAATACTAGTACACAAAATGAGGATAAACTTTAAGCATAAAAATGTATTTGAGAGAGAAAAAAATGAAAACAATTTTAGATTTTGTATTGTTGAGGGCTTTCATTGCCAGAATCACTGGGGTGTTGTATGGTTTCTGGACTCTGAAGATGCCAGCCACAGAGGCAGATGAAACGTCAGGAGAAAATGCTGCTAGAACACAGCCATACAATTCAAAAAACCCACAATACTCCATTGTAGACATTGTACGTAAGTTAGAAACAAGACTGGAAATGATACAAAGGGATGTCCACTGATTAGTCCATTTTGACTTGTACACACTGCCTCTCAGACAGAATAGTTTACTTGTCAAACTGTAGTATTTCTGATTGACCATCTATGCAAAGTTAGTGTGCCATTGTAATTGCAATTTCTAAGCAATATTTTATAGCCAATGAAGTAAAGGAATATAGCATTTCAATCAATGATTTCATTTGAACAGTTACACATAGTCACTTTATTTTTTCCTTCATGTGAGTGAGTGAGCAAAGCAGGAAAATCACAGTTAAAAATATCAAACCAGCACACTTATTAAATCATGATTTAAAGCTTGTTTAATTTACTGGATTCTTTTTAGTGGTGTAATAAAATACCCTATTTATTCCTGCAAACAAAGAGACGAAGTGCAAAGTGGAATGCATGAATAAGACTTTTAAAAAAGTTAGAAAGTTAATCAAGCTGAAATAGGCTCTTTTGAAGTCACTGATAATTCATTGTGCGAACCTTTCCAAAAGCAATTACTGGCCTTGTAACATTATGCCCTTCAAAAAATAATGCAAATTGCCCCAAAGAGCTTTTCACGCATAAATAATCCAAAGATGGCTCACAATAAGCAAAATAATAGTGCCACCAACATTTCCTTTCAAGGGCATAAAAAAAAAGAAAAGAAAAGAAAAAAGAAAAAAGAAAAGCCAGAAACCAAGTGAAGAGAGTAGAGGGGGCCAATGCTTTCATTAGGCTCTCCTGGGACGGACTAAGGTCTTGCTTTTAGCCACACAGAGAAGGGGATGGTTCCTTTTTTGTATAAGACTTAAAGTACAATGTTCAGATTGACTGTGGATAAGCTGTCCCAAGTTTTTTGGGTTGATTATTTGATTAAAATTTCTAGACTGATATATGAGCACATATGGCAAATTGAAATCTAACTTTTACACCTACGTTACAAAGTACGGCTCCATGAAAATTATAAGTACATGAAGAGGTCTGTGTTGTGCACAAATGAAACAGTGGGTAATATTACGCAGAAGCATAGCCCCCTTCACAGCACCATCCACTTTTGTAGGTTAATTACATCTGCTTGAGGTACACATAATATCCATGTGGCAATAACCAAGCTACCCTATCACTAGGATTAGCTAAGTAGAGCTGGAGGGGTGTGTGAATGTGCTGCAGCTTCTACAAATATGTGTGGTTTAGTGTGTACATGGCCACAATTTATGCATGGGAAATAACATAGAAAAGCTGGCTAAACATGTGCTTGTGGTTCCATCTACCAGCACATTATTATTATTATTATTATTATTATTATTATTATTATTATTTAAAACTTTTATATCCCGATCTTCTCTACCTCCGAAGAGGGACTCAGACATGCTCCAGAAAACATGAGCTCAATGAGTTGGTGGCTACCCCAGGTCTCCTTCCACTGGCTCCTTAAACGTGATTTCATACATATTTTTTGGTAGGGATGGGCCCATGACTTTGCAGCTATAATGAATTATTTCCCAGAAAAACTCTGACACTTTTTAGCTCATTTAAAAGAAAGCACAGAAGTACATTAAATTATAAAGAGCAGGGAATGTTACTGTAACCATTATACAACTTCAGTGGTTTGTAATCTTTAGTACAGGGGTCCACAAACTTTTTAAACAGAAGGCCAGGTCACAGTCCCTCAAACTGTTGGAAGGCTGGATTATAATTTGAAAAAAAAACCCACATGAATGAATTCATATGCACGCTGCACATATCTTATTTGTAGTGTAAAAAACACTTAAAAATGCAATAATTAAAATTAGGACCAATGTTAACAAATATAAACTTATTAGTATTTCAGTGGGAAATGTGGCCCTGCTTTTGGCTGATGAGATAGAATTGTTGTTGTTGTTGTTGTTGTGTGCTTTCAAGTTGTTTCAAGCTTAGGTTGACCCTGAGCAAGGGCCGGGTAAACGACCTTGGAGGTCCGCATCTGGCCCCCGGGCCTTAGTTTGAGGATCCTTGCTTTAGTACCTCCTAATCTTAGGACCTGGCCCCTCTTCTCTGGACCTCGGGGTGAGGAATCTGAAGATGGGAGTGTTGCTTTGAAAAGTGTGTGCAACTATGGTTAGGGCTTAATATATCATATTTAATGACCCCATCAAGGCCAACCTTCTGTGACACCAAACATTATCATTCCTAGGTACTGGATCTGAAATCTCAGGACCTAGGGTTGTCTTGATTTGGCTGGCCTAGCTGTACTAAAATGAATTATTTTGTTAAAAAGTATGAGTAGTCACTTCAAACTGCTACCTAAAAATGGAAATTTGTAATTTGATTAGAATTTGCATGTCTCCTTCATAACTCAAAGCAACATGTATATGCCAGTGTTGCAATAAGAGTCGCCTTTTCAGTAAAGTTAGTATTGTGACACTTTATTAAACAGGAATTGTGAGTCCACTCATGGTTCTTTATTCAATACAAATGACAAGCATTTTTTAATGTCTATGGTTGAAATGTAGGATGTTGCTCTACTCTCATTCCCATCCCCACAGACAGTATATCCAATTATAGGAACTTAAGTAAAGGTAAAGGTTTTCCCTTGACATTAAGTCTAGTCATGTCCCACTCTGTGGGGTGGTGCTCATCTCCATTTCTAAGCTGAAGACTCAGAGTTGTTTGTAGATGCCTCCAAGGTCATGTGGTCAGCATGACTGCATGAAGCGCCGTTACCTTCCAGCTGAAGCTGTACCTATTGATCTACTCACATTTGTATGTTTTCAAACTGCTAGGTTGGCAGAAGCTTGGGCTAACAGCGGGAGCTCACTCTGTTCCATAGGTTCAAACCACCGACCTTCTGGTCAGCAAGTTCTGCATCTTAGTGGTTTGACCCACTGCGTCACCACAGCCCGTTATTGAAACTTAAGTTCAGTTAAAAAAAAGGGAGGGGATAAATGCTGCATTTTGCTCTCTCTAATTTAAATATTTAATGTATACTCTAAGATGCCCAAAGTAAAGAACCTGCAAAATCTTTATTAAAAATATATAAGGGAAGAATTACCTTTTATGAGCCTGGGATGATGTGCATAACTTGGCGATCCTTGAATCCCTCTGTCCCCAGTTTCTCCCTGTGTATATACAAATATTTTAGCTGTTAACTGAAATACAACTACAACATATTTTTAAAAGTTCCTTAGCTTCACAAGGATGAGATTCCTGGGATGATGGCCAATGAAACACTTAACCTTAATGAGATCATTGTATGAAATTGGTTCTATTCTGAACATCAGTGGCATTCATTTATTATGCAAGCAATAAAATAAATTAAAGAACTACCTTCATTCCTTTTTGACCAGGAATACCAGGGTTACCATCAAGTCCAGGGAGACCCTGAAATACATATTACAATCAATTTCAAGACATTGGCAGAGAACCCTTTTTTCAGTTGACATCTGTATGACTGTGATCAGACTTGTTGCATCCCACATTTCAATGTGTTAGGGCAGAGCAAAGAGTATGACAAAAAGAGGGAGAAATGCACACATTTACACACATTCTCACACACTAACACACTTATCTGCCTGCCACTGTTTTTTTTTCAGTTTCCTGTGTTTGCCAATCTGCTCACTCTATGCCTCTTGCTGTTCTTGCTTTTGCGGAAAACAAGAGGACATTTCCCTTTCCAGCTGGTTGCTGTAAGTGACATGCAACTTTAAGAACCAGTACCCATGTTTGTTGTGCTTTCCTTCCTTGGCAGTTTTGCTTTTTGTGCTATATCTTGGTTTCTAAGCCTGGAGGTAAAGAATGTCCTCCTATAGCTCACATAATTTGGCATGATTTCTACCTCCTTCCAGCAATCCTCTTGTCCCATCTCCCATTGTTTGAGAAAGGCAACTTTCCTCAGGTAGCCACAAATATCGGGTTGGGGAGGCATTATCACAACTTACTTCAGGATCCTAATTTTCAGAATGCATACTTACCACATCTCCATCAGATCCTTTTAGACCATTGATTCCTGGCAAACCCTATAAAATGTAAGAATAAGCATAACAATGTTGAACAGTCATTTGTCTTTGCTACTACCTAGAATATATGTTATTATGTATTAAATCTGAAGAAGAGAGAATAGCATTTAAAAACCAAATTTAGTAAGACTTCCGTTTGGCAAGTTGTATTTTAGAAATTATCACAGAATCAAACATTACACAATTAATAGTATTCAGTAGTAGGCCTGGGTAACAACGGAAAAAATTGTTTCTAAAATCGATTTGTATTTGGCGGGTTTTTTTGTTTCGATATTTAAAATAATTACAAAATTTTCCTTCTAAAAAGTTCGATATTTACGAAATTTCGTAAATGGTAAAAAAATCAACGAATCG